>NC_056520.1:7921969-7930932 GCF_014905685.2 Nematolebias whitei | reverse complement strand
CCCACCAGCTAGCTTAGCGCTACATTGTTGCTGGTTTTTATTGATGACGGGGGGGGCGGGACATCTGTGTTGACCGCCAGCTAGCTTAGTGCTACGTTGTTGCTGGTTTTTATTGATGACAAGGGTGTGACATCTGTGTTGACCGCCAGCTAGCTTAGTGCTACGTTGTTGTTGGTTTTAATTGATGGGGGGGGGGCATCTGTGTTGCCCGCCAGCTAGCTTAGCGCTACGTTGCTGCTGATTTATTATCGATGATGGTAGAGGGCAACATCTGTGTTGCTCGCCAGCTAGCTTAGCACTACGTTGCTGCTGAGTTTTATTGTTGATGGGGGATGACAGCTGTCTTGCTCACCAGCTAGCTTAGCACTACATTGCTGCTGTTTTTTATTCATGACGGGAGGTGTGGGGTGTCATGTCTGTGTTGCCCACCAGCTAGCTTAGTGATACATTGCTGCTGGTTTTTATTAATGACGAGGGGTGGGGGGGTGTCACGTGCGTGTTGCCCGCCAGCTAGCATAGTGCTATGTTGCTGCTGGTTTTTATCGAGGGGGTGATGCGGAGCAGAACGTTACGTCTATAGCATTTTTGCTAGCGCGTTTATATTGCACTCAGCACTACATAAATACCAACAGTTGTAGACGAGGGGGTTCGGTAGGCAGGGCGCTCCATTGTGTTGATGGTGCGAGGCACTCTGCTTGTATGGTAGGAAAGACACTGACTAAACAGGGGCGGAGGCCTCCATGTGCAAATGTCCCCCGCCTACATTGCTGTTATTGCTTGTATCACTCAGCGCCCTGTGAATAGCAAGTGGGGACATCAGGGCACTAATGATCGTCATTAGGCTGTTCGTCCTCCTTTACAATGTTAACTAGTTCTGTATGTCAACAACAAACTGGTTGATCCACTATGAGAAGGTGCTATTTATAAAACTGAGTTTGTTGCAGCTCCTCAGACTGAAGAAGTCCTTTGGATAAAAGACGAAACGTTTCAACAAAGAAAATTCCATCCAGAGGACCTGACTTTTTCTTTTAGAATTTTCTACTGGATTATTGAGCATGCATCAAGAGACCCCACCGTTCACAACACTCCATTGGTTAGACCGACCAGTTAGCTGATGAGCCTGAGAGGCAGGGAAATCGAATGATAAAATAAAGTCTGCGTGTGAAATACAACGAGCACAAATGTGGCTTCAGCTGAGTAACTGTGGAAGGAATCATTAAATATTTAACCTAAATGAGCTGGATTTGGTATTTGCAACCATTTACCCCGTGGTTGCTGTAAAACGTGCGCACGTACACAGTCAGACACAATAGGGAGTGTGACTTCCTGCTAATTTGAGTTATTAGCAGTTGGAGCGAGCAGAGGCTCGGCGGGTGGAGGGGAAAACTCCACACTTTTTCCACACACCCTCAAAAAACATCCTCGTATATCTACGGCACTCAGGGAGCAACACATTGTAGGAAAACAGATGGTGTGAGGATGGTAAGGTCAGAGAGCAGATTTCTGGTAAACAAATTGATCTATTATAGATCATTAGCTGATGCGATTAGCTCCTCGGCCAAAATTCAAAAGCTAACAGGGGAAGCAAACACCGGCATAAGCCTCGGAGAAGACCCCATGAATGGATCTGAAGGCTAAATGCCTTGCAGGCTCTAGCGGACCACCCCCGTCAGGATCCTCCTGCAAGACCACAGCAGGCGCAAGAAGGGCAGGTCACGGTCTGACCGTCTCGCTCCATTTGAAGCTAATGGTCGGTGCGACTGACACAGAGGGCAGCGCAGACGCCGATCAGAGACGGCCCCGGCAGGCGCCTCGACGGGTCGCACGAATCTGTGCGAAAAGAAAACTGAAGTTGGCCTGATCCCGACTGAAACCCGGCACAGTTGCTTCACTGAACTGACAAATCACTTTGGAGAAGCGCCATTATTCAAAGTCAAAAGGTAGAGCGATGGATCGCGTCAAGAAATTAAAACTCCAGAGCGCAACTTTATGAGAAAAACCAACACGCATGCAGTTGAAATGAAAATCAGACTGGCATGGCAAGACTGATTCCTCCTTAAGCCTTCATTGAGTGCCCCCCCCCACCCCCCCCCACCTCAATGTAATTACAATCTAACTGTTTTTATGTTAGTGTGCTTAAGAGGGAGTGTGTGTGGTTAATTGAATAAAATCAGGTTTAGAGCTGTTGTGGTGCTCTGATGGGAGGGCTGCATCAAGTTCAGGCCTGATGAGATTTGATCAAATCGGCTCAAGTGACCGAATCCCGTCGGGCAAAACGTGGAAGCCCGATTTGATCTCATCAGCAGGAAGCAGTGATAATTCAAATTTAGTCGCTGTATTGTTACCGGATACGTTTACGAGCTAGCATTAAACCGGAAGTCCCAAAAGAAGAGGACTGTCGTAAACGAAGAAATAACACAGACAAGTTAAAAGAATAAAGATACGTGAAATAGTCTTTCAAATGACGATGTAAGCATCTGTAAGGCCATGTTTTTAGAAAACCACGTTAGCCACTCAAATTTTCAAAATGGCCACCATTTTTGAAAATGGCATTTCAATTCCTTCACATTTATAATGTATAAATATATAAAGCAACCATGTTTGATATTAGGAAAATATAACATGATAATTTACTAATACTATTATTGTACGGAACTGAACATTTGAAAAGGTCGCCATTTTTAAAGATGGCCCACTAAATTCTGATATGGTTATTGTATGGAACTGAAAAATCAAAATGGCTGCCCTTTTTTCAAGCTGTATGCGTTTATAACCATCTAATCTTTAAAACGAAAATAAAATTTAAAAAAAATTCTGCTTTTATGCCAAACAACACTTTTTTTGTTTTCTCACAGTTTTTATATTCCTTTTTGGCTGCCATCTTGAGAAAAACAACAGCCATCTCAGTGTTTCCCCTAGTTAGCTTGCCATGGCGGGGTGCTCATCTCATCCATGATTTTTGCTGATGGGGGGGCGGAGACATGTCTGAGCGCAGCTTGTACTAACAGTTTTTGAGCGGGGGCGGGGTGCGTTCAACATGAGGGAAGAGGCATTGTGAGTGCTGCCTTGGGCTTTTTAGGTAGAGAGCCTGTATTTTGCGCCGCTACCTTAGTGATATGTCAGTGCCGGGTGGGGGTGGGAAGGGCAAGTTCAGTTTGGTAGGTGGGGTGCTCAGTTCTATTGACCGGGTGGGGCACGCCACCTGTATAATGGTAGGGGAAACACTGCATCTATAGTGTAACTCTAGAGTCTTTTGTATTGCCCCTTACTTGCCTCAGGGATGTATACTTGGCCCTCTTCTCTTTTCTTTGGAGTTATATCAACTCGATTCAGTTCTCCGAATACGGGGTGTCTCCATCATTTTTATGCTAATGGCACCCAAATCTAAACACTCCTAAAACAAGATAATCAACATTCTATGAACCAACTGTTGGAATGTATCGCAGAAATCAAGGCATGGATGTCCTTGAGCTTTTTACATATGAAAGAACAGACGGAGATTGTGTTTTTTAGGCCAAGAGATGCTTTTAAAGTTTAGGCTGATCTGTGTCCTGTAGTGCAACATCTTACTCAAACGGCAACAAACTTGTGAGGTTGGGCAGTGACGTTAAACTTGATGCAAACAGAATCAGAGTTTCTTTATTTGTCATACATGTGGTGGAACGAAATTGCGTACACACGGTCCCAGATACATCCAACAAAAGTATAAAATGTAAAAGAAAAAATAAGATCTAAGATATGAACTAAGAAAAATTTTTAAAAATACGCTAAACACTAGTAGTATAAAAACAGTAACAGTGGTCAAGTAGGGGTGGGCGATATGGCTCAAATATAATATCGTGATATTTCAGTGCGTTCTGACGATAACGATAAATTTTGTGATATATAAAAAACAACAAGGGTTAGTTTTACTGAAATTACTTTATTTAGTAAAGTATTCCGTCTCCAAGTATAAAAATAAAAAATAAAAATGATCCTTCTGTTGTACAAAATATACATCAATAAATCCACCACAAAAACTAAAGTGCAGGTGAAATTTCCCCAAATAACTAAATAAAATGAAAGTTTAAAATATGTTGATTATAAATGTAACATACAACAAAATGTACGTTGCCTTTAAATGAGTTATAACTTCCTAAACTTGTAACAAGGTGATCAGCTGACCCCGAAGCTCGTGGTGTTTCAGCTTCCTCTGCTCCTGCAGGAATGATTCATTTCTCTGACGCTCTGTCTCTGATCACCTGACTCTGTTCTTGGTCCATGGACTGTGGAACTCAAGAGACACTGTTGAGTTACGTGTCTGTACCTGTAGTTGGGTGGAGAGACAGCTGAGCCGCGCGTCGTTTGCTTTTAGCTTTTTAGCTAGCTAGTATTGTGCACAACTAATTAGCGTTACGCAAGTACCTACAGGTGGAGGGGGGGGGTGCGCAGTTCAGTTTGGTTGTTCGGCACGCTCAGTTTTCTTAACGGGGCGTCCTGACGTATTACGTCATGAAATTAGCATATCATATTTCTGTTCCCGGGCAAGCTTTTTTTTACCGGTATTATCGTGAACAATATGATATGGCCCAGCCCTATGGCCAAGTCCAGCTTTTACCACATAAGACAAATGGCCATGATCAAATCATTTATTTCAAGGCATCGTTGAGATTTTAAATCCTCGTTTAATCTCAGCTCGTTAAGATGATCGCAAAGCATTTTGTGTCGAGAGCACATCACTTTGTTTTAGAATCACTACATTGGCTTCCAGTTTGTTTCCAGGTTAATTTTTGAAGTTTCTTTTTGTGTGTTCTTAAATGTCGTCATGGTCTTACATTATCTGTCCAACCTGCTCCAGCCCCCCTGTTCTCTCAGGTCGGCGGATCAGTTCCTGTTGGTCGTCCTAAAGTCAAAGAGGCGGCTGAGAGGTGACCAGTACAACTACCTTAGCACATCAGGCACGTCAACTCACTTTCTATTGTTAAATCCCCTCTTAAAACACTTTTTCTTTTTGGCTTTTAACTTAAAAATCCCCAGAGAAATGTAAATAGCGTCTATGGCAGTCCACTCAGAATACACCCAAGATTACTAATGAATATTCAAATGTGAGGCTTCCATTGTAACTGGTAAAGACGTGTGGATCGTAATTACAGCGTGCAGAAGGTATAGATTCTGATTGGGTTGACATTAATGTCATTTTTTATTATTATTATTCAGCGCGCTCAAGCCTCATGCTCGCATTCATCACAGACCATTCACACGACGTGCAGTTACGGGACTATTCAGGTGCCCGTCAGACGCAGCTCGAGGTGGTGGTGAATGAGGGGGTAAAGGAGGAGAGAGGTGAACGAAGCCACAAAGCATCAAAGGCTAATCAGCACGTCTGCGCCTCGCAATCACGTCCCATTCACCCAACTTTTTATCTTTTTTTTTATTCCTGCAGGTTTTAAGTAATGCCTTATTGTCGTCTGACACACGGTGATGACATTTAACTTCTAAGAAATTATTTCAGACCTAACTTATGACAACTCTTAGAGCTCCTGGAAACAAAATCTACATTTCATTTCATTTTAAATTTCGAGATTAAAAATCTCGGCTTGCACTGCATCTTTGTAGACAACAAAGATGGCCAACGTTACGATTGCTGAAGCGTGAATTAAATGTGGAGTTAAACTGGAGTAAATAAAACTGGTATTCGAGCATTAAAAACTATAGATTCTCACATTATTATTGGTCAGACATTAGTGGTTCTTTATAATAATAATAATAATAATAATAATGTCATCACAATGTCAGCACTGTATGTTTCCATACAATGGCGAAATTAGTCTCTGCATTTAACCCATCCACCACCAGGTGGTGCAGTGGGCAGCTATTGAAAGCGCCCGGGGGACATTTTGGGGATGAGGTGTGCTGCCCAGAGACGCCACGTGATGTGCAGTGACTGGGGATCGAACCTGGGACTGTTGGGTCCCAAGCCGGCTGCCCTGCCTCTACACCATCTCGGCCCCCAGCTGTTATGAAGCAAACGATGCTAAGACTCCAGACAGTTTGGCTTGTACTACGTTGAAAGTTTACTCCAGGGTGTTGGAAGGGAGGCTAGGACAGTCAAACCTCGGATTCAGGAGGAGCAGCGTTGTTTTCACCTCGTTGTAGAACAGTGAACCAGATCTTTACCCTTGCAAGTTGTTAAAGGGGTTGTAAGAGTTGGACTGTCGAGTCTACGTGTGTTTTCTGGACCTGGAGAAGGTTTACAACCATGATCTCAAAGGTATTCTGTGGGGAATGTCACAGGGGTATTGGGTGCCAGCGTTGATTTTAAGAGCTATCCGGTCCCTGTAGACCTGAAGCAGATGTATGCGTATTCTTGGCTCGAAGTCAAGCTCGTTCTCAGTGCGGGCTCGACTCCGCCAGGGTAGTCCCTTGTCTCAGGAGAGGGATTTCAGAGCTGATTTCAGAGGATCGGAGACCAGCTGAGATGTGAGCTCTTACATTTGCATTTCAGCGTTTGGAAAAGGAACACCAAAGGTTCGGGGGTGTCCAAGAAGCAGCAATTAGGCGAGATAATTAAGGAGAGTTGGATAAAATATTCCATTCATTTAGTTTAATTTCCCACGAAGTTATTGTTTTTCTTTCCAGAAGTGGAAGGCGAGTTTGAGTTTTGTTTCTTTTCATTAAAATATAAAAAGATCAGTGTGGATTGCTTCGTGTTTTGGAACAAGGAGTGGCTCGCAGAATAAACTAATTTATTCTACATTAATTTAATTCTCTTCCTGGTGGAGATCAACAAAACTGGAGAGAATGGTCACAGAGGTAGAACATTCAAATTTCAGCTGCAAACCTGGGACGTAGAGTAATGAGCTTTCTGAGCCAAAAAAGCATTACAATCTTTGTGTTGCACAGTTTAATCTGTTCACCAGAATAAATCTCAATGAAAACTCTGTACGCACACACAGGAGGCCTCACAATCAGAAGTTATAGTGTATACACAAGCCACTTGCTGGTAGTACTCTGATCTGGACAGTTTGTCCAACGTGGAAACGTATGAGAGCGATGGTTGCAACATATTAGGAATGCATAAAATGGCAAATAAGAGCAATGAAACGAAATGAGACAGGAGGTATGAACGGTAAGACATGAGATTAGACATTTGAGACAAGAGATTAGCTGAGCTACAACATATGAAATGACGTGAGCTATGAAAAGTAAGACACGAACAATGCAAGAAGACAGACATGAAATGCCAGGTTAATCAAGTAAGTGCCACAATCCGTGAATAAAATTGCTTTGGACAATAATAAAAGTATTCACTTGTCCAGTTTTTGTTTTGTACTGCCTTTCATCTGCTTTTGGTACCTAATCCACACATTAACAACAGTACTGCATGCTACACATTATACGCATCGACCGACTATTATACAGCAATCTGTAGCAACGACCCAGAAAAGCACAGACCTTGTATAGCCCTTGATCTTGATTTGTGACCTTGAAGCTGGGATGATTAAAGGATTGCTCGACAAGCCATCTAGTTATGATGCATGCGTCCATCAAGTTTTGTTAAAATATCTTGAGAGGATCAAAAGTTGTGGAAGTTTTCGTTCGTATGGAGACTATCCGGTAATACGTCAATCTTTCTAGGGGAGTATAGAAACTGACCCTCCTTGGTGTTCTGTGACATAAGGCATCTGTAAATTTAGTGGGGAGCTGTTTTTGACAGAATCATCACCTGACAATTAGAAATACTTGTGGAAATCATACAGATCCCGTTATTTTAATTCTGGGCACCATTAGGACAGCTTGGGGTTGTCTGATGGGTACATCTATTTTCCCAAAAGTCATTTTAACACTGCAGGGCATGAAAAACACACATAACACCCCCCACTGTTTACATAGAAAGAAAAGGGAGTATAACAGACTCTACCGTGACCTGGAGTGGTCTCTTTGAGCCGCACCCTTTTGTGCACTTCATGGATCCGAGGTCACAGCCAACGCAACAACCCTTCGTCTTCTCCACATTCATCACATTGAGATTAATATTCATGAGGAGGCTGGTGGCCTGTGTCTCAAGATGGGGGGTTAACGAACAGAGCGGGCGCACGTGCCGGTGTGTACGAGCGCACTCGCTTGTCACAGATGCAGGGGGCAGAGCTGTAATCAAATCACAGCCGCCCCTTCATCTCCGCCCTCATCAACCACCAGCGGCGCTCTTTCCGTACACACCAACATGCTGCACTACACGCTCGACTGTGGCGCGCCACAAACACCGCTGACGGCTGAAATGTGTGAGAGCTGAATAATGGCCAGAGGGCTGGGCCGGAAAAAGAGGTCTGGACTCGTAGCTAAGCTAAGCACTAGGAGTACAAATAACTAACCATTATCTCTCATTAGCATCCGTGGCTAACACAGAGCCCACACTGTGCGGTGGAGGGCCCTCACACTGGGACCACTCGTGCATGATTGATGGTGAACAGCGTCGGCCACAATAGCGCAACAAAAAAGGAAAAGAGCTAACGATACAATCTGCCAACCGAGGAGAGGTAATAAAAATGTACACAAACAAAAGGAAGTCAAACTAATCGAGAATGCCATGCACGGCTCATTAATCTACGAGAGCCGGCGCTGTTTGGAAGCCCGGAGATAAGTCGAGTGACTGGCATGTGGCGAAGATCACGGCGGCTCTTCCACTTCCATCTGTTATCTTCCCATCGGCAGCGAAAACAAAAAAGATATGAGACGGGGAGGCACATTTAGAGTTGGATTAAAATATCCAGAAGAGACAACTGTCTTTTTCTTTCGGCTCCTCCCTCTTCAAAGAGTCATCCTCCTCCATGTCCTCCACACATCTCCTCTTTGTCTTTTTCCTGGCAGGTGCATTTCTAACATCCTTCTACCAATATACCCACTGTCCCTCCTTTGGACATGTCCAAGCCACTGTCTCTCCTCTGGATATAGCAAAGCCACTTTCCCTCCTCTGGACATGTCCA
>NC_056520.1:7914093-7921959 GCF_014905685.2 Nematolebias whitei | reverse complement strand
TATAGCAAAGCCACTTTCCCTCCTCTGGACATGTCCAAACCACTGTCTCTCATCTGGATATGCCCAAACAACTATTCCTCCTGTGGACATGTCCAAACCATCTCTGTCTGGCCTGTCTAACTTTATCTCCCAGTTGTTCAACCTGGGCTGTACCTCTGATGATCTCATTCCTAATCTTATCCATCCTTGTCACTCCTAAGGAGAACCTCAACATCTTCATTTCTGCCACTTCCAGTTCCGTCTCCTGTCTTTTTGTCCATGTCTCTGTCTCCAGACCATGCAACACTGCCCGTCTCACTACTGTCTTGTAAACTTTTCCTTTGACCAGGTGAAATTAGTACAATTCCTGAAGAGTGTATGTTCTATTATGTTTGGCGGCGCCTGTAATGCCTCAAAAGACACGGCACAGGCAGGAAGAAAATAAAAAACAAGTTTAACCGTGACATGACTTCATCTTTCTTAGTTGAAGTTTTAAGATGAGCCAATAAAATCTGCGACTCAGCAACTCCTGCACGCATGCAGATCGTCCCAAAAGATGAAGCTTTTGTTTTGCGAAAAACTGTTTCTCCTTGACGGAAGATTCCCATCTATTATTTAGCTTTGTCCCCATTTGCAAAAAAAGACTTATTTCCCTCAAGAAGAAGCCAGAAAACACACACACGGCTGTTCTGCAGCTTAAAACACCAGCTAATAATGCCCAGCACAGATCGACTTAATATTCCATTTCCATTTTATTTGGCCTTCTTGCTGACTAAGTGTTGGTAATTTATCATTCACCTAGACCCGAGGCTTATGAATATGGATTACGGGCAGTTTATTAGCACGTCTTATGAATACATTATTGGGAATTAGAAAAGAAGAATAAATTTGCTCATTATTTAAATTCTGCCAAAGTCTTGTATGTGTTTTCAGGCAGGTAAAATTGTTTACTGAAAACTGTTTTAGTCTAATATTAGGTATATTTTCATTTAAAACTCGTAACTGCATGCAATTACCATTGCTTTGCCTGATGGGTAATTTGTCACAAGGGATCAGACTCCAAGTGTGGCTAAGTTTGACACTTTTTATTTTAAATTACTGTCCGTCACACCAGGTAAAAATAACATTACTACCACCGCAAACGCTTAATTTGTTGTGTTGAGCGATCCAATTGTAAGAAAACTCTGCTGTCTATCAGACGTCAACACTGGAAATGAGAACAAGATAGACCGAAAGTATATATACATGTTTCCAATCTTTTGCAATGGACCTCTGTAAAAATAAATAACTCAAATCTAAGCATCCAACTCTTTCTCACCTTTTCTCGGTCTTCTACTAGATCACTGATCATGTCGTCCATGTCCAGGATTCCTCCATCATCGTACTCCAGGTGGTGAATGTTCACTGCCGTATCTCCATCCTGTCAGGAAAAAAGGGGGTTCAAATTAGCACGAGGAAATAAAGAAAACTGGTTCAATGATGAAGATTGGGCATCTCTTGCAGACGGTACGATTCCTGTAATCCTGGGTCCTGTTCAGTCGCAGAGAACCGAGCGCAAGCACAGATTTCTATATGTTTTGAAGGAATATAAAAGGTCTGGAGGTGTTTTGTTTTTTTGTTTGTTTGTTTTTTGGTTTGGCTCAAATGAGGTCCAACAGGTTTGAAATGTTCCAATCCAGTACAGTCACAGAGAACTGTCCTCCTTTGGACAAAGAACTCAACCTTGTTCCCAGAACATGCCACTAATGAGGACACCCTCAATGGCCGCCAACACTACTGTGGATATAACGGTTCTTATTTCTCAAGCTTCGTGAAACCCTTTTATCCAGAGCCAGCTCCCTCTTGGGATTGCTACCATCATCTTAATCTGGACATCGCAGAGGATCTTTGCCCAGTTATTTTCTGCAAATTTTGGAGATTACCTGTTTAGACTTTGTAGCTTTTAGTTCATCCTCAGCGCGTATGGTCCTGTACTTATTTTAACCACTTGATGATGACATTCTGTAGGTGCCAACTTGTGTCTATTTGATTTTAGTCACTTTCTCCAGGTCCAGGAGAGAAACCCAGACCTTCCTCTCTATGACCCACATCAAAACAACCATCAATATCAACGTGGACCCTCACCAGTGCGCATACCGCGAGAATCGATCAACAGAAGATGCCATATCCTCTGTGGTCCCCACTGCTCTCACCCACCTGGATCAGAAAGACTCCTACAACCGTATGCTCTTTGTGGACTTCACATCTGCCTTCAATACAACGATTCCCCAAACCCTGATGGAAAAACTACTCACACTAGGACTAAGCCACTCCGTTTGCAACTGGGTCCTAGACTTCTTAAACAGACCACAGTCAGTGAGGATCCACAACTTCTCCTCCTCCACTATAACCCTCATCACTGGCTCTCCTCAGGGCTGTGTGCTGAGCCCTCTCCTGTTCACTCTGCTCACATATGATTGTGCAGCTACCCAACCAGACTGTCATATTATAAAGTTTGCAGAAGATACAGCGGTGGTGGGACGCATCACAATTAATGATGGTAACTTGGACCCTTTATACATAATTTTGTTCCATCACATGTACCACATGTGGTGGAATGACAAATAAAGAACCTTGAATCCTTGAATCCTTTGGCTTGGACTCTTCTAAAAATTATTTTCACTCTTTTGTATGAAACTTTATAGGGAGCACCTGGTCGTGGCTAGTTTATGGTGAAATGATGTTCTGCTTCCATGTTATCACACCAACGATCCTCACTGGAACCTTCAGTAGTTTAGTGCAGTGTTACCCCCTACCATTACCTAAGGAAGGTGCCCCGCCCTGTCAACAAAACAGAGCGCACCGCCTACGGAAATTGTCCTCCCCCGGTCAACAACTGCTGGCAATGATGTAGCGCTAAGCTAGTGGCGCGCAATACGGAAGTAGTGCTCCGCTTCTCTCAAACCCCCCCTCCCCGATTGACAGTCGACAACTGCCGGCATTAACATACAGGCGCACAACACAGACATGTGTCCATCTCTCCAACCCCACTAACAAAAATCTTCCAAGACAAGAGCACCCTGCCAAGGCAACTGACCTAAGGGTAACGCTGTAGTGTCAGGAAATTTCTGGTCAAAGGTTATAGATGTTTTTTTATAAGTGTGGCTGAAAACATTCTTCCGCTCTGTCCTGAGAACAAGAAGCCCAAAACAAGAAAACACCAGCTCCCAAGACACGGTCTCATCTCTGCCCATGAACCATATGTTTGTGTAAATGGAGAGTGCTGTGTAAGAAGGCTGCAGCTTTCTCCAAGGACACCTCCTGAACTCCGTGAACTCAGCTGAGATGAAACGAGTATTAAAGCGAACAGATAACGCGGCTCGTGGCTTTTTTTTCAGTGATTTATGTATATTTATGTAACCTCTTCTGAAATCTGACCTTGCAAGTATAAATACAGATTAAAAAAAAATCTCCTGCCGTCGAGTGCGATTCTTTTGGGTAAACAACGCAAGCGAGAGAGATTTTTCTCCAACGTTTAAGAACTCTTCTATAACCAGTGCCATCGGTATGTTCTGCAACAATAAGGTTGCAACGGTCTTGAGACGACTCCATCGTTGCACCCATCGTGAGATGCAGTGTGGCACCTCGGTAATGAGACGCCGTTTTATGGTTATCACTTGAACCAGTTGATTTTATTTTTCATTAAGTGACAGGATTGCTTTATAATTACTAACAGATTTCAGCCGGTGTCATGACTTTCCATGGCCTTTTGCACCTCTTCATGTGTTCAACACGTATATACGTATATTCCATTGACACCATGTGCGGCAGAAAATGGCCTATTAGGAACTGTTCGTACCAGTAAACAGAACACAAGGTTGGATTATCAGCTCGGTGTTTTTAGAGGAGATAAGCCTCCAAGGCTGGAATGACTCTTTGGCTGTTTCATCAGAAAGATGCTCACGCTGCTTGGCCTGCATATACATTTGAACTTTAAAACAAGTACCAACACTCCGGACACAAAGCCGTGCGTCTTGCTACGACCTGCACACAAACATCCTGCATTTCTCACAAAATCTCCTAGCACACACCGGAAATTTCAGAAAAGACTTGTTGCTAATAATACGCCTCTTCAGCATCCAGGCAAAACTTTTCCAAAAGGCGTCTTCTCAGAGCATTTCCACCGGACCTGAAAATCAGGTCCAGCCTGACGGTCGGAAGCATTCTTCGTCTAACCGACCGTTGACGTGCTGGCAGAGGGCGTAGTCAGAGGCGGCGACATGGCAAGGATAGTAAACGCCGGTTTTGGGATGACGTCATGTTACCAACAGAGCGTTTATCTAAAGAAAAACGTTTTTAATGGTAATCAGTGAAAACGGGGAACAGAACACAGCAGCTTCTCTTTAACGATAGTTAAAACAAGAACGCCGACTCAAATACTCGATAACAGCATCTACATGATTTCTAAAACTAACTGAAACGAGTGCAGCAGGACGTATAAACCGGAGTATCTATGGAGTATAGAAGGAAAACCGGCAAGAGAAAAACTTTTTTTTTAAAGGGTAAAAAAAAAAAAGTTTTTTTGATGGGAATCAACAAACGTGAAAGTCAACATCCTGCGTCTCACCCGCTGATCCACAGGACCACGTGTCATTACGAAGCCGTTTGGGTGTTTTTCCACCAGCGCTCCGTTGTGAATTTAAATGTAAATCCATCCAAACAGATTCAAACATATGTTCACCCCCGCGCTTTAACTCATTCGGCTTGGTTTGGTCGTTTTTTACGTCACCTTGCTCAAACCAACGGTTCTTGTTTTTTTTTTATAAAAGCTGGAGATTTAGGAAAAGTGAGCACAGTTTAACTTAAATTATGTAAAATTTTAAATAAAGCTAAAGAAATTGCATTTTTTGAAAAAATGCAGTGTGAATGCTTTTCGCAGAACTTGCTGAAAAACTGCTGAAATTAGCTAAAAACTGCTGAAATGGAAAAACAAGCCTAAATTAGCAGAAGAAAGCGGAAACAACACATATTTGCTGAATTATGTTTAAATAAGAAATTAGCACAAAAAATTAGGAAATTAGCTAAAAAAAAAAAAGCTGAAATTAGCAACAAAAAAAAATTTGCAGAAAAGTAGCTGAAAATGCAGAAAAAGCTTAAACTATCAAAAGAAAGTGGAAGACGCTGAAATGAGCATGGAATTAGTTGAAAAAGCTAAATTTAGCATAAAAACAGCTAAATACTAGCTGAAATACCATCTGGCAGAAATAAATTAAAGAGGCTGAAAGCAGCAGAGATCTGAAAACAGCTAAAATTAGCTAAAAAGTTGAAAAGGTCTTAAATTTAGCTTAAATTAGGAGAAGAAAGCAGAAAGGACATGTTTGACCGATAAGGCTAAATGAAGCAGGAATGAGCACAAAAAATGGAAATTATCTGAAAAAAAAAAAACAGCTGAAATTAGCACAAAAAAACCATCTGAAAAGTAGCTTAAAAGGGCAGAATTAAGCTGAAATTACAAGTGGAAATATCACATTTTTTGCTGAATTAGGCTGAAAAAAGTTGAAATTAGTGCAAAAAATGTGACATTAGCTGAAAAAGTTGATATTAGCATAAAAACAGCTAAATAGTAGCAGAAATTGTAGAAAACGTTCAAAGTTGCAGAAAACAGCTGAAAGGAGGATAAACTGAAATTAGCAGGAAGACGTTACTTAGAAGAAGCACAAAAATGTTTTAATTAGCATAAAGAAGCTGAACAGAGCGAAAAACTGCTGAAATTAGCCGAAAGTAGCTGAAGCAGAACAAAATGTGAAAGGAGCAGTAAAAGGTTAAACACATCTAAAGATATGAAGGAAAATGAGCTCAATTCATTTTCTATGAGGGAAAAAATGTCAGAAAAGGCTAAATATGTCAAAAAGCTAAAGTTGCACCAATACCAAAAGTCACAGCAGGATTGTCCTGAAAGAGCCGAACGTTTTGATTCATGATTTGTTGAAACAGCTGAAAACTGCGGGACGAGAGTCGTACAGAAGAAAACTGGATGACGACAGAGTGAACAATGACAGAATAAAGAAAACAACTCAAGTCATATTTCTTCAAACCTGCATCACCTTTGACCTTTGACCTTTCTGTGCAGGTATTCATCTCGAGGTTGCAGAGTAGCGACAACAGGAAGTGTTGTTCCTTATCGACTAATAAAAAGGTGATTTTAACGTCACCTGTCCTGCTGCCGTGTGTTATTTAGAACAGGACTCCGGTAGTTTTGTTTGCAGATCTCTGGAGCAGCCCCATCGTGCACAGGAATCGTGCACAGGAGGGAAGCGGCAGGTCGGAGTGGTTACTCTTTTAAAAATGCAACCTGCGGAGCTCAGCTGTGATGCTCAAACTGGGCCAGGTGTGTGTGTGTGGGGGGGGGTTGAGCACTTCCAGCTTCTTCAGCGAGCTGGAGTGGATACCGGCGCTGCAATCTGCACCGTGACAGGAAGTGACGAGTAACCAACCGCTTCCCCGTGAGAAGTCACGACGCTCGGCCCGCCAGGCTGAAGGTGGAAGCCGAGACGAGCGGAGGTGAGTCAGCAGGCGAGGAGATGGAACTCTATCCGTCTGAGAAACGGCTGGTCCTCATCTTGAACCTTGTTCCAGACAACACAGACCTCTCAGGTGTCCTTCTGGAACATCTGCCCTGTAGACTCAACGTTTGCTGCAACGTCTCGAAAAGAAAAGCTTCACGTGGCCGAGAAGAGACTCAACAGCAAGTGATCGCTTCCTGTAAAGATCACAGTCAAACGATGCACGACACTTTAAAGTGCTCACGTCCTCTAAGAAAACTTTCCCACCATCATCGTCTGATCATGAAGCAAACGATCCGTCGTCATCCAGTTTCCTTCTGTACGATTCTCGTCCCTCAGTTTTCAGCTGTTTCAACAAATCATGCATCAAAACGTTCGGCTCTTTCAGGACAATCCTGCTGTGACTGTTGGTATTGGTGCAACTTTAGCTTTTTGAAATATTTAGCCTTTTTTGCCATTTTTTTTATCATAAAATGAATGGAGCTCATTTTCCATCCTTCAAATCCTTAGATCTGTTCACAACCTTTAACTGATTCTTTCACACTTTGTTCTGCTTCAGCTGCTTTCAGCTTCCCTCTGCAAATTTTAACTTTTTCCAGCTACTAATTTAAGCTGTTTTGTGCTCCCTTCAGGTTCTTTCTGCTAACTAGAACATTTTTGTACTTCTAACTTCTTTCATCTAATTTCAGCTTGTTATGCTCCTTTCAGCTTATTTATGCACGTTTCAGATTTTTCTACTATTTCAGCTGCTATTTAGCCGTTTTATGCTAATTTTAGCTTTTTCAACTAATTCCACATTTTTTGCAGTCATTTCAACTTTTTCAGCCTATTTCATCTAAAATATGCTCTCTCTACTTCATTCTGGTAATTTCAGCTACTTTTCAGCTGTTTTCAGATAAATTCAAGATTTTCATGGTAATTTGGTAATTTCATGGTACCTTCACGCTCCTTTCAGCTTAGTTCTGCTAGTTTCAGCTTTTTCGACTATTTCAGCTACTATTTAGCTTTTCGTGCTAATTTTAGCTTTTTCAACTAATGCCACATTTTTTGCTCTCATTTAAACTTTTTTCACTTTCATTCAGCAAAAATGTGCTCTCAACTTTTTTGGTAATTTTAGCTTCTTTCAGCTTTTTGAGCTACTTTTCAGATGTTTTTAGCTAATTTCAGATTTTTCAGATAATTTCCAATTTTGTGCTCATTTCTGCTTCTATTAACCTAATTGGACAAACAAGTTTCTGCTTCTTTATGCTAATTTAAGCTTGTTCTACCTTTTAAACTACCTTATTAGCATTTTTTAGCTAATTTCAGCTGTTTTCAGATAAATTCAAGATTTTCATGGTAATTT
>NC_056520.1:7912075-7914083 GCF_014905685.2 Nematolebias whitei | reverse complement strand
CTAATTTCAGCTGTTTTCAGATAAATTCAAGATTTTCATGGTAATTTTGTAACTTCGTGGTAACTTAATGGCGTTACGCTCTTTTCAGCTTATTTCTGCTAGTTTCAGCCTTTTCTGTCATTTCAGCTACATTTTAGCTGTTTTATGCTAATTTTAGCTTTTTTTAGCTAATCCACATTTTTTAGCTCATTTCAGCTTTTTCCGCTTCCTTCTGGTAGTATACGCTTCTTTATGTCTTCACAGCTGCTTTTAAGCTATTTTTTTTGCTAATTTTAGCTAATTTACTAATTTTTGTGCTTATTTCTGCTTATTTAAACCTAATTCCGCAAACATGCTCTTTCTAATTTCTTCAGATAACTTTGGCTTGTTCTTCTGTTTCAGCTACATTTCAGCATGGTTTTAGCTAATTTCAGCTGTTTTTCAGCCAGTTCTTCAACAAGCATTCACACTGCATTTTAGCAGGAAATGCAGCGTCTCTAGCTTCTTTGTTCAGCATCTCCTGTAAAGTGAGTTAAAGTTCGGTCTTTGTAAATAGCAGAGGGCAGCGAGACCCTAAACACCTGCAAAGCATCGACGTCTGAAGGACAAAAGAGTCGAACCCAAAAAGAAAAACATCAGAAGCAAGTGGAGTAGTTAAAAAAAAAATCGTACATAAGGGAAAAATTGGGGGACGGGGACTAAAGTCCAATAAAATAATACGATTTAAAAAAAACTGTGCAACATGTTTAATAGAGTGACGAAGCCAAATCAGGAGTTTTGTGATGTACGACGATACGGCAATAATGAAACACGGCGGAGAGACTGTCATGGTCCGGAACTGCAGCTTCACATTTCAGTCTGGGGCACAGCCCATTAGTTTATTTTAAAAGAACCAGAACCTTCACTGGAAAACCACATCTGGATAAAAAGATTAAAGTCGAGGTCTGAACTTATACCCAGGACTTGAGGATTAAACGGATCCTGAAGACTCCTGAGGGCGGACTGCGGTTTTTGCCACATTTATTGTGTACATATTGTGTAACCCTGGTCCTGCAGGGCCACTATCCTGCATGTTTTAGATGTTTCTTGGCTCCAACAGGCTTCAGCGGAACTTAAAGAGGAATTTACCCATCAACTCAAGTGTTGGAGCAAAAAGCACCCCGATCTAAAAGATCATGAATAGTGGCCCTCCAGGACCAGAAGTAAACACCACTCGTATAATAAATGCAGGATAGTGGCCCTCAAGGACCAGAATTAGACACCTCTGATCTAAAACATGCAAGATTGTGGCCCTCCAGAATCAGAAGTGAACACTCCTAATCTAACAGATGCAGGATAGTGGCCCTCAAGGACCAGGACTGAACAAACTGGTTTTAAAAGATGCACGATAGTTGCCCTCCAGGACAAGGATTGCACATTTAAGATCTAAAAGATGTAGGATAGTGGCCCTCAAGGACCAGGACTGGACAACCCTGATCTAATAGATGCAGGGTAGTGGCCCTCAAGAACCAGGACTGGACACCCCTGATCTAATAGATGTAGGGTAGTGGCCATCAAGGACGAGGACTGGACAGCCCTAGTCTAATTGATGCAGGATAGTGGCCCTGAGGGACAAGGATTGGACACTTCTGATCTAATAGGTGCAGGGTAGTGGCCCTCAAGAACCAGGACTGGACACCACTGATCTAATAGATGTAGGGTAGTGGCCCTCAAGGACCATGACTGGACACCACTGATCTATTAGATGTAGGGTAGTGGCCCTCAAGGACCAGGTCTGGACACCACTGATCTATTAGATGTAGGGTAGTGGCCCTCAAGGACCATGACTGGACACCCCTGATCTAATAGATGTAGGGTAGTGGCCCTCAAGCACCAGGTCTGGACACCACTGATCTAATAGATGTAGGGTAGTGGCCCTCGAGGACCAGGTCTGGACACCACTGATGTATTAGATGTAGGGTAGTGGCCCTCAAGAACCAGGACTGGACACCACTGATCTAATAGATGTAGGGTAGTGGCCCTCAAGCAC
>NC_056520.1:7898683-7912065 GCF_014905685.2 Nematolebias whitei | reverse complement strand
CTGATCTAATAGATGTAGGGTAGTGGCCCTCAAGCACCAGGACTGGACACCCCTGATCTAAAAGATGCAGGATAGTGGCCCTCAAGGACCATCTTAAGGTGATACTCCTTTACAGTCTCAAACGCCTCTACGTTCTTCAGCTAAGCAGCAGCAGCAGAACTTCTCCACACATTAGCACCGTCCTGACACGTCTTATGATGAGCGCTCCATGAGAAGCTTCTTCTTTTTGTTCTCGTTTCTTTGACAGAGAGATGAAAGCAGCTGATTAGGAGACGCTGCAGTGCACATCGAGGCTCTGCAGAGTCCGGTCCAGCCTGTGATCAGAACCACCGTTCTGACCCTCATGTCAGCAGAGGGGGGGACTCAGCCGTTATCGTGGCAGGAGCAGCGAGCTCATCTGGTCCGTTCCGTTTGGCCCTCGCTGGCAGGACTCTGCCTCCGTTTAGACAAAAACAAAAGGACTGCTGAGTCAGCGTCCAGCTTCAGCTAATTAACACGCTTTGTGGAGAGCAATCAAGGCTGGGGTGGATTCTAACCACGCACGTTTAGCGTGTCACTCAGAGTCAATAGTGGGGGGCGGCAGAGTGGGCTTGGCTGTCAGCAGAGCAAAGACGCCACAGCTCAGGGGATCACCGGCGGAGATGAGCTTTTCTGTGAGCGCGAGAGGAAGCGATCCATCGAGCCGTCCAGCCACCCAACCGGCGCCTCCTCCCCCGAGGGAAGGCGTGTGGGGAGGCTGAGCGAGGACCGGCCAGCCGATAAGACCGGAACCTGTCACCAATCCTAATCCTCCATCACTCACAGGACAAAGCCCCCTGTCCGCCGCGCACCTCTCCGACTGCGGCCGCATTCAAGGCGTTGAACAGTCGGCTTCCAGCTGCCCGCAGAGATACCCGGGGCTCGAAGCGGGCGGGGCAGCTGGCACCGCTCGCACTATCGCACCAAGGCAGCACGCCGCTGATTAATAAAAAGGTCAGCGCGGCACGATGATTAATGTTCAAGTGATTGCACCGTTCAGGCTGCAGGTTTGCATCCGTGTGCGCTCGGGGAGAGTCGACAGCGGTGCGCCGACAAATCACTAACTTTAAAAACCCCGGACAACATCTAGATTGTCGTCGTTTCCACGACGGCTTATCTGCGCTGCACAGAACATATCCACGTCTCTGAACGCCATCAAACACCTAAATACCGTATTTTCAGCCGTACACGTCGCACCGCCCTATACGTTGCATCTTTTATGCGTCACCGCTGACGCGCCGCATTTGTTACGAGTCACCGCTGACAACCTGGAAACGTGGGCAGGTGTTGTGCCAAAAATCGATGGGCTGCCAAATGGTGGCCACGGGAGGACTTCAACAAGAATTTAACAAGATTAACTCTTAAAAACAATTATTTGTTTGCTCGAAATTATAGTAAAGGTGTGTCTCAGTCGAACTTTTGCTAATAAAAAGGACTTTAACGGTCAAATCAGCTGCATTTGAAAAGACAAAGGAGATGGTCGTGGACGTCTGAAGGAACAAACACACCTACACCCCCCCTGAAAATAGGATCTGCGATGGAAGTGGTCTCCAGCTACAAGTACTTGGGTGTACACATGAACAACAACCTCAGCTGGAGCAACAACACCACCAGCCTGATCAAGAAAGCTCATCAGAGACTCTACTTCCTCAGACGGCTGAGGCGAGCTGGTCTGGGAAGCTCAGTCCTCACCTCCTTCTACAGGTGTGCAGTGGAGAGCATCCTGTGCTCCAGCATCAACGTGTGGCATGGAGGCTGCACAGCTGCAGAAAGAAAAGCTTTGCAGAGAGTGGTGAAGGCTGCACAGAAGATGTTGGAGTCAGTCTCCCCACCATCACAGACATCTACACCTCCAGATGCAGGAAGAGGGCCACCTGCATCATGAAGGACCCCACTCACCCAGCACACACACTTTGCCTCGCTCCCCTCAGGAAGGAAGTTGAGGAGCATTAAGTGTAGAACCACTAGACTGAGGAACAGCTTCTACCCTGAGGCTGTTAGACTCATGAATCTCTAACCAGTATAATCACTGTGAAAAAAAAAAATCACATGTTGCTGCTGATCTGTTTCATGTTGCTGCTGATCCGTTTCATGCTGCTGCTGATCCGTTTCATGCTGCTGCTGATCCGTTTCATGTTGCTGCTGATCTGTTTCATGTTGCCGTGTTCATGCGTGCTCATCTGCTCACACAGACTCATGTTCGTGCTGCTGTCTGACGTAATGTTTTTATGCTACTAGTGCTTAGTGCATCATTTAGCTGATGTTTTTCTTAGTTCATATCTTAGATCTTATTACTGTTTTTCTTTTACATTTTATTGTTTGTTGTAACTGGGACCCTGCGTACATCTCGTTCCACCACGTGTTTCTTTGTCAGAAACAGATCCTGTCTAACTCTGAACGCTAGGAAACATCTTGTAACTGTGACTTTCCTTCCCTTCATTGATTACGGTGACATTATTTACATGAACGCTCCTACAAGAACCCTGCAGATGTTGGATGCTGTCTATCATGGTGCACTAAAATTCAGAACTGGCTGTGATTATCGTACCCACCACTGCACCCAGTATTCACTGGTTAACTGGTCATTAACTTCATGCAGACTCTCTCACTGGTACATTTTCATCTTTAAATCACTTCTTGGTCTGCTGCCTTCATACATCTCCTCCTACATGTCTCTGCGTGAGTGCAGCTACAGCGTGCGCTCTCAGGACATCATTACCTGCAGTGTTCCCTCAGTGCGGACTGAACTAGACGAAAGAGTCTTCTCCTACTCTCCAAGTGGCTTCAAACATCTGCTAAGTTCCTGGCAAGAACCAATGCAGACATGTTCCTGTTTTTAGTTTTCTACACCGCCTCATAATCTAGCTGTTTTTTCTTCGCTACTATTCAACTCGACTGTCCTTTAAGTTGCTACTTTGTTTTGATTTGTAAAAAATAAAATTCAAATCTGCATGCCTATTTTATGACAGTTCGTTGTTGTCGTTATCCACCGTTGTCATTGCTCTGTTAAGAAATCAGGTCTCTCTTGTAAATGAGTCCTCGAGGCTCAATGGGATTAACCTGTTTAAATAAAGGTTGAATGAATGAAAATAAGAACATATGCCTTCAATTCAACTTTCCACCAATCGGAAACAATTAAAAAAAAAAATGATTAGTTCTCATTTTTAATTTCCTGATTTTATTTTGACCAGATTCTTCAATTCCTTTCATTATAATTAATTTTTATTTTTATTTGGTCATATTTATATGAACTGATCTCATTTGATATAAAGTTAAAATGAAGATTTATTTAGCATCTCTGCTCATTTCATCAGAAGAGTATGATTTTGTTTATTGTTACAAGAAATCGGGGGTTTTTTCTTATAAATCTGTGATTTAATGTGATTTTCGGGTGGAGGATTCCGACGTTAATCTCGGGATTATGAAGGAGTTAAAAAAAAAAAGAGAAATCTGGAAAAACAAAAAAAGTCAAAATTCTGATTCCTGAAAATTCTCAGAATCATGAGGAAAATATCAGAACTGTAACTTTAATCTCATAACTCAAGACTTTGATTTCATATTTGTGAGAATCCACTCATGAGATTAGAATCAGAATTCAGAGATTAACGTCAAAATAAACTATCCACGTTTCACAATTCTGACTTAAATCTCAAAATTATATGGAAAAATATGATCAAAACTTTTTTTTTTTTTAACTCTCAATTTGTACACATCCTTTATTTTGTCTATTGTTGTCCACTGTTATCGCTCTGTTAAATTCAGGTCTTTCTTATAAATGAGTGCCCATGGCTCAATGGGATTAACCTTTATAAATAAAGATTGAATGACTGTCCTCTTCTGTACATTTCATTAAAATGTGTTAAAAAAATTCACTCATAGCTGCTCTTAGGTGTAACTTCCAGTTTCCATGTTTTAAATTTAAGTAATTTAAACGGTGCTGCGCACGTCTGAACAATTTATTTTCAAATAAATTTATTTTATCGGTCAGAAAACTAAATATTAAAACGTTAGCATGGTTGTTAGCCGCTAACGCTAGCCAATAATGCATATCTAAGCGTTAGCCGCTAACGGCTAAGGTTAGCCGCTAACGGCTAAGGTTAGCCGCTAACGGCTAAGGTTAGCCGCTAACGTTAGCCGCTAACGGCTAAGGTTAGCCGCTAACGTTAGCTTCGATGTTGATGACATAACCAGCAGAAGTCACGTGACCTGCCCAGGTACATGGAGCAGTCAAAAGATAAAGGAAGTTTGCTCTGAAGTAGCTCCTTTAGGGCAATAAAGTAAAAATAAAAAGTCCATGAGAAGTAAATATTGTGTTAAAAGTCTTTGAGAGTGAGTTTGTGTTTACCTGCTCCAGAACCCGGCGGTACCTCCGCGTCGCCTGGTCCACCAGGTCCCGCACGGTCCACCCAGCTTTGCAGGGAACCACCACGGCCGTGTCCCCGAAAGTTACCGTAACTTTCATGTCTGCCGCGAACCCACCGCGTTAAAGCAGCTAAACAAACCCCAGCTAAACAAAGAGGGGTGAAAATAAACAAAACAAACAAAAAAATAAATAAAAACCGGAGGCGGAGCTGCTGCCAGCCTGAAAGACGAAAACACCTGTCGGAACCGGAGCAACAGGTGTGTCAGGTCCGGTGGAATCACGGAGAGTTTCCCGGGTCAAAGTGAGGCCCTGAGACTGAGGACGTCTTCATTCACAGAAAGGTGTCGTGAACGTGGACTGAGCTGAAACACACGAACCAAACAAACCCAGGAGGCAGGAGCTGGAACCCGGAAGAAATCTGTGCGCCTCCAGGAGCACACGCGCACACGCGCGCTGAAACCTGCTCAGGTACGGCAGGTAAAGGACGCTGCACATCACCTGCCACCCTGAAAGCCAGGGACACACCTGGCCGCTTGTTGGGGGTGACCCTCGGCTACTACCACACCGAATTTTAGCCCGATAGCTCCAACGAAGCAGGCTCGATGTGCTCTGGGCTCGACTCCAAAATAAACCAGTTGTAGAGGCACCTCCAGTGATGGAGTTTCACTGAACTGTACGGAAGAGCATTAGAGACACAGTGAACAAAAAAAGTCAGTTCAGATTAAAAAATATATATATGTTGTTTATCGCCAAATTCTGACATCGACTTTAATCTCAGAATTCAAATGGGGGGAAAAAGACAGAATTCTGACTTTAATCTCAGAATTTTAGACTTTAATTTGACTTTAATCTCAGAATTCTAAGGCAAAAAAAATAGAATTTGACTACTAATTAGCGAGACAATGACCCCCAATTCAAGATGGTTGACACAGCTTTTTAACCCTAGCAAACACAAAAATGGCCATAACGCAGTAAAGATTTGGTATTGTAGGTTAATCTCAGATATTAAAATTCAGAAAAAATGTCAGAATTCTGACTTTAATCTCAGAATTTAAAAAAAATTGAATTCTAAGACTAGTGTCTGAGTAGCAATACAGTGAATCTCGTTCAAGATGGCTGCCACAGCGTCTCAACCCTATCAAACACAAAAATGGATGTAATCTCAGAATTATGAAGAAAAAAGATAGAATTCTAATTCAAGAAGCAACATTTGAATTTTGATTTTCATAATTCTGGCGGGTATTCTCAGAATAAAGTCAAAATTCAGATTTTGTTTTTTTCTCCGAATTTTGACTTTTTTACTCAGAATTCGTAGATTGATGTTAAAAATTTGAGAATGGAGTTAGAATTCTGAGATTAAAATCAGGGTTTTGGAAAAAATATAAAAGTTTTTTCCGACTTGCCCCTAATCCTGTTCCATAAAAACCTGTCTAGTCATTCGTGAGATATTTTGCTAACAGAACAAGGTTGTCTCCAACAGTTAATGTGAATCTTCTGCAGTTTGTGTTAAGACAATCAGCTAAACCCTTGACCAATTTTAGCGCAACGTCCGTAAATTAATGGAGTTGAAAATGTTATTCTGTTAGCTCTGGCGGCCATTTTAAATTGTGTTGGCTCCAAAGTGAATCACTTACATCAAACAATTGTTTCATGGAAGTTTCGTTAAGGTTCACGAGATATTCCGCTAACAGACAATCAAGGGTCAAATAGGCACATTTTTAAAAAAAAGGCGTAGCCCGATATGTTAGCGCTCAGAAAACGTGACGGGGGTCAATCTCAGCTACTACCACACCAAAGTTTAGCTCGGTGTTTGTAACGTCGGCTGAGTTATAGTGATTTTTTGTTTTGTAGTTTCATTTCGGCTGTGGCGGCCATCTTGTTTCAGATGTTATACAAATGGTAATCAGTTGTAGATGTTATTACGTCCACTGATTTGTGGTATATTTTGCTAACAGACACAAGCAAACACGTCGTTCTTCACTTTTCTGCAGCGGGAAATGTTTATCTAAAATTTGGTGGCGAAATTTTTATTTTATTTTACTCATTTTGGTTCTGAAAACGCCAGTTTCTTCCTTACAAGATGGTAGAAAGTCTACGAGCTATAAATACATTAGCTCACCTTTTTCCACACTCTGATCCCCCTGCCACCTCGACACTAATTACCTTCCCATTACTCCGTGTCATTTCGTGTCATTAGGTGTGCGGTGAAATTGCCTTTATGGATATTAGCGGGCGCTGACAGGCTCCCTCGCATTGTTCGCTTTGGCTCTCTGGGATTTCCTCTCCGTCGTCGCATCAGAGAGCCACCGCTGCAAATGGATTCATAATTGGGACAAGCACTGACTTGTGTTTTTTCCGGCAGGACTTTCAGCCAAAATGCATGGAACCGAACGTTGATGGGGGATGATGGCCCCTTTTTGTCTCCCTCCACTTTGGACACAGTAAGGCGAAGCAAAGCAAAAGCAGCCAAAGCATGTCTGTGTGTAAGCCTGGAGGAGTTTGGGACAGAACACAATTACAAGACAAGCCCGATTATATTAATGTGTTGGATTAGGTCTGCGTGTGTTTGTCTGTTAGCAAAATATCTCATGAACCAGTTAAATCTTATAGCAATGATTGGACGAACCTCTACAGCTGATCAACTTTTGAAAGCAAAAATTGCTCCAAATCAGCCAGTCTTGCAGATATTAAGCTAAATTTCAGTGTGGTAGTAGCTGAGAGTTGGAGCTAGTTGTAGTGAGGACAGACTAAGATGGAGGATGATGACCTATGAAGAGAGAACAGTTAAAATAATAATAAAAATACATGTTTCCAGTAAATCCTTTATGTACTGGCAAAACAAAGCAGTGGTCCTAAAACAGAAGCTTGTGGAACTCCATTTTTGATGATATGAGGTTGATCTTGTCATATTACACACATTATTCTCTTTGTGTACCAAACCAGTGAGAGTGATTTAAGTGTTTTTAACTGTTTAAACACTCACGTTCTCCTGCTGCCATGTGTAATCAGCCACAGCATGTGTTCGTTTCCACACAACGTGGTTAAAAATGATGATAAAAAAGTTAGCTTTATCTAAAAAAAAAAAGACGCTTAAATTCAAACCTCAGATCACTTTGGTCATTGTTTAAAATTAGAGGTATAGGGATTGCAATTATAAGTGCTTAAAAAAGCCAAAAAATATCATCATGTTATTGTCTGTTAGCAAAATATCTCGTGAACCAGTTAAATCTTATAGCAATGATTGGATGAACCTGTACAGCTGATCAACTTGTGAAAGCAAAAATGGCTCCAACTCAGCCAGACTTGCAGATATTGAGATATTTTTTGGTGTGGTAGTAGCTGAGAGTTGGAGCTGGTTGGAGTAAGGACAGAATAGGATGGAGGAGGATGACCCCTGAAGGGATAACAGTTAAAATGATAATAAAAAGACATCTTTCAGGTAAATCCTTTATGTACCAGCAAAACAAAGCAGTGGTCCTAAAACAGAACCTTGTGGAACTCCCTTTTTGCTGATATAAGAGGTTGATCTTATCATATCACACATTATCCTCGATATGAACCAAACCAGTGAGAGTGATTTAAGTGTTTTTAACACTAAGTTAAAAACAAGTTAGCTTTATCTCCCAAAATGACGCTTAAACTAAAAAAAAGCCAAAAATTATCATAATTTTATACGTAAACTTTTACTGAACAGAAAAATTAACATTAAAAGAAGCAAAAGGAGAAATAATAAAATCCCAACAGCAAACATACGTTAAAAATTAACCTGCTAACTTTTTCAATGATGAAGCTAAAATTAAATATTATCTGCGACTTATGTTATGGATTACTAAACAAGTTACAAAAAATAAAAAATAACAGAAATTTATCAGAATATTTACACCGACTGATTAGGTTTGGGCATCGAATCAATTTAAAATGGCCACCACAGCCAATTCACCTGATCAAACACAAAAATGGCTCCTGATCAGTCAGTCTGAAAAATATTGAGCTAAAATTTGGTGTGGTAGTAGCTGAGAGTCATTCCTAATCTGTACTCTGAGTGTGAGCGGATTGAACAAAATGTGTTTTTAAAACTTTGCTACTAATATTTGGAGTCAATGTGTGTCTGTTAGCAAAATATCTCATGAACCGCTGCGTGGATTTTATTGAAAGTCTCAGGGATTAATCTTTGGGTCAGTGTAGACAATGGATTAACTTATGGCATCAATCCAATGTAAGATGGCCGCCACAGCTGACTAAATTATCTAAATGCAAAAACGGCTGTATTTCAGTTTTACAGATATTTACTTAAAAGTTGGCGTGGTCGTAGCCGAAACTGATCCCCAACACTTATTCTGAACAAAACATTTCACATTGCAATTAATTTTAAATTTTAAACGTCTGTAATTTTTAAATTGTGGGATTACAGCATTTTTTTATTTTTATTTTTATGGAACCGGTTTTTGTGTTTACAACTCTCAGGAAGTCGCGCTGCAGCGAATGTTTAGTTTCCATGTCAGAAACTATTTGACCTGAAAGTAAAACGGGTTCGACAGAAATTCCAGCCGGCGGTGTTTTGCATACTTTTGCTCGGTGATGTCACTTCCTGTTTAAAAAAAACGCTCCCAGCTGAAGTTGGTGAACTAAAGCACCATAAAGTCTTTCATGTCGGAACTGAAGATTAATTTTCACCAGTTTTCAGCTCTGACTCAAGTGGAGATCCTCTAAACGTTCCAATGAGCCCTTTTCTTTCTTCCTCGTCTTTTAAATCCTCCATTTGGAAGCGAGGCACGCTAGCCGAAGCGTCGGTCGTCAATAACAGCCGAGGAGCGCAGCTTTTTGCCGCTTTGTTCGCCTCTTCGAGTGCAATTTACAGGCCCTGGTTGTTCGGGTCGATAGCCGTGCTGATTTGCTTTTTTCTAAAGAGCAGAATCGACGTGTTCTCAGCGGCGGCGCCCTCGTGTTTCGGCTCAGCGTGAGGCCGAGGACGCTCGATCGCTGAGACTCGCTTCACTTCCTGCTGCTTTACAATTACGGAGCCCAAATCCGTATCGAGGATCGCTCCGGGTAAAGAACAAATAATGAGTGATAATAACAGAAGCTCTTGATTTCAGTTCGAGGAGTTCCGAGCTTCCAAGGAGCTGAAAATCCAACCCGGGATTAGAAGTGTCGCTAAAGTTGCCCAAAATTTTTGTCCGGAGTAATCGGAGTGATGTTCACTCGAAGGGCCGTTGCTGGTTTTATGCTTCCTGTTTGAAGTTTTCAATAAAGCTTGAATGTTGAGAGAAGCGTGCGAGGAGGTCGGAGGCCAGCGACTTAGTCGAGTCGACTTTATTTATAAAACACATTTAAAACAGCAGCTGTTACCAAAGTGCTTAACACTAAAATCAATGGGAGTCATCCATGGAAAAAAGATCAAAATAAAAATTATATTACTGAAAATTACTTAAAACCATTAAAAAAAACGCAAAACACACAAAAAAAAAAAACTAAATTGAGTCACACTTTGTAAAAAGTCAGAAAACTTGTAGGAGAAGTGAAGTGGCCTGTCTAATGTTGGGGGGGCAGATTGTTCCAAAGTTTGGGGCCCACGACTGAAAAAGCCCGATCTCCTCTGAGCTTCTTCCTGGTTTTAGGTGGAACAGAGAGAGCGGTACAGCTAGGGCTAAACACAACAACTTCAGTTTTCTGATCATTCAAACTTAAACAATTTGAAGCCATCCATGCCTTAATGTCATCAAGACATTTGAACAGAAGATGAATGGAACAAGAACTATTAGGTTTTAAGTGCTGATAAATCTGACAATCATCAGCATAACAATAAAATGAAAGACCGTTTCCCCAGGATATACCCCAAAGGGAGCAGATACAGTGAAAACAGAAGGGGTCCAAGAATCGAGCCCTGCGGGATCTCGCAGAAAAGAGGCACTGCAGCAGATACACTATTTCCAACCATAACACGGAAACTCCTGTCACTCGGATGAGAACCGATTTACCGTACGGTCACTGTTGACTCAAACTTCTACATAAGGCTGGGCGTGAAAAATGTAGGAGAGTTCGGGAAACGTTGTTGAGATTATCCGTAAGAACGCCGAAATTGTTGTATTAATCCTGTCGTCTGTTTGGCAGAAGATTAGGGCCAGAGTAGGGATGTTTTTATTTTTTTATTTTTTTCAGAATTCTGACGTGCATCTAAAAATTCTAAGTTGAGTCAGAATTTTGATATTTCTCTCAGAATTCAGAGATTAAATATTATGAAAGAGATTAAAGCGCTTTCACATTAAATTCAGAATTCTGAGGGGGAAAAAAATCAGAATTCTGATTTTATTCTTTACAAAAAAGTGAAAATCATAATGTTAAAGTAATAATTTAGATTTTTTTTCTCAAAACTATAAAATTCTGAGGTTAAAATCAAAATTTTGACTTTATTCTTTAAAAAAATAAAGTGAAAATTATAAAATTAAAGAAAGATATCGGACTTATTCTAAAATTCTGAATTCTGATTTTGCTCCCTGAATCTCAAAACTTTGAGTAAAATACCCTCAGAGTTCTGATTTTATTATCAAAAATAAAAAATAAAAAAAGTTGAAATTATAAGATTTCTGACTTGTTTCTTAGAATTCTGAGAAAAATTGTAAATTTCAAGATTACATTTTTAGTTCTGACTTTTTAATCTCATAATTATGAGAACAAAACTCGGAATTCCAAAATTTTTCTTAGAATTGTGGCTTGAACCTTAGAATTCTGGGTAAAATATAAAATACATAAATAAAATCTGACTTTAATGTCAGAATTCTGAGGGAGGGACAAAAAACTTTTTTTTTTATTATACAGTGGCACTAATGGTCTTCCGAACCGCTGTTAGTTTTTCTTCTACTTGTATTTTATTACTCACCTGCAGCCTCCAGTATGGACTGCAGCGTTAACCTTAAAATAATCTTGAAAAATACCAAATTTAGATTGAAAAAATAATTTTAATCTAAAAAAAAAAACTGCTTGTAAACAACTCCTTTTTTTTTTAGAACCATTCCAGAAATAAGCTGTTTTGCCGTTTCAGCTCCGCTAATCTTTTTTTTAAATAATTTCCTAAATTTTGCGCAACAAGTTGATTTACATGATCACTTTAAGCCAATCATATTTTTATTCATCTGTGTCTGTTAGCAAAATATCTCATGAATCACTGAATGGACTTTAATGAAACTGTCAGAAGGTAATCGTTGGACGTCCATCAGACGATTTGATTTTGGAGCTAAGCTTTGGCGTGGTGGTAGCTGAGAGTCATTCTCAGCGCTTCTACTGAGCGTTAGCAGCTGTCACATGACAATGTCCGTGTATTTCAAGGTTTAGCCAAAAAGCTCTTTTCTCATCAGGAGACCACCTTCGTTTGGATCTGGCTAAAAACGGCGATGTGCATTCCTTGGAGGGTCGCTCGGTCTTTAGTCCCCTAAACCAGGACTGTTCAAATGGTGGTCCGGGGGCCAAATCAGGCCCACAGGTGTGCTCAGTTCGGCCCACCTATGGGTTCATGTTTAAATAAAACTCTATTTTAAACCGTATCCTCTGGATGTTCGGCTCCTGAGCCCTTGAGTTCAGTAACGGTGCCCCCCCCCCCCTCCGAATAGTCCTGCGCTAAACGTAGCGAGTCCGAAACAACGCGAGGTATTTGGGACGTGTGGCGTTTTTTTTTTTTGTTGTTGTTGTCCACATGAGCCTCAGGTGACCTCGTTTGTTCTCGTTCTGTGTGGGGACGAGGAGGCGTTCCGGTAGCAACGCGCGCCGCGGGCGATCCCGCTCACTTCGTCACCGCGTGTTTTCACCGTTTCCCCCTTCGAGGACGAGCTTCCTGCGGCTGACTGTTGCACACGTCTAATTAGACTCGTTAGATTTTTCTCATTGACGGGCGAGAATGAGACTTTATTTTCAGGAGGCAGGTAGCGCGTCGCACACACACCTCCCCTAATGGATCCAATTAGCACTCTGGCACATAAACCGTGTTTTTCACTCCCCCCCCCCCCCCCCCCTTCCCTTCTTCTGTCTCATTTTCCTCGCGCTCTCTCCTGTCGGAGTCGGCCGTGGGGGTAATTAAAACTCGCGCTGACACCAAAGTTGCTTTCATTTGAGAGCATCGCACCGTGACGGTTTCCGGATTTAAAGATCCTTCTTGGAAATTCTTTGAAACCATGGCAACTGCCTGATCACAGATGAGCGGCGGCTGAGCGTTGATTTGGACAATTATGGGGGGGGGAGGGGAGGTTAAGTGCTTTCAGGGGAAAATGTATCCAGAAGGGAAACCTTTAAAAACAGTTTAATGGCTCTGAAATGACACGTCTGGATGTCCCGCCGCGCCTCAGGGCCAAATCAAGATGGCCGCACGACTAAATGGACCCAAAGAAGTGGCTCCACTTCGGCTATTTGTGCAGATTTTGCGTCAAAAACCGTAGAGGTAGTAGCCGAGGGTCATCGCTAACGGTTGCGCGAACGAGCGGACTTTGCGAGATCTGTTGTTGAAACTTTGACGTTATTTAATGCGAACTCTGCCTGTTAGCAAAATTTCTCATGAACCACTGAATGGATTTTAATTCTAACGAAAATGGAGTTTGGTCGTGATTGAGATTATCGTAAAAATGTACAAATCTTCCTAATCTACATTTAAATCTGTTTGTTAACAGGTGTACGTCTTCAGAAAGCATTCCATTAGTTTCTATCTGAATGGATCGTTTTTCGCTGCCAGCTGCTGTCATGCTTGGAAATCCCTTCGTATAATTACATGGAAGTATCTATCCATCCACCCATCCATCCATCTAATCCATTCATCCATCCATCTACCCATCCAACCCATCCATCCATCTAATTCATTCATCTATCCATTCATCCATCCATCTACCCATCCAACCATCTACCAACCATCCATCCATCATCCAATCCATCCATCCAATCTATTCATCCATCATCCAATTCATCCAACCATCCAGTCCATCCATATATTCATCCATCCATCCAATCCATTCATCCATCCATC
>NC_056520.1:7872826-7878683 GCF_014905685.2 Nematolebias whitei | reverse complement strand
GGGTGATTAATTGTCTCAGAAATTATTGCGATAAACGATAATATTGTTTGAAATTTAACGATAATTAATTGTCAAATTTCAGAAGAAATCCACGTAGCCACGGGTTTCAACTGTGAATTTTGGAGCTCGACAAGACGGATATTTATTCCCGAGGTCGGCCTGTTAGTTCAGCTCGTAGCTTAGCTTCTCGACTTAGCTGCTTTTAACGATCCAAAAACACAATTTTAGACGGTTAAAAACAGATTTTAAAGCGAAAGGGAGGGGTCAGTGAAGAGCACCGGAGTTGAACCTTTTGTCATCCAGTGTAGAAGGAGAGAGACACGAAGGAACGATAAAGCTGGTAAATGAAAATGAGGTCGATAATTTTCATTCATTATGCGATTAATTGATTTATCGTGACAGGCCGATGTCCGATATTTAAGTTTACCGCTAATATCGGCTGATACTGATACCATGCCGATAATATCGTCATCCCTGTTGTTTTGTGTTTTATGTGGTACAACTGAACAATGTTGAGAGTTACTGTGAATGAGTTGAATAAAGTTTAACTTATCTGACTGTTTTGTTTCGCTTAATCCGCTTTATAATCCGTTGCGCCTTATATTCCAAAAAATACGGTACTTTTCAACAAATCGAGCGTGACGAGGCTCAAAGAAAAGCCCCAAAAAAGGCCCTCAGCCTTCAACACAGTGAACGACCACGTTCATCTGGTTAACTCGGTCTTCCGTTGGCAGGGGAATTTAGATTATTCCCCTGCACTTCCTCCCCGATAATCCACAGTCCCAGTCAGATTTCCACGCTTCCTTACGGTCATTTAAAATTGAATTAAAATGACTAATAACGCCCAATCAATGGCAGTAGTTTCAGCAAATGATGCAGCGCCGTTTCCAAGCTGCAGCCTGCAGTGAGACATGGACCTCCCGTTAAAAACAATCTCCTCTAATCGCCTCGAGTTGCTTTTTAGCATCGCGGAAACATAAATTATCCAAAGCTTCTGAGTTCGGCCCGTCACATGTCGTTTCAATAATGCTGTATGTATCAATGTAAGCGCTGGCCATGAGCTCCTCGAGGTTTTGAGTAAATTGTAGCAACGTTTGCGCTCATCTTGAATTCCACGAGGATCCTCTTGATCTCGGCAATCATGAAGATCAGCTCGGCCTGAAGAGTTTCTCCGTTTGACCCCATATTTAAATCTCAGCGGTTACGTGGTCTTGGATAAGACAGAAAACAACTCCTGCACTAAGAAAAGTTTTTTTTTTTTTTTTTTTTCCAGCTCTGCAAGATGGAAAATTTAGAATTTCTCCCTAAAAATTCATCCTGACAAGTTTAAATATATATATATATATATATTTCCGATCAGTGTTTGCAGGAAGAAAGGTGCGAGACGTGGATTGTTTTGCAGGTTTGGGCAACCACACACGTCCTGCAGTGACAGGCTGTCGAAGAACTGTGGAGAAGAGGTACTCCGGTACTTTGAGATGTCACAATTGCAATCTGTTCTCTCAACACAGACATTATACAATATATAATATTATTATATATGTTATTTTTACTACAGAGGCTTGAATATGATATTGGGATTACAGGAACAGCTCTAAATTGGTTTAAATCATATCTATTTGATAGATTCCAGTTTGTAAATGTAAATAATCTTCATCATACACCAAAGTTAGTCATGGAGTTCCTCAGGGCTCGGTGCTTAGACCGATATTCTTTACTTTATATATTGGTATGCTTCCATTAGGTAAAGTTATTAAACAGCATGGGATAAATTGTCATTGTTATGCTGATGATACACAATTATATTTGTCCATGAAACCCAATGAATCCAATCCGTTACTTAGACTAGAAGCGTGTCTTAAAGACATAAAAGCCTGGGTGACCCTAATTTTTTTTGTTTTTAAACTCAAACAAGACTGAGGTTTTAGTTTTTGGACCTGAGCATTTTAGGAATAAATTTTTCAGTCTTTCACTTTCTCTGGATGAGTTAATAGGAGAGATCATGTCTCTCCAGTTTTAGCTTCTCTCCATTATAATGTACAATATATATAAAATCTGTCAAGTCCAGAACTGAATTCAAAATCTTACTTCTTACCTACAAAGCTCTCAACAACCTAGCTCCATCTTATAGGTCTTACTGTTCCATATTTTCCTAAAAGAGCACTTTGCTCTCAGACTGAAGGTTTACTTGTGGGTCCTAGAGTTTCCAAAGGCAGAATGGGAGGAAGATATTTCAGTTGTCAGGCTCCACTCCTGTGGAACCAACTTCCAGTTTCTGTCTGTGAGGCTGACACATTATCTATTTTTAAGATTAAGATTAAGCCTTTCCTTTTTGATAAATCCTATAGTTAGGATTGGCTTGGGTTTCCTGAGCTATCCCTTGGTTATGTTTCTATAACTGACCACATTTCCTCACTCTGCTTTTGTCTTTACTTGCTCTACTCTACCTGTTTGTAATCATTTCTATCATTAACTGTTTTTTTGGTGTTGTTGTCTTTCTAACTATAGAAACCACACCTGGACCATAGGAACCACAAATGGACCAGCCATTTTGTGTTTGTATTCTTGACTGTTATGGCTTTCCACAGCCAGTCAAGGTAAATATGGCTCTCCACCCTGAGCCCAGTTCTGCCGTCTTTTGTTTGGTTAAAAGGGAGATTTTCCTTTCCACTGTCGCCTCCTAGCTGCTCAGGAAGAGAGGTCGCAACAAAGCGAAGATTCAACACAATCTGCTGGCTTCCTTAGATAGATCACTTTTACTAATTGGCCTTTTATAACGTACGTCAATGTTTTTGTGCAGCACCCTGAGATGACGTTTGCAGTGAATTGGTGCTACAGAAATAAACTGAATTAAAAATATTTTCCTTAATGTGTGGACATAAACAGATGTTCAAGCTTTCAAACATTTCCCTCGTTTCGTTATTTACTGATGAAGTCATTCAGTTTGTTTCAAAGACAACTTTACATCAGTAAAGTCTTGAATCAACGGTCATGCCGCATCTCTGCAGAACAGAGAAGTACGGGGTGCCGTTTGTAAAGTTAAACAGTCAAAAAATAACATAAATATTTTGGTTTATTTAGCCTTTAATAAGAAAAAATTAGTTTTTTTTCAAAGTCATTATTACACCATGTTATTCATACGTTTATAAATGTCATAGTTCCAAACTAAATATTTAATTTACAAAGTAAATATTTAGTTTACAAACTAAATACTTAACTTTAAAGTTAAATGTTTAGTTAGGAAACTAAATATTAAACATAATATTTACAAGCTAAATATTTATTTATAAAACTAAACTTTTAATTTCTAAGCTAAACATTTAAGTTCAAAATAAACATTTAACTGACTAATATTTAGATTGCAAGGTAAATATTTAGTTAGCAAATTAAATGTTTAGTTTGGAAATTAAATATTTAGCTTGGACAATAAATATTTAGTTTGGAAATTAAATGTTTAGTTTTGAAAATAAATATTTAGCTTGAAAATTAAATAATTAATTTACATTCAAAAATTTTTAGTCTACAAACTAAATATTTAACTTGCAAGTTGTGTATTTAGTTTGTAAACTAAATATTTAACTTGCAAGTTATGTATTTAGTTTGTAAACTAAATATTTAGTTTGTAAATTAAATATTTAGTTTGGAATTATGACATTTATAAATGTATGAATAACATGGTGAAAATATGATTTTGAAGAAAAAAAAACTTTTTTAAAGGCTAAATAAACCAAAATATTGATGTAAATTTTGACTGTGTAACTTTACAAACGGCACCCCATGCAAAAGGGGTAGTTTCATATCCACGTATAAAACTAAATATAAAATTAGGTTTTACCGCAGTGATTAGTCCAAACGTCGTTTAAAGATCTAAACGGTCTTGATGCTGGATGGCCTGTGCAGATGAGTAAGCGGGTGGCCTTTTCTCCAAGGTCTTCGCCACTTTTTCAGTGTCACCGAGTATTGACCGAGCGGTCGAACACCATCGGTCTTACATGTGGACTGCGCTGTAGGCTGGATTTTTTCCCCCTTTGATAAGAGCGAGATGACCACCAGTGGTGCTCCCGGCACTTGGAGGAAGCTGTGAGATGTTTAATTTTTTTGGACAAGGTTAACAGATGATCAGTAAAAAGAGGCTCCCCGTGGCCCCGACTCCTTCCTTCCTTTTTTACTTCTTTCTGTATCAATCAATACCGGTTAACAAAAGCTCTGCCGGGCTTCTCTCCACTCGCCGCACTCTTATTCATATTTCAGGATGTTATTAGAGAGCCCAGTGAAATGTCAAGATCTTTACAAGGTAAATATATTTTTCGCGTCGTGGGGAGAGTCGAGGTGGGGGTTGGGGTGAGAGCTCTTCTCCGGTCGCCCCCGTTTTTCACCGGCAGATTTGCCAACGTTAAGGGCAAGAGTGATTTCACCGCTGGCGGCTATTTCTCCCGGTCGTTTGTTTCTGCTGTGTTTTTCAGTGATCATTTTGGCGTGGGTGTTTGCATTTTAATGGCTGGCTGCAGGAAGTAAAAAAAAAAAAACAGTGGGTGTTTAAAGCAGAAGGAACATGTGTTTCAACCAGCTAACAGAAGGAGGGAACGAGTTTATCTGTGGGAAACGTTGCTCATGTTCAAGGCTACTCTGTTTGACCACAAACTGCCTGAGGCAACAACTGCATACCCCGAAATCAGACACAAATACGAGGCTGCATCTTCTCTGCCTTGGTTAGATAGCAAATGGTACAAGCATATCATCTGAGACAAGACAAGCTAGGTGGAAATAAACACATTTCCCTTACAAATGACCACATTACCCATCAATATGAGACATGTTTCTTACTAGACCTGTCACGATAAACAATAAGTCAATTAATCACATGATAAATGAAAATTATCGACCTCGTTTTCATTTATCGGCTTTATCGTTTGTTCGTGTCTCTCTCTTTCTACTGAAGACACTGGATGACAAAAGGCTCGACTCCGGTGCTCTTCACTGATCCCTCCTTTTCTCTTTAAAATCCATTTTAACCGTCCAAAATCGTGTTTTTGGATCGTTAAAAGCAGCTAAGCTGAGAAGCTAAGCTACGAGCTAAGCTAACAGGCCGACCTTGGAAACTTCCGTCTTGTCGAAGCTCCAAAAATCACGGTTGAAACCCGTGCCTTCGAGTAAAAAGTTGTTTTTCTCTGCAAAAAGAAGCTGAGAACTTTTGGATTTTTTAAATAAAAGCTTTGTGTTAAATTTTGTCCATCCAAATTGTAAATTTGTGTAAATTTTGTCAAATTTCAAACAATGTTATCGTTTATCACAATAATTTCTGAGACAATTAATCGCCCAGCAAAATTTGTTATCGTGACAAGCCTATTTCTTACATTATGAATTATTTTGACCCGTCGTCGTAGCCGTGCAACTAGAGCCTTAACGGAGAGGCCTCTAGGCTCATTTTGACCCAAGGGCAGCAGGAAGTCTAAGAGCAGGATGAGTTCCTACAGACGCTGTAATTTCAAAAATCTTATCCAACCATAGGCGTTGCGACAATTATACATGAAGGGGACGTGTCCCTTCACCACATTAAAAAAAAAATATTAATTTGAACCCCCCGCCTCCACAAACATTTACTATGAAATATTAGGTCACCCAGCATTGTTTCTGTTTCTTTGTGAACAAATCCATTCCACTTGATTAACCACTAAAAATCCACTCCAGGTTTTCATTGTTACCTAAAACAACTCCACACCACATGCATTGTTTCCCCGAGGTCATCTGCCTTGGAGGGGGAGACACCTCTGCTTTGTGTGCCAGCTTAGCACCATAGAAGTGGCGCACTTCATCTGTAGCATCTTAGCTAACGTGTTTGTATTGTGCGCTGCTAGCT
>NC_056520.1:7867460-7872816 GCF_014905685.2 Nematolebias whitei | reverse complement strand
TTTGTATTGTGCGCTGCTAGCTTAGTGCTACGTTAGTTCTGGCAGTTTTTGACGTGGGTGGGCGGAGTCTAGGATGTGCGAGAGAAGCAGAGCATGTTCTATTCACACAAGGAGAGCTGTTGGTCAGGCTACTTCTTGTGGCATGCTCTCTAAAATAGCTACTGAACCAAGTTATTGTTGTAGGTAAACAGATGTTTAACAACCTGTTAAAATACACCAGAATGCAGGAAATGGCATCTACTTTATTCAAAATTTTCTGGAGATCCCCCCACCCTAAACCAATGTGTCCAACTCATTCATATTGTTTATTCAGACATCGCATCTCAGATATTACAGTGACAAACAAATACTTCAGTGTCTAACACATTGAGCAACATGTTTAGCACAACCTGTGGAGTTACATACCATTTGTCTGTAAGTAAAATATCTCAGGAACAACTCCGAGAAAGTAATTATCCTCTGTACCTTTTGCGGCTGCTTAACTTTTGGAGTCAGTCCAGTTCAAACTGGCCACCACAGCTCACCACTCATTGCATACACATAAATGGCTACACCTCAGATTTACAGATACTGAGCTACAATTTGATGTGGTAGTAGCTGAGAGTCATTCTCGACACATATTCTGAGTGCTCAAAGCTCATGCAAGATACTGAAATGATCCTTATAAGAGGAGCCTTTCACTTGTTTGTGGTTTCCTGAGCCTCCAGCAGGTGTTTCAGTGTACTTCTGCTCCCACAGTGCCACCTGATGGACAACCCAAGATGTCCAAAGATGATGTGGTCTCTTTTTGTTTGCACGGCTCGTTCCTGTTTAAAGGAAGCAAAGGTAAACAAAAAAAACTGAAATATCTTGCAATAAAAGTGCAGAATGAAGTTATTCGGCCAGTTGGCTTGTGATAAAACTCCTTAAATGTTGGTCAAGTCACCTGAGGGAGTGGATAAAAAAGAAATAAGCAAAAGTATTAAATCTTTCATCCTCTCCTCCTAACCTCGTTGCACCGGCAGAGACATTGTGCAAAAGCAACAGCCATCCATCATGTCTCATTGTGCCGTTTAGATGTAATTGCAAACCCTTAAGGATTGCTCTTCCATCCTCGCACGGACGTGCACGCAAACCTGAAAGGAAGGGGGGAGCGGCTAGAGTATCACTTTTGAGTCGTGCAGACAGGGAGACGGAGAGCAGGCAGCGCCTCCATGCACATTTCACAGACAATCAAATTAGAGTTGGCGTTCGATACATCACTGACAAATTGTTTATTAAACAAAAGGCTTGGATTGCAGCATAACTGAGGAGGATTGGGGAGGCAGGAGGAGAGCCGGGGGCTGCCCGACTCTCATGTGCGTGACTTCATGCACACATTATTTGCTCCATGTAAGGGAAAAAAAGGCTTTTTGTTTTGCTCTTGTTCTTGCAAACACGCCATTTATGTCCATTTCTACCAAAGAATTCAAGCATGTCCAACATTCTTGGGGAAAATGAGTGAAGCATGTTTTTATATTATTAAAGGGATCTAAATATGGGCACATGTTAGCCCTAATATGTTGTTACGTCTCTATTCTACTAAATTTGTTTGTGACACATGAAAATTCTTAATAAGTTTTTTAAAAAAATACATGTTTATTAAATATTTCACCTAAAGACATTGCCATTATTTTATCGGTGCAATGCATTCTGGGATGATGACGGACATGGCTGTAGAGGAGATGGAGTGGGTTTTCTCCGGGTACTCCGGTTTCCTCCCACAGACCAAAAACATGCATGTTAGGCTGATTGGTAACTCTAAATTGTCCCTAGGTGTGAGTGAGAGAGAGAATGGTTGTTTGTCTCTATGTGTCCCTGGACACACAGACTAGAGACCTGTCCAGGGTGTCCCCCACCTCTCACACAGTTACTGCTGGACATGGCCAGTGACCCTAGCAACCTGAAAAGTAAGAAGCGGGTAAAGATAACGAATGGATGGATGAAAAAAGATTTTTAGAGATTTTTGAAAATTTATTAAGACTAGAAAACAAAGAATTCACACGCCCACCCACCCACCCTATACATATGGGTTTGTGTGTGTAATCTGCGCACATAACACTCCCAATCTTCATCCATCCATCCATTTTCTTCCGCTTATCCGGGGTCGGGTCGCGGGGGTAGCAGCTTAAGTAGGGAGGCCCAGACTTCCCTCTCCCCAGCCACTTGGGCCAGCTCCTCCAGAGGAATCCCAAGACGTTCCCAGGCCAGCCGAGAAACATAGTCTCTCCACCGTGTCCTTGGTCTTACCCTGGGTCTCCTCCCGGTGGGACGTGCCTGGAACACTTCGCCAGGGAGGCGTCCAGGAGGCATCCTAACCAGATGCCCGAGCCACCTCTACTGGCCCCTCTCGATGTGGAGAAGCAGCGGCTCTACTCTGAGTCCCATCCGGATGATTGAGCTTCTCACCCTGTCTCTAAGGGAGAGTCCAGACACCCTGAGGAGAAAACTCATTTCAGCCGCTTGTATCCGAGATCTCGTTCTTTCGGTCACAACCCAAAGCTCATGACCATAGTTGAGGGTAGTAGGAACGTAGATTGACCGATAAATTGAGAGCTTCGTATTTTGACTCAGCTCTCTCTTCACCATGACAGACCTGTACAGCGCCCGCTTCACTGCAGATGCCGCACCTATCCATCTTATCAATCTCTCGCTCCATTTTTCCCTCATTCGTGAACAAGACCTCAAGATACTTGAACTCCTCCACTTGGGGCAGGACCTCCTCCCCGATCCGGAGAGGGCACTCTACCCTTTTCTGGCTCAAGACCATGGCCTCGGATTTGGAGGAACTGATCCTCTTCCCGGCCACGTCACACTCGGCTGCAAACCGCTCCAGCAAAAACTGTAGATCACGACCTGATGAATCCAATAGGACCACTTCATTGGCAAAAAAACAGAGAAGCGATCCTAAGGCCACCAAAACGGATCCCCTCAACACCTTGGCTGCACCTAGAAATTCTGTCCATAAAAGTTATGAACAGAATCGGTGACAAAGGGCAACCTTGGCGGAGTCCAACTCTCACCGGGAACGAGCCCGACTTACTGCCGGCAATGCGGACCAAGCTCTGACACCGGTCATACAGGGACCTAACAGTCCATATCAAAGGGCCCGGTACCCCATACTCCCAGAGTACCTCCCACAGGGTTTCCCAAGGGATGCGGTCGAACGCCTTCTCCAAGTCCACAAAGCAAATGTAGACTGGTTGGGCAAACTCCCACGCACCCTCCAGGACCCTGCTGAGAGTGTAGAGCTGGTCTAGTGTTCCACGACCAGGATGAAAATCGCACTGCTCCTCCTGAATTCGAGGTTCGACTAGCCGACGGACCCTCCTCTCCAGAACCCCCGAATAGACCTTACCAGGGAGGCTTATGCGCGTGATCTCCCTGTAGCTGGAAAACACTCTACGGTCCCTCGTTTTGAATAGGGGGACCACCACCCCAGTCTGCCAATCCAGGGGAACTTCCCCCGATGTCCACGCAATATTGCAGAGTCACGTAAGCCAACACAACCCTACAACATCCAGAGCCTTAAGGAACTCGGGGCGAATCTCATCCACCCCTGGGGCCCTGCCACCGAGGAGCTTTTTAACCACCTCGGTGACCTCAGCACCAGAGATTGGAGAGCCCGACCCAAAGTCCTCAGGCTCGAAGCCATACGAAAGTCATTCTCCAGATCTTCTTATGTGAAACAGTTGTGAGCACTTAACATCTAACCTGTTGTACATAACGCTTTGAAGAAGGTCCGTTAGGAGAAACAAAGTTTAATCCTGACCAGATTAACAAGCTAATGGCTGGTCCGAGCTAGGCAAAAGAGCACTCTTGGAAATAGCAGCGTCAGGTAGTTGTTGCACTTCCTGTGCAGATTAGGGCACGACTAGTGAAATTAACAGTTCCAAAGTGACGTTGTGTCATTGGCTACTAGAAACTTAAGCTTGGTTATTTCACCCAATAACAAAGTCTAGGTAAATTATTTTCTGTTTACCATATTTTTCGGGCCAAAAGGCGCACCGGTTTATAAGGGGAACTGTCAAATTTTGAGAAAATTAAAGGATTTTTAGTGCGCCTTATGGTGCGAAAGATACGGTATATTTTATTTTGACTGCATGTTTTTGCCATTTGTCGTCTACGTAGATATTTAATTTATATCTGAGAATCATCCAAACCTTTTGGTAATAGTTCAGTGAAATTGTAACCCATGAAGTTGGTTTATAGGTGAATCAGTGACAGATGGTGGTGCTTTTCAAAAGTTTCACTGGTTTTATGTGCCTGGACGCCGGTATTTCCTGCATCTCTTTGTCTTCTGCCCACCATGTTTAGTAAAAGCCTGTGTAAGTCTCCCTAAAAATAATAAATGGTCTGCTTCTTTAAAAAAAACGGGTCTCTTAACTGGTTATGGTAAATTCCAGTGCTGGTGGTCCGTGAAATGTTTACCGTGTGCTGACAAGTGCAGCCAGGCACACGAGGAGAAGTGTTAAAGAGCGATCTTCCATCAGTGGATGAGCGTGAGAATGGTCTTCTGGTGTCAAACTTTGCATTTATAATCATACACTGAGACGACGTGACACAAAAAATGCACTTTGTCTGAAAGAGAACTTTATCTCTGTGACAAAAAGCCAACTTTAAAACAAACACATCCAATTTTAGCTCAATATCTGTCACATTATCTGATCTAAAAGCCAGTTTCTCATCCAGTAATTACCTTATAGGGTTTAATCAAAATCTATCTAGTGGTTCATGAGATATTTTGCCACGTACACACCAACACACAGGCACAGACAAAAGCATTGTCTGCCTCTGCATTTTTGCAGAAAGTTATAATTAGTGTAAAAAGATCAGACATGAATTAAAGTGAACATTTTAGAGAGTCTGTAATTCTGACTGGATTGACAAGCTAATGGCTAGCTACTCTCTGGAGCTAACGTCACGTATATCAGGTCTGGAGCTAACGTCACATATATTAGCTCTGGAGCTAACATATATTTTAGCTCTGGAGCTAACATCATATAAGCTCTAGAGGTAACATCAGATTTATATTAGCTCTGTCGCTAACCTCCATTTTAGCTCTGAAGCTAAAGTCACATATATTAGCTTCAGAGCTAACATCCTTTATAGTAGCTCCGGAGTTAACATCATAGCAGAGCTATGACCAAGCTAATGGCTAGCTAACAACTAGCAGAGCTATGACCTAGCTAATGGCTAGCTAACAATTAGCAGAGTTATGATCAAGCTAAAGGCTAGCTGCTAACTAACGGAGAACAAGCTAATGGCTAGCTAACAACTAGCATAGCTACGACCAAGCTAAAGACTAGCTACTAACTAAATGAGCTATGAATAAGCT
>NC_056520.1:7855671-7867450 GCF_014905685.2 Nematolebias whitei | reverse complement strand
AGCTACTAACTAAATGAGCTATGAATAAGCTAATATGGCTAACTAACGACTAACAGAGCTACGACCAAGCTAATGTCTAGCTAACGACTAACAGAGCTACGACCAAGCTAATATGGCTAACTAACGACTAGCAGAGCTACGACCAAATTAATGTCTAGCTAACAGCTAACTGAGCTAAGACCTACGTGGATTTCTTGTCTTAAAGTAACTTTAATCTAAAAGCCTTAGCAAGTCATGCCATTTCTGTTTTATAAATCTTTAAGTTACCATCAGTTTTATTTTACATGGTTATCCTGACAAAAATGTCATGGTACACCTGCTGGAAATGCTATAGCTAGCGTCCGCTATTTCAGTGTTTTCAAACATATTATTGATTTATTTTTAATTACTGAAATATTAAATAAAAATGAAGGAAATTGACATTTCCTACTATGAAATTTTGTTTTAACATGGCAGCAACCCATTTTGTTCTTAGCCTATAGGCGACTGGGCAATGTCCCACCAAAAAAAGAAAAGAAAGACATTGTTTTGTTTTATTGCGCCGCTCAAGGTGGCTGCATGTTGGAGCAGCTCTGTAACTTTCATTCTGAGATTTTGCTTTTGGAAACTTTAATTCCTTTATTTTTCTGGATGTAAATCACATTTTTTGGATGATGGCTTCCTCTGGTATTGGATGTTGTGCAGCCGGAAGGATTTTTTTAGTCTTGGACATTTGTTATGATGCGTAACCATGGCAACAAGGCAGTTTTCTACAACCAACAGCAGCTGATTAACATCTCAAAAGCTCAAATAATATCTCAACTACAGCCCCAAATCTCAAATGAGTTGAAAAGGATGTTCTGTGGATGCATTCTCATCTACCTGCCAGCTGTGCTCGAGTGCCTGACCACTGAGATCCTGGAACTAGCAGCAAACACGGCTCATGACAGCGGAAGGACAGGATCGTCCCTCGGCACCTACAGTTGGCTGTCCACAGCGACGAGGAGCTCGGCAGACTGCTGGGAGGAGTGGCCATCGCTCTGGGAGGAGTTCTGCCCAGCATTTGGGCGGTCCTACAGTCCAGGGTAACCGAGAGGCCAGCTGAGTCTGGCTGGATGGATCAGACGGCATCTGCAGCCAGTTTCTTAGGATCCACTGTGGGATGGACCTTTACAAGAGATTCTTCCTGCCTACAGCCATCAGTATCTATAACATCTCTTAATGAAATGAGGACGAGTTACTACAACAAATAATTTCCCTTTGGGATTAATAAAGTATTTTTGAATTGAATTGAATTGAATTTCTATCCAGTTCTTTGGTCCATTGTCCCACCTCTGTGTCATTGTCCAACCAACTAACATAGAGTTTTGCTTTGTGAAGTCCTGACTCTTCAGGGGCAACATAGACTAAGTCCGCCATCACCCAGTCCCAATGACTCTCATTGATTTTAATGTTAAACTTGTTTTTTGACAACTTGTGGGTCCTACAATGCATTTTCTATGGCTTCCAGGAGGATGAGCCGCACCAGTGTGCTTTTATCATTCATGTAACACGGCTTACCCTGGTTTATGCACAGGGGCATCACTAAGGGGGTACCAAGGGGGACAATTGCTACTGAAACTAATATGGCAAAAAAATAAAAAAAAATGAATAAGTTGGATTTTTGTCCTTTCATTCCTAGTTTTGGATATTTGATACCCTATTTTTGGCCACAAAATTACATAACAACAAGCAAATAAAATTATTTTAAATTAATTAAAAGAAGTGGCTTTAAACTTGAGAATGCTTGTTTCTAGTAAATGTTTTGTTAGAATAAGAGGTATTTTCTTAACTTGTATATTGCCAATTTTTTCTAATTGCCGTTTTACAACTACAGCATATAAGTTTTTCAAAAAGTATTTTATGCATTTTGGTTTTTGGTGTGCCACCCCTGGATTTTCAGTGGCCCCCCCACCGGGCCACCCCAACAAAGAATTCCTGAAAGCGCCACTGCTTATACATCAATGTGAAGCTGGGGGTTATGTTCAAAATCAACATGAGCACATTGAGGCTAATACTCGGAGCAGTTAAATTGTGCTTTTGAGAGAATCTCCCTTTTGTTGTTGTGTTAATGCATTTGGTTCCATAAGATGAAGTGCATTTTTCGCCACAGTCTCCATTTGAGATGCTGCAGTCCATCCTGCAGCTCAAACGCTTCTGTTTCTGTGAAATTCCTTCTTTGGGTCTGACGAATCGAGATGAATTTACTTATCGGGACTCTTCTCTGCCACTGTCTTGGCCTCGCTATCTGTTAACCAGCGTTTTGCAAAGTACCCTGACTTCAACAATAGCAACAATGCTGCCTGCAACTAACTACATATCATCGTATCAGGTGTCCTGATGCTCAGATCGGAGTCAAAAAGGAGAAAAAAAGTGTTTTCCCTGAGAGAAACTTTGGAGTTCATGATGTAGGTCTCCTACCGCTTTATTGTTCCTCTACACGGGTGATGACATCTGTCAATCAACTGGCGCCGAGGACCTTTACAGGTGACAAAGGCTATTCATGAGACAAGGATCCTTTCATAAGAAATGTCACGGATGTTGGGATAAAAAGACGAGGTCAGAATGTGGTCATGTGAGTATTTTTGCTCCTTTTCGTGCTGGTTTTGGGAGCGTTGGCCTTGCTTGGTCACCGCGGCTTCAAGCTAAATGATACATCAGCTGTTACTGCGGAACTGGGGACTCGTTTCTCCATCGTGCAGATGTGGCTTTGTGTGTGGTCACTGGGTGACGGGGTGTGATGCATGTCTTTAATAACAGTCCATTAGCTCGCTGCATGTCCTGTACGGCTTGTGAAGACAGAATCCTTGTGGATGAGACGGGTTGAAGGGGCTGGGAATTACAGCCGAGCATGCAGGTTATTTATTTATGTATTCTTCTTTTTGTTCCCACCGGGATGAGCTGCTGTCTGTTATCCTTCACCCGAAGGGTCACTGACCCCATCCATGTTTTCTTCCTCCCCAGTTTTCACTCTCTCTTCCTTTGTCCCACATATTGTGACTTTGGACATTCTCATTTTAGCCGTACCCTTACCCCATTTCTTTGGTCTTTACTTATCTCCTGCTGCTGGAGGCAAAACAACAAGAATGATTTTGCCCTTGTTTGTTTGTTTGTAGCTTTAGTAAATACCTCATGAACCACTGAACTTTTTTTTTTAAACTCTTAGTCATCGTTGTCTTTACCTCAACAACAAAACAGCTTTTATAGTCCACGTTTGTCCTTTTAAAACTCAGTGCTGCATTTAACACAATAATCATTCCAGTTTGTCCATATAATTAAGTAATCTTCCTCCTATGCTAGAGTTAGTCATGGAGTTCCTCAGGGTTCTGTGCTCGGACAAATACTCTTTACTTTAAATATTCTTCCATTAGGCAGTTATTAAACAGCATGGGATAAATTTTCATTGTTATGCTGATGATACTCAGTTATATTTATTCATGAAGATTTATGAATCCAATCAGTTACTTAGACTAACCTGGATGACCTTAAATTTTCTGCTTTTAAACTTAAAGACAGAGGTGGTTGTTTTTGGACCTGAGCATCTCAGGAACAAACTTTGCAGCCTTTCACTTCCTCTGGATGGCATTAATCCGGCCTCCAGTTCAAATGTAAAGGATGTTGAGGTAATTTTGAACATGAGGTGTGAATTAGCCTCTACTTTAAACATTTTTTAACAGGACTGCATCATTCCATCAGTAAAATATCACTAAAGTTAGAAACATCTTGTTCCAAAACAATGCAGAAAAACTGGTCCATGCATTTATCACTTCTAGGCTAGACTATTTTAATTGTTTATTATCTCTCTGTCCAAAAAAAAAAAACTCTTTAAAAAGTCTTCAGTTGATCCAAAATGCTGCTGCCAGAGTCTTAACTGGAGTTAGAGGGAGAGATCTCCAGTTTTAGTTTCTCTCCATTGGCTCCCTGTCAAATCCAGAATCAAATTCAAAATCTTACTTCTAACCTACAAAGCTCTCAACAACCTAGCTCCGTCCTATTTTACAGATATTATTTTTCTATACTATCCTAACAGAGTACGGTACTTTGCTCTCAGATTGCAGGTTTACTTGTGATTCCTAGAGTTTATAAAAGAGCTTTCAGTTATCAGGCTCTTCTCTTGTGGAACCAACTTCCAGATTTTGCCCTTGAGGCTGACACTCACTGTCTGACAATGTTTTTTAAGACTAGGCTTAAGAATTTTTGATAAATCTTATAATTGATGTTGGACTGGGTTTCTTGAGCTATCCATTAGTTCTGTTGCTATAGGCTAGGCCAGCTGGAGGACAAACTGACCACTTCTCCTCACACTGCTGCTGTCTTTACTCACTCTACTTTTTATGTTTATTTATTTCTATCATTAACATGTTTTTCTTTGTCTTTCTACCCATAGAAACTACACATAAACTATGGAAACTACACCTGGACCGTGTAAACTACACATGGACTATGGAAACTACACCCGTACCATGGAAACTACACCTGAACCATGGAAACTAATATGCCTGGATAATGGAAACAATTCCTGGACCGTAAAAACTACACATGAACCATAGAAACTACACATAGACTGAACTACACATGGATCATATAAACTACACATAAACCGTATAAACTACGCCTGGACTGTGGAAACTATGGAAACGGCCGTGAGCATGTTTTCTGTGTTGTCAGTACATTTACCAGTCTGTCCTACTTGATTCTGGGCTAGAATAAGTGCTGAAACTGATCATAGTGTTGGTTCCACGTGATTACTGGTGTTTTTGGAAAGAGTAGGTTTTCTTAAGGATTACAGAGCTGGGTGACTTACTACCTACCATCCATCCATCATCTTCCTCTTGCTCTGGAGTTGGGGTGTGGGAGCAGCATCTTGAGCAGGGAGGTCCAGACATCTTTTTCCACAGCCACCTCTTCCAGCTCTTTCGGGAGAACCCCAAGATGTTCCCAGGCCAGCTGAGAGACATAGCCTCTCCAACCTGTCCTGGGTCTTCCCCGGAGTGTCTTCCCAGTTGGACATGCCTGGAAACCCTCCCTAGGGAGGGGTCCAGGGTTCATCCTGACCAGATGTCTGAACCACCTCAACTGGCTCTTCTCGACGTGGAGGAGCAGCGACTCTACTCCGAGTCTCACCTGGAGAATTGAACTTCTCACCTTATCTCAAAGGGAGAGCCGAGCTACACTGCAATCTCGTTATTTTTGTCACTGTCCAAAGTTTGTCACCATAGGTGATGATGAATGATGGGGTGGATCCTAAGAAAACATGGTATTCCATTCCATTGCTACGCCGATGACTGTCAGAGATCTACCTGCCACTGAAACCAGCCAGTGCTTGTTCCGTCCACCCTCTCCTCAAATGTCTGGACAACATTAAGACATGGATGGCTTCAAATTTTCTAAGTTTTAACGACCAGAAGACTGAAGTCATTGTCTTTAGCCCTAGCTCAGCTGCCGCCTCTTATCCTGTGAACCTGGACTCCCTTCAGCCTTATCTGAAGCACTCTGTAAAAAACCTTGAGTGGTTTTTGACTCGGATTTTAAGTTCGACAAACAGATCAGTTCGGTTCTGCAGAGAAGCTTCTTCCAACTGCGGCAGGTAGCTAAGCTCAAGCCAGTGCTGTCTAGACCCGACCTTGAGACACTAGTCCATGCATTCATCACAACCCGCCTGGACTATTGTAATTCACTGTATGCTGGGGTCAGCCAGGCCTCTATCTCACGGCTACAGCTTGTCCAGAATGCTGCAGCTCGGCTTTTAACCGGTACACCGAGGTATGAGCACATCACACCAGTTCTGTCCTCCCTACACTGGCTTCCTGTGAGAACTAGGATTGATTTCAAAATTCTCCTCCTGACCTATAAGTGCCTAAATGGCCTCGCACCCATCTACCTCTCTGAGCTACTGGAACCATATGTTCCCTCTCGGGCTCTGAGATCATCCGATCAGCTGCTTTTGGTTGTTCCAAAAACACGACTGAAGCTCCGAGGAGATAGGGCGTTTTCAGTCATGGGTCCCAAACTGTGGAACAACCTACATGAACCTACAGGAAGGGAGGTGGCATGCCTAACATTAGGCATGCCACCTCCCTTCCTGTGTTCAAATCCCTGCTAAAAACATATCTGTTCTCTCTGGCGTTTCATACTGTGTGAGTTGATTTAGTATATCTTGTTCCATGTCTTAATTTTAATGCTGTTGTTTTAATTTTTTAAGGTATATTCTTACTGCTTTTTATTTCTTAGTGTTACCCTTAGTGTTAAGCACTTTGATAACAGTCTATCTGTTTTAAATTGTGCTCTATAAATAAATATGACTTGACTTGAACAACTGGTAAAGAGAGTGTTTATTGCAGTTCATCTCCCTCTTCACCACAAAGTACCAGCACAGTGTACACAATACTGCAGAAGCTACACGGATCCATCTGTTGACTCCACGCTCCATTCTTCCCTCACTCATGAACAACACCCTGTAATTCATCACTTCAGCACAGATAGTGTTGATTCATGAACTTTGATAATAACTGAACATGAATTATGAACTAATACGACAGAATTCTCACCTCCGAAATCAAATGCCACCATTTTTGAAGCGCCGGTTCTAGTATGTATGAAAATTGATGGAAAAAACGTTGTATTCCTTTGTTGAGTTTAGTTTTTTAACTCTGATATTGATGGTTTCTAGATAGAAAGCAACATTTTCCTGTTGCTCAACACAAATGTATGCACCGCCACACAAGCGCCGACAAAATGCAGGGAAGTCCACTGATGTTGGACGCCGCTCGCCCACAACAGCAGGCTCTAACTAATCCGTCTCCCACTACATGTTTTTAATGAGCCTCCATAACTGTAATCCGTATGGTGCTGCGCAGCTCGGGCCCAACCGAGCCGTTTCCATGACTTTGTGCTGTCAGCAAAACGTGACGAGGGACACGCGTTTGCTTCCTCCTGTGTGTGTATTGCTGCCACCGAGCATCTGCGTCGTTGGTCTGCCATCGCTGTCGACAATTTCCCATCTGGTACAAGTAGGACATGTGTGTCTCCAATGCAACCTGTTTACCTGCATTATTTTGTCATTGTGTAAAAACGCATTAGGATTATTGGGCGGGGGGGGGGGAGTGATGGGACTGTGTGTGGAAGAGGAAGCCAGACCTTTCTTAGAACCCCCCACAGGGAACCAAATTAAGGCCCTCCGGGGCCAAATTAGAGGTAGCTAACCAAGTTAGAGATCGGCAGCGAGGGAGGGGGTCTGACCAGCGGGAATGGACTGATTTTAGTCCAACCACACACACAACAAGCACCTGTCTTTGTTTCGACAGCGATCAGCAGAAGATAAAAGCCAGTTCCTGACAACGGCGGCCTCCAAGTCGTGGAGTCTGCAGGGACATCCTGACAAAAAGCAAAGAGCTATAATGGATTCCTGTAGGTCTGATTTCATGAACTCACTGAGCCTAAAAGATGGGATGTTTTGTAAAATGACAATAAAACTTGAAAGCAGTGATTGGCGTATCTCATAAACCCATCTTTCATTCCCAAATGAACATTTCAAATGTTCCATTTTGTAGAAAAAGGACTTTATGGCAAATAAGACCTTTTCTTAAAATACTGGGTCCAGTACTTTTCAAATGTATTCAGTTAAATTCAAATTCAATTAAAAAATACTTTATTATTTCCAAAGGGAAATTAAATGTTGTAACTCGTTATCCTCGTTTCATTAAGAGATGTTATAGGTACTGATGGCTGTAGGCAGGAAGGATATCTTGTAAAGGTCTGTTCCACAGCGGAGTCGAAGAAACTGCCAGCAGATGCCACCTGATCCATCCACCCAGCTGGCCTCTCGGTTCCCCCAGGCTGCAGGACCGCCCTAATGCTGGACAGAACTCCTCCCAGAGCGACGGCCACTCCTCCCAGCAGCCTGCCGAGCCCCTCGTCGCTGCGGACAGCCAGCTGCAGGCGCCCGAGGACGATCCCGTCATGAGCCGCACCTCACGCCAGCTCCGGGATCCCAGTGGTCAGGCACTCAAGCACAGCCGGCAAGGAGACGGGAATGCATCTACGGCGCCTCCTTTTCAACTCATTTGAGATTTGGGGCTGTAGTTGAGATATTATTTGACCTTTTGAGATGTTAATCAGCTGCTCCCATTTGTAAAAAAAACACCTTGTTGTTATGGTTACATATAAATTTGAGCTACTTCTAATTCCCTTAATATGCTAATATAGATACACAGTGCAGTTCTTGCACTGTGTATCTATATGTGATATATTTTACTAGAAAATGTCCAGAACACAAATAATTAATACACCTAAGAAGAAAGACATAACTTGTTTGAAAAAATGTTTTATTATTGAACACAAAGCAGGGTTATGAATGACTTTACCATTTAAAAACACAACAGAGTTTATTTTTCAATCTGAAAGTCTTTCAGATCCAGGTTTCAGTGGGTGAGCATGTCTTACCTGTAAAGGTAAGCTAGCCTCTGATTAGCAGTACACTTCTATGAGTTCAAGCTTTTATTGTGAAAATAAAGGATTACTATATAACCTGCCACTTGCCTAAACCGCAACACTCAAGATTTGGACGAGAAGGGACAGAGTTTTAGCTGTTTTGGTCCAATCTTGAATCTCATGCAAAGGTGTTAGCGCTCAGATAAAGTGCATTGAGCCATTTTTACAGATGTCGGCAGCCATTTTGAATCAGGTTGCCTGTAGATGTGCATTCAATAAGTTGTTTTAGACAGTTTCATTAAAATGTGTCTACTTGTTCATGATATACTTTCTTTTAGTGATAAATATCCATATACATATTACTCTTGGGTGGTTCCACTTCACTTTAAATTTGGGTCCTCTACCAGAGGCCTGGGTTCTGTTCAGTATCTCAGCTGTTCCTAGAACTGCACTCTTCTGAATAAAGATCTCTGAGGTAGTTCCTGGGATCTGCTGGAGCCACTCTTCCAGTTTTTAGGATCACAGCACCAAGTCCTCCAGTGACCACTAGGACTTTTGACTCTTTGACTCTCCACAGCTTCTCTATTTCCTCTTTCAGCTCTTGGTGTTTCTCCAGCTGCTCCTTCTTCCTGACGTCTCTTGAGATTGCTACATCTACCACCACTTTCTTCTCTTGCTTATCGACCACCACAATGTCCGGTTGGTCAGCCATCAGCCTGTTTGTTGGTCAGGATCTGGAAGTCCCACAGTATCTTAGCCCTTCCATTCTCCACCACCCTTGGTGGAGTCTCCCACTTTGACTGTGGGACCTCCAGTCCATACTCAGCACAGATGTTCTTGTATATTATTCCAGATGTTCCTGTATGTTATTCCAGCCACTCAGCTGGACGTTGGCGCAGTGGATGAGGCATGCGACTCCAGTGCAGGAAGGCCAGCAGTTCAGGGTTCACATCCCAGTGCCAACCTCCAAGCAATGAGCAAGAGACACAAAAATGAAGCCACGCTGGCTCAGATGTCACCTGTACTAACAAGGTCCTCCTCAAGAAGTTGGGGAACCAGAGAAATGGGCTATTTAAACAAAAGATGTGCACGGATAAAGATTTAAACCATGTATTAGAAAACAGTTTCCATTTATTACGTGTGATTGATGAGTCGGCTGGTACAGGTCTAGCTCACAGCCTTCCTTGCACACAGTGTGCTGGTGACATGTGTAAAGGCTCACAGTTGACAACAACAAACCTCAGTTTTATGAGCGACTCCTGAGGAACTCAACAGACCGTTGTCCATGTCGCCTTAACATTCAGGACTGCGTAGCCGGTCTGAACTCCCTGAGAGCCTGGGCTGACGGTAGTGAAAGCCACGCTCTGTTGTGGGGGGGGGGAGTCGTGTTTGTTTCTGTTCATCAAGGTCTTTACTCATTAACATCACAACAAGTAAAGAAATGGACACTGCTGGATTTCATACCAGAGTTTTATAATCATATTGGATTGGAGTCTTTAATTAGTCATTTTGTCAAAACCTTCTACATAGATTAAGTTGTCCACAATCTGTTTTGGGTAAACGTAGAATAGATAGTGGTAACCATTTTAAATGTAGTTGACTCCATTGAAAACATTCTGAGTGTTTCAACGGTTCAGGAGAGGTTTTGTCAATGCTACAGACAAACAAACACAGAGACATGGGTAAAAACATGATCACCTCTCGCATTTGGCGGCAGGCGGTGACCAAAAGTAGATTTTTGGTTGAGTGTATCAAAGAATTTAAGGGTTTCTTTGGTGGAAAGGGAAGCTTCAAATGTTGAGCTCTCCAGGCTGGAATTCAATCAGGTCGTTAGGAGTGGGCGGAGCCAGAGAAAAGTTTTATTAGCTTTTGGGAGGAAGGCGGCAGTTCTCTCTGAAATCACCAAAAACTCAGGTTTTTGTGTGAACCGTTGCAATGGGGTCCAGAGGGGCTGTTTTGGTAGGGTTTGTGCTTCTCCTGGCAGGTGGACATTTGGGCTCCGCTGCACAGAACCGGGTCGTCTTTGGCACCAATGAAACTCTCCACGAAACGAAACCAGAAGCAGAGGTCAAGGGCTCGCAGCAGGCAAACCAGACGGAGCAAAAGCCTCGCTCTCCTGTCACCTACCGGCTCAAGACCTACCAGCTCCAAAGCCCAGTCCACCCAGACAAACAAAAGCTGCTTGTTGAGGAAAAAACTTTTCAGGTGACGAACGCCTTGGAGCCCACCTCAGAGCTGCTGGAGCAGAAGAAGACAGTCAAAAGTGAGAAGGCCTTGTTGGTCCGCAGTTCTAATCTGAACCTGCCCACATCTGAACCTGCCAACAAGGAACCAAAGGTAGTTTTCTTTCCCTTCTCTGGTCCTGGTCCACCTGTTTGTTGAGTGTGACTCTTGTCTGCCGGTTCTTCCAGGTGGAGCAGCAGCTTCCTGCGCCGGCTCGGAGCGTGTCGGTGGAATGCGGCGAAGGAAAGGCCTTTGTGGAGGTCAAACAGGACTTCCTGGGTAATGGCTGCCTATTAACTGTTTGAAGTGATCAGTTTTGTCCGCAGTGGCACCAGAGCAGGCCCATCTCTAATGTTCTTTTTAGCTGTAGGGTCTGAGAAATGGTCTGATAAAAGGCCTGAGCAGAGGTGGTGGGTGGGTGAGGGGTGGGGGTTGAATGGAACAGTAAAGCTAAATCAGTGATTACCACAAACGGTAGATTGTAGACTCGGGGATCAATAAGTTTCCTCTGATTTCTTCGCTCTGAGATGCATTGTGCTGATTTATACAGCAGAGCCTTTAAAAGCTTTTTGTTCGTCCTGCAGCTGAACTTCCGCTCGCTGTGAGGATTACTGACAGGAAAACAAAGGCCTCGGGAAATGGTCTTTATGTTTGTGTGTTTTTGCTCCCAGGTAATGGCCAGTTGATCCGGCCCAGTGATCTGACATTGGGAGGCTGCTCGGCAATGGGCACGGTGGACGGAGTCCTGCTGTTCCAGACGGAGCTGCACGGCTGCGGCAGCACCACAACGGTTTGTGCCTCTTCCTCCTCATGGTGGCCTTCCCTGACACGTCTAAAATCTTTTTGTGTTTCAGATGACAGAAACGTCCATAATCTACACATTCACTCTGACGTACTCCCCAACACCCATCACCAACACCTCCATCCTGAAGACCAACCCTGCCGAGGCGACAGTCCAGTGTCACTTTTACAGGTAAAGCTAACCGCTGTTGACTGTGGCTAAAGGTAAAGCTAACCGCTGTTGACTGCGGCTAAAGGTAAAGCTAACCGCTGTTGACTGTGGCTAAAGGTAAAGCTAACTGCTGTTAGCTGCGGCTAAAGGTAAAGC
>NC_056520.1:7855445-7855661 GCF_014905685.2 Nematolebias whitei | reverse complement strand
AAGCTAACTGCTGTTAGCTGCGGCTAAAGGTAAAGCTAACTGCTGTTGACTGCGGCTAAAGGTAAAGCTAACCTGTTACCTGTAAAGCTAACTGCTGTTGACTGTGGCTAAAGGTAAAGCAAACTGTTGTTAGCTGTGGCTAAAGGTAAAGCTAACTGCTTTTAGCTGCGGCTAAAGGTAAAGCTAACTGCTTTTAGCTGTGGCTAAAGGTAAAGC
>NC_056520.1:7843835-7855435 GCF_014905685.2 Nematolebias whitei | reverse complement strand
GTAAAGCTAACTGCTGTTAGCTGTGGCTAAAGGTAAAGCTAACTGCTTTTCCGGGTTTTTTTTGGTAATTTTTTTTTTATCCAGTTTGACCTTTAAACAATATGGCTACTTTTAGATATTTTCAACCTTTAAAAATAATAAAACTAAAGCTATAATTGTAAAACCCAATTCTGGATATCTTTAACTTAAACAAGACGGGTATTTTAAATTGAAACTTATCGCCCCTCTCTGAAAGAACGTGTTTTTTTTTTTTAACTTGTGATAAAACCAATAACCGTACGGTTAATTTTGTGTTCTTTAAGGAAAAAAAAAACTGCATGTTTGATCTAAAGCAGGGACGGACAACATTTTGTTTCCAGAAAGTCAAATAGTCATTTACTGTGAACTGGAATAATTTTTCTTAAAGATCGATTATCTGGAAGACATTTCAGACTTTCTTGTTAAAGTGAAGTCAGCATGCTTGGTAAATATGTCTCACCGATACAACAATGTTCAGTCGGGTCATCTGGACGTTTTTTGTTTTTTTTTTTTCTTAGACGTTTCGTCCTTCATCCAAAGGACTTCTTCAATCTGAGGAGCCACCAAACAAAACTGATACCCACAAAGCACTCCACAGTGGGGGGTGTTTGCTGGTGCTAAAATGGCCTCTGGCCCTGCCCTCTCCCCAGTCATGACAGGACTGTCTCAGAATAGTTGATGGGGGAGATGGCGAGCCCCAGAGGCCTTCTTCCTCAAACCTATATTTAACCAGATAAAAACCCATTGAGATCAAAACCTCTTTCACAAGGGTGACCTGGCCAAGAACAGGAGCACCAGCGGACAGTTTTTCCCATTATGGAGTATGTGGTTTGTGGGAATCTGTTTAGTTTGGTGGCTCCTCAGATTGAAGAAGTCCTTTAGATGGACGAAACATCTTGGCAAGAAAAAAAACAAGCAAAAAAAACCATCCAGATGACCTGACTAAACATTGTTGAATTTTATACCTTTATTGAGCATGAACTTTGGTGTCTCACGATACCTTTTCGGAATGTAAGACTTTTGGTGAATTGACTCTTGTGACAACTTATTGTTGGCTTTAAATATGCAATAAACTCAGTTTGATTTTTGAAATCTTAAAGGTGAAGTCTAACTCTGGAAACCCAATAAAGGACTTGTAGGCAAACACAAATGGTCTACATTTATTTAATGAGCTTGTTTTTGGTTGAGGACATGGGGGACCAGGTGGATTGTCAAAGGTTTTTTTGGCTCTTGGGCCATATATTGCCTATGTGCACTCTAAAGTTATCACTGCTTGTACTGCAAATTAAAAAAAAAAAAAGTTTTAATGTTTGGATATTTCAGAAAAATATGGCTCGATCTTTCATCTTTCTCAGCTGAAGGACGCTGATAGTCCTTTGAAAGATTTATGGCTGGTGGTTCGGTAAAGGTGCATTACAGTGTAGGAATAGTGCGCCGCTACGGGCGCGTGTCTGATACAAAATGATAGCTGAGGGATTTATTTTTAAAGGAATAACGGAAGTCAGGTCAGTTTAGCAATATCCAGAAAGGAGGATGAACCCTGAACGATCGGCCATGAATATTCAGGGATGAACTTTGCCCTAAAATGCAGAGTACTCGTATATGGACAAAGGACGGGCTGGAAATCAAAGACTGTGAACGTGGCACTCTATGATGCTAGTCTTAAGGTTCTAGACATATTAAAATCTAAACTAAAAGCATCTACAGGCTTAATGGGAGCCGAGATGAAAGATGTTAAACCGTTGGTCAGACCTGCTGGAGGGATTGTGTCCTCTGGTCTGGAGACACCTCAGGAGGAGCTGGAGTGTCTCTGGGGTGAGACGTCTGGCTGCCTCCCCATCTGTAGCTTCCGCAACCCAACTAAGGATAAGTGGTTAAATTGATGGATGGGTGGCTTTGTTTCAGCGAACCAAAATAAATGCTTCAAAGTTTAGCGTTTCCAGGGTTATACTCGTTCCTGACGTCCGTAATGAAACCCATCCTTCCCGTTTCTTCTTCACAGAAGGTCTTACGCGAGCAGCAACGCCGTGAGGCCCACGTGGACGACTGTCGCAATGGAAATGCAGGCGAAGCAGCAGTTTCGCTTCTCCCAGCGTCTCATGACAGGTGGGCAGACGGTGTCTTCTGGGGGGTGTGGGGGAAGAAAAGAAAACATCTGAGTTGCTTTCGACAACATGCATGATTGCTATCACTCTATGCTACTGTTGGAGAAACTTCTGAGATGAAATTACATGCCTCCTGTTCCGCAGAGGACCCAACCAGGTCACTCTTACAACAAGACGATCAATATCCCGCTGATTATGGTTCCTAATTAATTCCAAACAGATGACTGCTCTGAACTTACTTTAAACCATCTGCTTTGGTTACTTCATGGAAAACCACAAAGCTGATAAAGGAATTACCAAAGTTTTTAAACTGTTTTTTGTTGGCACAGACCCTTCATTCAGTTCTTATCCAGGTTGATACAATTATTGTTCCACTTTATGTATGTATAACCGTTTCCCTGCTGCGTCCCTGACCACTCTCCCCCCTCGAGCATCATTTTAGTTTCCTCTAATCGGATTGATGACCCAGACATTAGTTTCTTCCCCCCCCCCCAACTCAGTCCATGTTTTTTTGTATTTGATTAGAGGACTGGCTTTCGCCCAGACCTTCCAATGTTTACTTCCTGAGCGACACCATCCACATCGAGGTGGCTGTCCTCCGGGGTTTCCACATCCCTCTGAGGGCGTTTGTGGACAGCTGTGTGGCAACTATGAACTCTGATCCCGGCTCAGCGCTCAGATACGCCTTCATCACCAACCATGGGTGAGAAAACTGCAAACGGACTGAACAAGGCTCCATCTTGATTGTTCATAGCACTCCTAAACCGCACTTTAAAAAAAAACAAAAAATACAATTTGCCTCTTTTAAATCAAATAATTTTTTTATGTTTTTTCAACCTGAGTTCTGCATGTTTTGCCATCAAGGTGTTTAACTGACTCTAAGCTGACGGGAGCCAAGTCTTTCTTCTTGTCGAGAAGCCAGGAGGATAAACTTAATTTCCAGCTGAAAGCCTTTAAGTTCCCACAACAGGACAAGAACTCTGTGAGTACAGTGTGGTTTTGGTGGAAACATGGGTTTCAGCACTGAAGGCATTGGCTGTTTTACAAATCTGCCATATAAGATGTTTTATGGCTTATTATAATCTTAGGTGGGGAAAAATACGTCTTGATACGTGATTAACATTGGAGCTACAAATTTACAAGTATCCAAACCATAATGACACAAGTCAGTGTATCGATTAAAAAAAAATACATTAAAGAAGCTTGCATTCAAGTTTTTCTTCAAAAAGACATTTGCTTTGCTAAATGGCACTTAAAATGATCAAGAATCCAAAATGGACCTGGCTAAAAAGCTGAAGCGTAACGGATCATTAAGTATATAGTGTAGGACACTGTACATTTGACCACAGGTGGAAGAGAGTCCAGAGAAGTGGGGGTGTGCACTTGAAAGAGGAATCAGTCGGCCATAGTAAAACTGAGTAAATGTGTGTGAATGAGAGGGAGGCCGGTGGAACAGGTGAGGCTACAAGGAGCAGAGATCACAAAGGTGCAGGACTTTAAGGACTTGGGGGTCCACTGTACAGGAAAATGCAGAGTGTAGTAAAAAGGTGAAGAAGAGTCCAGGCAGGATGGATGGAGTGGATGGAGAAAATTTTCAGGAGTGATTTGCAACAAAAAGGTGTCAGCAAAGGTCAAAGGAAAAGTTTCCAAGATAGTGGTTGGACCAGCTATATTGTATGGTCTGGAGACAGAGACATGGACAAAAAGGCAGGAGAAAGAACTAGAAGTAGCAGAAATGAAGATGAGGTTCTTCTCAGGAGTGACAAGAATGGATAAGATTAGGAATGAGATCATCAGAGGTACAGCACAGGTTGAACAACTGGGAGATGGTTAGAGAGGACAGATGGTTTAGACAAGTCCAGAGGGACAGTGGTTTGGACTTGTCCAGAGGGACAGTGGGTATTTTGGTAGAAGGATGTTGAAAATGCATATACAAGGAAAAAGACAAAGGACATCTATGCTGGATAGAACATGGGGTTAGTTGGAGAGGTCATGGGGGTGGTTGGTGTGAGAAGAGAGGACCAAGATGGAGAACTCCTCTCTGTGGAGACTCTTGAAGAGAGAACAGCTGAAAGACTTGATCACTACATGAAATTGACTAATTTAACCATCTTTTTGTAGTTCTGGTGCCTGCGTGAAATATCTAATCCTACCATACTCTATATACATCCATTTTGTATGTCTTTATAGGTCCATATAACTTGCCATCTGAAAGCAACAGCACTTGGTGGTCCCATTGACACTCAACACAAAGCCTGTTCATATTTAACCGAGGCCGGAAGGTTGGTTCACTCATTTCGTAACTCGATACCAATTAGCATTGTCATTACACATCTAGTAAAATTTAACCTGCGATATCTGAATGACTGTCATATAAACACCTTCTTTTTAAATACACTTTGGACAGATGGGTGGCGTCAGGCGGAGACAACAACGTGTGTAGCTGCTGTGAGACCAGCTGTGAAGGGCCGAGACAAAAGCGAAGCCTCGCAGCTGATGCAGGTACCTTTCACTCGGGCAGTGCTACAAGACACTCTGGGATGGCTAACGAGCAGATGACCTGCATTCAGGGTGGTAAATATTGGTACTGAATCATTGTTTCACTTAACTTCCTGTCTGAGAGCGCTCAGAAGAAATGACACTTGTTGGAATGACCACAACTTTTGTGTCATTCGTCCTCTTGCGAGATCGATTTCTTGCTATGATTTTGACACAGATCTGTTAGAAGTTGGATTATGTTTTGATCTGTGTTCCCCATTCATGACCTACTGGACGTTTTCCCAGCTCTGAATTGGGAGGGGACGGCAGCTTTGAGCCCCATCCTGATGGAAGACGTCATTCGGCAAGAAGAGTTTCCTCCTAAACAGTTTCCTCAGCTGCAGACATGAGAAGATACCCAAGACAGTAGTAAGGATCACTTTCCCCTGCTTCTCGTTTAATTGCTAATTCTAACTGCTGTAAGTAATGGAACCAATAACCCTTGTCTTTTTCTACTCCTGTTCTCTCTGCAGCCTAGTCTTCGTCTAGTGCCCTATCTTTGCGTAAAGCAGGTGCAGCGCTGGCTGCGGTGTTGGTTTTCATGAGCGCTGTAATCTACAGCGGACTCCGCAAACCTACTGGGCGTTCTGTTTGTACCTGATTGAAGACAATAAAACATTTCTAACAAAGCTGCTCCTTTTAATTTATTTTTTCTTAAGCACAGCTGAAGGTTTTTCTCCAAGCTTGTGACGCAAGACTGAAATCAGCCAAGATTCAAGGGATCATCTTGGTATAGCCGTCTTTTATTGGTTTAAGTAGGCTCATTTTCTTTAACCATGGGTCCCAGGGTTAAAAGAAGGTAAAACCAGTTCCCCCATTAAACAGTGTAGAAAATATAATTTGCTTTTAAATGACATCCGTGCAGATCAAGATGCTGTACGTATATTGCCTTATCAATCGTATCCTTGTCTTAGGCAGAGCTTTCTTGAGTGAGCGAACGCTAGTGCCTGTTCATTTGGGGAATATTCAAGACCTCTACCAGCACAAAAGTGCTCCGGGTATGAAAGGACCCAAAGTGCTTCGTACGCGCATGAATGATTAGTATTCATTATTTGGGGAACCTGCAGGAAGTCCTTTTTCCACTTCGCTGATTGCTGGGACATAATCCAATACATGCCATTACCGCTGAGCTATCAAGCAGTTTTTGGTAACTATGGTCATATTTTTGATTCTGGACATTTTCAGGCTTTCTCTTTACTTCACACCCCCTCCAGGTTTTCTGCCTGTAGTGGCGTATTCATGAAATCATCATGAACTGTTGCTCACGAGCCCGGGAAGATGAATAGACGTAATTAAAAAGCCCATAAAGACGAGAGCAGGGGCTTTTATTACAGTAATATGTGAAGGCCTTGTTTTAATGGGGTGTTTGTTCCCGTGTGTAGGGGCTGACGGCGGGGCTGTTTTACTGCCGAAGCGATGACACCCCCCTCCTTGTTTTCCCCTTCCCATTCCCATAACAACAGAGGCTAATAAAAAGCCTCACCTAACGATTCACCAGCAGGAAGCATGGCAGCAACCAACACAGAGGCAGGGACAGACCAAAGATCTGGGGATAAGATGTGGTTTTCGGATAAAAATGAGAAATCTGTGCTGCTCAAATTGTTCGTTGCAGGGTCGGTTTGCAAAGGTTTCTCTTGAACCACTGACTGAACATGTGACAGTTTAAAGAAAAAACTGTTTTTGACCACCTGAGGCACTGAAATGAGTAGTCTCTAAAGGTGCATTTAGAAAAATTATGGCTAAAAAATGATGAAAAACCAAAATCCAGTGTCTCTGAAAATTAGAGTATCTCACAGCCAGCTTTTGGTACCTTTAGCTGTGTGGGCAGGTGCCCATCTGTAGCTGCTAGGTGCATCACTTCGTTGTTTTATAATTTGGACCTGGCAAAGTGTCTACTAAATGTTTCTGTCCTTTACAGATGAAAAAGATCAAATGGACCTAACAAATTTAATGTAGCAAAATAAATGTGTATTGTTTTCACCTGTTTCACCTCACCTGAGGAACCCAGACCCAGACCAGTGGTCATTCCGTATGTTGAGGGAGTATCAGAGAAACTGAGACGTTTATTTTCTAAACATAACGTCCCAGTGGCTTTTAAACCCCAAAATACATTACGGCAAAGACTGGTTCATCCCAAAGATCCAGTCCCCCGGCACAAACAGAGTGATGTTGTGTATGTTGTTCAGTGTCAGGAGGGCTGTGATCAGTCTTACATCGGGGAAACAAAACAGCCACTAGCCAAAAGGATGGCCCAGCACAGAAGATCAACATCATCAGGCCAGGACTCTGCGGTCTACACTCATCTCCAGGCCAGCGGTCACTCTTTCAGGGATGATGTTCACATCCTGGACAGAGAGGAACGATGGTTTGAGAGAGGAGTAAAGGAGGCCATCTTTGTGAAAAGAAATCATCCATCATTAAACAGGGGTGGAGGCCTCCGGGTTCAACTGTCCCCCTCTTACAATGCTGTGATTGCTAGTATCACTTAGCCCTCTGTGAACAGTAAACAGCCATCAGTGTGCTAATGATCCATTGTTAGGCTGATGGTCCTTCTTGAGCATGTGATCAGCTGGTTTTGGTTGTCAGCAGCAAAACTGGTTGATCCACTCTGAGAAGGTGCTATTTAAGAGACTGAGCTGAATACAGCACCTCAGACTGAGGAAGTCTCTCGGATGAGAGACGAAACGTTTCTACATTTTTTGTTGTTTTGCTTTGTTTTGGTTTTTTTTGAATGTCCAGAAGACCAGATTTAACTTTTTTTTAGATTTTTCTACCTGGATTATTGAGCATGCATCAGGATGTCCATCTACAGCTTTAACAGAATCCAGCCAAGTGAAAATGTGTTGATGTCTTGTTCTTGCCGGCAATCTCATTGTCATCACCATCATACTGGTGATGGTCGTCTTCCCACAGATGTCTAATAGTCATGGTAGCATGAACCTAAGCTGACTAACAAAATGGCTGGTGGTCCTGAATCAGCCATTTCTGTCACCAGGATGTATGACCCTAAGGGCGCAAACGCACACAATTTCAACCATCGTTCTCGCACACAGACCATCAAAAGTAATGGTGCGTGTCCAGTGGGGAGACTCCTCTCGTGTCTGGCAGTCATAACGATATTGCTTGGAAATATTGTTCCACACCATTGGTTTGTTGCAGATGTCTTCTTACCACACATCTGTGGTGATGACAGAAGTGGGTTTTAACGCCAGACCTGTTGGGTTGATGTTTTTACAAACGTGCATCCCTCCTCGAGACAAAACCCTCAGTTATTTTTAATGGTAGAGTGGATTTATGTGCTAAGGCAGCCACAGTTGGACCATTGTCAAAGAGACGGGTATTTACTTGAGACATTCACGTAAAATATTCATCTTCACTGCTTTATGTCAAAGGCTTATTGTTTTGTTAAATGGCTTTAATATAAATTGCCTCAGTACCTTCGCCTCTGGTTTCTAGAATGCACGCTTCATCTGTCCAGGCCCGTAATTAACCCTCTTAATTAAGAGAGAAAAAAGTTACTAAGAAAATGGATTTAATTAGCCTGATCTTAGCCCAGGAAGAAGTGCGTGCCATACAACACATACACATGCACCCACATGCACTCACTAAACAATTAAGCCTCTTTTATTCTTGCTAATGGCTTCAGTGACTCAGACGCTTTCTCATTAAGAGTATCAATAATATGTTGATTACATGCATCCACAGGCCTTCTTTATCGGAGCACAAATGGATGAGTGTGTGTCTGGAGGGTTTCGGGGTGGAGCTGTCTTCAGTTGTGACCTTATCTGCTAAAATAGACATTTGGATTGTTCGGCAGATGGAGGAGGCCGTGTCTTTATTTTCTTTGGTTTATCTTATCGAGGAGGCCACACATGTCTCTCACAGGCAGGAAATACCTTTGAACTTGGACGCTGAAGGCTTTATGGAGTTGAGAAAATAGATGGAGGAGAGATCTATCTGCTTTTCTGAATGGGTTCCCGTAACCCGTCTTTCCCTTCAGTCCTGAAAAGATCCTGCCTGACTGAGAAACTGCTGCTCTGTTAGCTGTTCGTCTTGTTTGACCGTACTTTAGGTTTCACTGTGCAACATGTAGAGCAGTGTTTCCCAAATTTGGGGTCAGGAACCCCCTATCAAGTCTTTAGGGTCCTTAGATAATTCAATGTCAACTTAAATTTAATAATGGTTGCTCTTGACATGTTTTCTCCATAACTGTTACAAAGAATAAGACAAGTACCACATACTTTAAGCACATGTCAACAAACATACAGTCTAGAGCAATGGCTGTTACGAGAACTGAATACCCAGATGAAAGGACTGAATAATGAACAACTCCAAGACAGAACGGAAAATTTAATGAGTTTATTTACAGTGAGGATAAATGGCACAGGTAGTGTCAGGAACCCTGAGGACCAAGGAGAAGGGTCAGATATGAAATACTTCAGGGATGGATGAAGCAGATTGTCTCTGGTTCTTATTGGTAGAAAATTGGTTGTTTGAGGAGGACTGGTTCCAGTAATCTTGTGCAAGCAAGGAGTCATCCAGAGTGGATTGTAGTCTCTTGTGGGTGCGTGATTGGAAGGCGAGGAAGACGGCTGAGGAGGCCACAAGGAGATTTCCAGGGTTTCACAGAGGAGTCCAGGAACTGGTAAGTCACTGGAGTTACACTGGAAATATCAAAAGACACAGGCAAGTAATTCTCAAATCAAGAGGGTACTAAATGGCTAGCAGCGCAACTACCACTGGCAGGTAATGCTCCAGCAGCGAGGACGTCTCATCAAGGAGATTGTTGCAGGTGAGGCAGGTTGGCCCCATCTAGTGACCTCAGGACAGTAGTGGAACAGGAAGTCCCACAATAGCCTGGACAAGCAAATACCTATTTTAACTTTGACCTTGACTTTGGAGATTATATCCAATTGTGGTCCGTTTGCGGGCGTAAGGATGGAGACCATATCATAATACTGTACTTTTGCCTTTCAATGGGTGTACAACTAATCATAAATTAATAAAAATTGTATTTCCTTGTCCTTAGGCTATTTTATAAAAGGTTATTAGCTAAATTTGTATAGTAAGGTCGGAAGCTAAAAGGTTTTGGAACCACTGATTTAGGGTAATTTGATATTTCTCTGTTTAGACTGGTGTAGAATTGTATAAAATATCAGATTTTAGTTTGTTATTTATTTAAGTCGCAATTTTATCCTTTTGGCGTTTTCCAGTTCAGTCACTCGAGTTGTCCAAGAGATAAATTCTTGTTCAAGGTTGTGAATTTTGCATTTTTAGGATCATTTACAACTTTGTAAAAGTGAAGGTATTAATTTAGTTGCAATGTGCAATTTGACCTACTAGATGGCGCCATATCAAAGCCCACTAAAACGACAAATATGTATTGTTTTACATTTAGCTCAAGTAATGAGCAGTGCCAGCACTACATTTGTTCGTATTTTATATATTTACTAAAATCTTCTGATAGGCTGCAGTCAAACCAACAAAATGACTGCAGTAAAACCCCGAAGCACCAAACAAACTTGGTGGTTCTGTACATGTAGTTAGTTGCAAGTTGTGAAACAACACGAGAAACTACTATGAGATAGAATTTAATATGACTGCAAATCGCATCCTCTTTGTATGTGGGTCGTTAAGGCAATCTTTGAAAACAAGTCACCCATTTCAGAGGCTCAAATGCACCCACATATCATCAGAGATGACCACTTTTACATCTTAAGCTGGTAACTGATTGTCGTAATGTTTCTTGTCTTCGGTAAAAAAACGGTTCAACGTTACTTTTTTCCACAAGACCGCAATAATATTGCCTCATCCAACCACAGAACAAGTGTCCACTGTCTGTCTGTCCATATGGTCTTGTTAAAAGATCTCGGGCTACATTTAGCCTTATACGCTCGAGATTTTAAGGCTGTGTTTTCAACACAAAGATAGTAAAGAAAGATAGACATGCGTCTGTCACACAGGCAGGAAGACAACAGGCCTGTGCTTTGACCTTCAGTCTCATCCTGTTGTAGGAGCCTGGAGTCGCTCTCAAAGGAGATGAGAGGAAAGCCGTGGCCTGACCTGCACAGACGCACCTTCACCCCCTTCCCATAAAGCATCCCCGATGGCAGCTGCCATCCTCTCTCTGATCTCCACTGTCTATTGTCAGATTTGTTTTTCATCTCAGTTAAGGGACCCTTGTGGCCACCTATGGCTATGGCGGATGGACCTTTGCATGGTTCCCAGACTCCACTTTTGTAGCTCTTGATTGAATGTGAGACAATTGAGCTGAAGGAACGTATCTTGGGAAACATTACAGTGTATTTGGCGGTACAACAAATACTACAAAAGCTAAATAAGAAGCAGAACCTTGAGAAAGGTTATTCAGCTGATGTAGTAACAATATGAGGAACTGGAACTGGTGGTTTCCGAGACAAAGTTTAAAGCCTTGAATTATAAATAAGAACAGTCAAATAAACGTATCCGTCTTTTTGAAATCTTCCAAAACTTGAAGATTTCATTGGAAAAATCAAGAATATATTTTCAGCCATTAAAATGACGAGAAACTTCAAATGAAGCTCATTTGTGATGTTAAACCTTCAGCTAAATTTTTAAGAAGTTGATGTGTGCAATAATTTTATTGTCAATATTTTTAACCTTTCTTGTGATAACCCATTATCTGAATGAGTTTCTCATCATCTTTAATAAAAAAAAATTGATTAAATTTATTTCTTGGAATAATATTTATTTTAGCAAAATAATTCTTGCTAAATTGATTTGCAAGATAATTCTTACAAGACAATTTTCTTACACAAAGCTCAACATTCTTCTTTTTTCCCAATAGTTGCCTCTGCTGCTTCTGCTAAGTTGTTAGCCTATTTATTTTTTTACATGGTTATTTCTGCTAGCTGGTTAGCCACCTCTGTTAGCTTGTTAGCTACTTTTACGAGCATGTTA
>NC_056520.1:7834983-7843825 GCF_014905685.2 Nematolebias whitei | reverse complement strand
CTAGCTCGTTAGCTGCGTCACTAGCTTGTCCACTGTTTCTTTTAGCTCATTAAATGTTTCGCTGACAGGTTAGCCACTTCTGTTAGCTTGTTAGCTACTTTTACGAGCATGGTAGTTGTTTCTTATGGCTGGTAAACCATGTCTGTTAGCTTGTTAGCCACCTCTACTAGCTCATTAGCTGTCACTAGCTTGTCCACTGTTTCTTTTAGCTTATTAAATGTTTCGCTGACAGGTTAACCACTTCTGTTAGCTCGTTAGCTACTTTTACGAGCATGTCGTTTCTTATGACTGGTAAGTAAGCCACTTCTGTTAGCTTTTTAGCCACCTCTACTAGCTCGTTAGTTGCATCACTATCTTGTTCACTGTTTCTTTTAGCTTATTAAATGTTTTGCTGACAGGTTAACCACTTCTGTTAGCTCGTTAGCTACTTTTACGAGCATGTAGTTTCTTATGACTGGTAAGTAAGCCACTTCTGTTAGCTTTTTAGCCACCTTTACCAGCTCGTTAGCTGTGTCACTAGCTTGTTCACTGTTTCTTTTAGCTTATTAAATGTTTTGCTAACAGGTTAGCCACTTGTTAGATTGTTAGCCATTTCTACTAACTTGTTAGCTGCTTTACTAGCTTTAACTGTTTCTTTTAGCTTATTAAATGTTTTGCTGACAGGCAAGCCACTAGCTGCTTCTATTTGTTTGTTAGCTGTTTCATGTAACTTGTTTCTACTAGCTGGCTCTGTTAGCCACTTCTGCTAGCTTGTTAGCCACTTCTGCTAGCTTGTTAGCCACTTCTGCTAGCTTGTCAGCCACTTCTACTAGCTTGTTCGATGTGTCATCTAGCATGATAGCCTGTTTCTTTTAGCTTGTTAGCCATTTCTGCTAGTTTTTCTATTGTTTTTCACTTAGTTGTTTCTTCAAGTTTGGTAAATGATTTGCTAGTTGGTTAGCCACTTCTGGTAGCTTATTAGCCACTTCTACTAGCTTGTTAGTTGTTTTTTAACGTATTAGTTGTTTCTGCTCTCTTGTTAGATGTTTTACTGATGCACGCTCAATAATCCAGGTAGGAAAATCTAACAAAGTTAAGTCAGGTCCTCTGGACGGATTAAAAAAAAAGTGATGAAACGTTTCATCTTTTAAAAGCCTTCGTCAGTCTGAGGAGCTGCAATAAACTCAGTCTTATAAATAGCACCTTCTCATAGTGGATCAACCAGTTTTCTGATGACAGCCAAAACTAGTTGTTTACATGCACAGGGAGGACCATCAGCCTAACGACAGATCGTTCGTGCCCTGATGGACGCTTGCTAGTCACGTTTATTGGGGCGCAAACCGCGACCATAATTGTATTGTACTCGAAGTTTTGTTTGTCTGAGATCCGGTACTTGCTGACGTCACACATTACGGAGACCTCTAGCTTTAGAAACTGGGACCAGTGCTGTTAGTCCATGCTAATAATGATCAAAAGACGCAGTAAAGAGTTTTTATTAGTTTATATTTTCAAATTGGAGAAATAAATCTGAGCTATCATAACGTGTGACTATGTTGAGTTTAGATGTAAACTATCAGCCATTTCAAGACTAAAGCTTGGAAAACCACAGGAATGGCGACTGTCTTCTAAATTTTTCTTTGAGTTCTATAAGGTATCTTGTCTTTTTTCTAATTGTAAATGGAGACACAGGAGCTAAAGGCAGCTTCTCCCCGAATGAATAATGAGATATTTCTTTGAGGTCAGTCCTCCCTTCAGATGTGCCAGCATCACGATGGCTCGAACGCCCACCATCTGAGACAAACAACAGAAATCACCGTGCTGGGAAGCATCTGCACCAGGGAAGTTGACGCGGATGTGACTTACAGAGGAACAGATGTCTTTTCCGACTGAAATAACATCAGTTCCATCCAATAGTGAAGCCAACACCTTCCTTTAAAGCACCAGGAGGATAGCCACAACAAAAGACTCTGTTTTCCGTTGATTCCTGCTTTAGATGTGGGTTGTTTTTTTATGTTTTTCAGGAGACAATAGATGAAAATATTCTTGGCGTTACGTTTGATGTGGGCTTACTTCTGTTTATAATGGGAATGTTCTTGATCTTCATTCTCAGGTGCAGAAAAATCAGAAGGATAAGAGAGCTGAGAACCTCACGCCTCTCATTTATGGATCCTAATATACCCGCATTTGTCCCGTAGACCATGACCTTTAATCCTGACTGGCACGCCCAAAACGGCAAAAGCGCACATCAGCCACACACACTCCTTTATCATTCCGAGTGCGCTAGGAGCTATCAACCTGAATAAATAAATCCTCCTCTTATCTCACAAAGCAAAACTGGATAAGCGCTCCCACCGGGTCTGGATGGAGGAAGCTGTCAGCGCCTTTATTTTGGTTTGCTTTAGCCTCATACAGAGGCAGAATCCTGTTTTCCCCCCTCTCCGATCCATCCTCTCGGTTGATGCTCCCCGGAGAGTCGTTTCCCTCCATGTGTGTTTAGACTCGTGCGTCCCGCCTCGCCTCGTCCATGCACGACCCCTCTTTCCTGCTTATCTGCACTGTGCCTATATCTTTCAATCATTCTGCACAATTTTCCCAGTTATTAAGTGGGTGGGAGAAAAAACAGTATTTTCCAGCTTTTAGACTTGTGAGGTATATTTGCCATTACTCAACTTTTCCTACACCGCACTCACCGTTTTTTGTTTTGACACCTGTAGCTGCTTAGGATACAGGTGACCCAAATGATTTAGAGCCATCCATCCATCGTCTTTACTGACTTTTCAGTTCCAGGTCGTGGGAAGCTGATGCCTATGTCCAGCAGTCGCCATGGGAGAGGCGTGGGACACCCTGGACAGGTCACAAGTCCGCCAAAGGGCCACATCAACAGCCATTACAATTCTCAATCACACTTAGGGACTATTAAGTGTTACCAATGAACCCAACATGTATGTTCTTGGCCTATGGGAGGAAGCTGGAGTACTCTGAGAAACTCATAAAATGTATTGTAACAAGCACGATGCCTCACATCTCTGACGACTTTTATTGCGTTAACATGATTTGTGTTCACCGCAAGGCGAAACCAATTTGTCAAGAATCATCAGATTTAGCTTTGATGTGACGTTTTTGTTCTAGATTTATTCCCCACTTGTCAGAAGAACAAAAGAAGCAGAAGAAAAGAAAGGGAAGCTTTCTTGTGGTGCAACATTGCCACCTGCAGCTCAATGAAATCCCAACGTGGACCATGTTCATCCACACCTTTGACTGTAAAAGGGGGGTGATTTTTAACCTGTTACTTGTTTCCTGGCAACACTTGGCGTTACCTTTAGGTCTATTTTCATTTGCAGGAAGGGTTGATGAGGTCAGAGTGACTCAGCTCACTCACAGGGTCTTTAAAAATCAGGGATCTTTACCATTTTACTGTATACAGATCAGGACAGAATGGTCATTGGTCAATAATGCACCATAACATTTCCGTTTGTTCCGCCAAGCTTGAGCAGCCACCTCTTCCAGTTTTACCAGGAGGATTCCAAAGCGTTCCCAGGTTAGTCAAGAGGTATAGTCTCTCCAGCATGTCTTCTAGAGATGTGGTGTTCACGACTGAACAAATCTTTGGAACGGATCTTTACGACAAATGCTAGGAACTGAGTCGCAGACAGATGAGAACTGTTTCTTGTTTTATTTTTTTCCCCCCCTTCCTTGTGATTTCTTTGTGTTTTCCTCCTCAAATGCAGAAACACACACTCCTTCATTCAACCTTTATTTATACAGGTTAATCCCATTGAGCCACGGGGACTCATTTACAAGGGAGACCTGATTTTAACAAAGAGTGATGACAACAGTGGACAACAATGGTCAATCATAAAAGGAAGCATACAAATTGAGAAGAACAAGTGAAAGAAAATGGTATTATAAAAACAGCTAGATTATAAGGCGATGTAGAAAACTAAAAACATGTCTGCATTGGTTTTTGCCAGGACCTTAGCAGATGTTTAAAGCCACTTAGAGAGGTCAAGGTCGAGAGCTTCAGATCTTTTTGTAAGATATTCCAGGAAACGGGAGCAGAGTAGGAGAAGGCCCTTTTGCCTAGTTCAGTTCTCACTGAGGGGACGTTGCATGTTACATTTTCCGGCATATAAATTGCAGTTTTTTGCATAGATTTGTCAGTCCTGCGACTTGTACACCGAAGCGACTTATATACTATTTTTTTCCCCATACTCATAACGCAAATTTTGACTAACGCTTTGAATTTCGAAGAACAGCAACAACGAGTCCTCCCGTGTGCGTTCGCTTCACTCAGCTGGTGCAGGCGGATGAACGCTGGAGAGCTAGCGGCTCTGGCCGCCATGGATGGATGGATGGCGCCACGCCGCCCAGGCGAAATGAAGCTGTTTTGATCATTGAATAAATGCGTAATGAAAACGACGGGTCAGCAGTGACGCATAATAAATGCGAGTTATACGCCGAAGCAACTTATATATGTTTTTTCCTCTTCGTGGTGCTTTTTTTGACTGATGCGTCGTATACGCATTCCCTTTTCCACTGAGACAAAGCTTGACAAGACACGTGGTATGGCCCTGACGATGTATGTCATCACGTTCAAAGTTGAATCGCTCTTCGAAGCGACTGGATCTTCAAGATCCGATGCCCTTCAAAGAGCCATATCACTAGTGTCTTGGGTCTTCACCAGGATCGTTACTCAGTTGGACGATTGGAGAAGCGTCCAGGGTGCATCCTTCCTCGATGGCTAAACCACCTCAACTGGCTCCTCCCAATTTTCCTCCCGAGTGTCTTCCTCTAACAACTGAACTCACCCCATCTCTAAGGGAGATCCAGGAACCCTGTGGAGAAAACTAATTTTCTTATGTCCGTGATCTCTTTCTTTCGGCCCAGAGTTCACGACCAAAGGTGAAGGTAAGAGCTACCCCTTGCATCTCGGCTCCCTCTCCACAATGACGAACCAGCACAGAGTTCTCATGTTTTTCATCCAAACACTTGACATTTATTTGGACATGGCTCTGAGGACTTAGAGGTGCTGATAGTACATGATGGCAGGTGATGGGCAAACCTCGGATGTGAATTAAAAAATTGTAGTGAACCTAGGCCCATGTCAAAACTGACCAGATGGACAGAGACTGTTATTTCATTGATCTGCATCCAGAAATACAGTTTGAGCCATCTGGAGACTTTCTTGAAGTAATCAAGTAGAAAAGACAATTCTCTATGATCATTACTATTTTACAAATGTTTGATAATCAAATTGTGTTAGTTCACTCAATGTTTACAGGTTGAAGAGAACTACCCATTTTATTTACATAAACAGTAAGTAATGATTTTTATTCCTCATTCAAAGAAGAAATCAGGTTAATATGCATTTCTTGATTTTTCTGTCTTCAATGAGCAAATTTGTAAGTATGTTAAAAGTCAGGTTTCGGTCAACTAAAATGTTTACTGAGAAGAAATGTCATGTTTAATCTTCACAGAAGATACAGGAGAGTTTGACTCCACGAAGTCTGGTTTTCTCCAATAATCTTTCTGTCTGTTTTTAAACTATCTCATTCTCTGCCCTTGACTTTTCATAACACCTTACATCACAAACCACACCTCTTTCTGGTCCATCGACCAATCAAAAAGCTCTCAAATGACCCGGAAGTCGACCCATTTAAAATGTGGCAACTTCCCAGTTCAGAGAGTTGCTGCGCTCAGGAATGAGTTCAACATGGGAGTTTTCAGAGCTTGAAAGTTTTCCTGAAAAAGAGTTCCAGACTTTAACTCTCTGAAGAGAGTTAAAGAGTTCAGAGTTCTTGGATGCTAACGCAGGCGTCCAGAATGCTTCTATTGGAATACAGAATGCAGTGACGATTTTGGGAATTATAACTTCTGTTTGGATAACCTCGCACGACTCTCGAAGTATTTTAGCTGCTCTCAACGGAGACGCTGAAAGAGTCAGAAAGGAACCCTACGCCGACGCTGATTTTATCATCAACCAGGTAGAAGGTTCTATTTTCGACCAAGTGTACCGTGAACAAGCTAAGAACTGAAGGAGCGTGCACGTTTCTGGTCAAACAGATTAATTCCCTCACACATCTCTCTGTAAGATAAATCTCCATTTTCCATCTTAAACTCTCCTTTCTCCTAAAATCTTTACAGATATCTTAGAAATATCTGAAGCAAAGTCCTCAGTCACCGCCGTGTGATTGATGTCTGTGGTTCTGCTGAGAAGTGAGGACAATCGCCGTATTGTCCACTTTCTGTGAACTTCATACATTGTTATTGTTTTCATATTTTGCCAAATTAATGTAAATGTTTGATGTTAAACTTTGATTCTGCAAATAAATGACCGCATTCATTTGATGGGTCAAAGGTAAATAACGTCTCTCGTTACATTTCTGTTAAACTCAATGCACGCATTTACACAGTCAGAAAAATGAAGAACCCGTCTTAAAATGTATGAATATATACGCATATGTCATACTACAAAATGTTTTATACCATTCCCGCAGAATTCCCTAAACACTTTATATCCCATTCATGCCCCCAACTATTCATCTTATATACGATGGTATAAGTCTTTACATTGCCATCTTTGTTGTTATTTCCGTAGACTTTTGTAGTTATTTGTAAGTACTAGCAGTGGCAGCAACAGCTAGCTGTAGCACCTCTTGTGCATCGAGGACTTCCTGCAGGAATATCAGTATATGCACGTCAAAATAATGTTAATGCAATAATATTATCAGTGTAATTGTTAAAAACATGGCACTTACGTGAACTAACTTGGGTCCTAACCCAACTTGGACTAGCCATTAGCTCATCAGATAAGTAAACATTTTCTACAGCAGGTAAAATATTTATTATTCAGACTATTTCTACAAAAACAACAATTCCAGAAGAGTTGCGTTTTAGTTTTTAGTACAATATGAGGTATTTTACTTGGTTATTTAACATATTTTTGTTTGTAGTGAAGATTTTTTTTTTTTGGTCACAACAATGTGAGACACTTAAAAGGCGCTTAATGTTACAAATTGTACCTTTTGACTTTTTGTCAAGTTTAAACTCCAACATTGATTTAAAAATCAGTTCAAAAGCTACAAGTCTGGCTTCATTAAATTAATTTATTCTTATTGTTTTTTAATTCGCTTTCAGACCTTTCTTTTTTGATATTTGCTGAATTTATATTCCTCCTCCTGACATTTTTAGTATTTTTGTTTTATGAACTTTTTTCCTGTTTTTCTAGTACTTTCCCCTACAAGTAGTTACTGAATCCTTCAAACCACCTTTCCTCTCTCAAAGTTCTCCACTTTTTCCATTTTATGCAAAAATGTGTATATTTTTGTCATTTATAAGTTAAATTTTCAAATTTCAAGGTTTATTATTCATGTCAAACTGCTGAATTAGTTTTCTCTGTAAGGAAAACAAATAAAACGCAACATATATTGCTGATAATTGATTTTCTTAACTTTGACACTCTTTTGTCTTGTGGTGTTTGTGCTCTGGTTTATTCCGGTAGTTTTAGCACATTTATTCTAAAATAAATCCAAATCCACCTCTTCAGGTACACTTTGGGCTTTTGGCTCATTTGGATGCAGTTTATTTATTTTCCACTAAATGGTGCTATGCAGCCACTCTTGGAGCTCCAGACTTCCCAACACATAACACCTTTTTGTGTTTCCATTAAAGGAATGACTACAGCCACTTTTTAAGCATCCGGTTGTTTGTTTTTGTTAATATTACACATTTTATTGGCTGAAAAACAACAAAACTTTCATTTCCTAATGAAATATTTGACATTAGGAGCCACAGTTGTGGTGGACAGCAGGTTAAACTTCAAGTATGGGCAGACCAGACATGAATGGCACCTTTCTTGCAGATGAAAGTTGCACTGATCCGGGGTCAGGCTTATTGATTTAACCCCCTGGCACGGTATTTGTGAATAAACACACTCTCATCCATAAATGTGATTCCACTGCAAATCACAGAGCAAATAAGTCACCATGGTTACAGTAATGTTATAATTGCTGTTCTTGAATGTGGCTCTGACTGGGGCCTGCCACTTGGAAATCAATGGTTACGGTGAAATAAGTTACATGGTGCCCTTTGTAAAGTTACACAGTCAAAAATTAAAAGCAATATTTTGGTTTATTTAGGCTTAAAAATTTTTAATATAGTTTTTTTTCAAAGTCATATTTTTTACCACACATTTATAAATGTTATAGTTTCAAACTAAATTGTTAATTTACAAGCTAAATATTTAGTTTACAAACTAAATAGTTAACTTGCAAGATAAATATTTAGTTAGTAAACTAAAGATTTAGGTATGTATTAAATATTTAATTTCCAAGCTAATTATTTAATTTCTAACATAAACATTTAATTTCCAAAATAAATATTTGATTTGCTAACTAAATATTTAACTCTAACGTACATATTTAATTTGTAAGCTAAATATTTAGCACATTAAATGTTTAATTTTGGAATTAAATGTTTAGCTAACAGCTAAATTATGTTCTTGAAGCAGGGTTTGACTGGAGCCTGCCACTTGGAAATCAATGGGTACGGCAAAATAAGTTATGGAGTGCCGTTTGTAAAGTTACACAATCAAAATTTAACAACAATATTGTGGTTTGTTTAGCCTTTAATAAGAAAAAAATGTGTTTTTTTTCAAAGTCAGATTGTTACCATGTTCTTCATACATCTATAAATGTCATAGTTCCAAGTTAAATATTTAATTTACAAGCTAAATATTTAACTAAATATTTAACTTGCAAGTTAAATATTTAGTTAGCAAATTAAATGTTTAATTTTGGAATTAAATGTTTAGCTAACAGCTAATTTATGTTCTTGAAGCAGGGCCCGACTGGGGCCTGCCACT
>NC_056520.1:7812180-7834973 GCF_014905685.2 Nematolebias whitei | reverse complement strand
AGATGTTTACCATGTTGTTCATACATCTATAAATGTCATAGTTCCAAATTAAATATTTAATTTACAAGCTTAATATTTAACTAAATATTTAACTTGCGAGATAAATATTTAGTTAGTAAACTAAAGATTTAGGTATGAATTAAATATTTAATTTCCAAGCTAATTATTTAATTTCTAACATAAACATTTATTTTCCACAATAAATTATTGATTTGCTAGCTAAATATTTAACCCTCACCTAAATATTTAGCTTGCTTTTTTAACATTTAGTTAGCAAATTAAATATTTAGTTTAGAAATTAAATATTTAGTGTAGAAATTAACTATTTAGTTTGGAAATTAAATATTTAATTTACACTTGCCAGTCAAGTATTTAGTTTGTGAACTTAATATTTAGCTTGTAAATGAAATATTTAGTTTGGAACTATGACATTTATAAATGTATGAATAACATGGTGAAAATAGGACTTTGAAAAAAACACATTTTTTTTTCTTATTAAAGGCTAAACCACAATATTGCTGTTAACCTTAACTGTAAACAATAAGGGTAACTGGAAATGTTTAAATAATTCTGTTTCTGAGACGTTTAGGTGGCCCTGTCACCTAAAAGTCACCATTTCTACCTGTTTGGTTACATTTATACGGTTAATAATGTCTTTCAAGATGGGGAAGCCACAAACACCAACTGCTTTTTAACTTTTTGATTCGCTGTTTGAATTAAAAAACAAAATCCATCCACGGTTAAACTAATCGTCTTTCACTCACAAATATCTCAACCCCACTTCATCTTGTCAGAGATCAAAATAGCTAATTGCAACTCCACTTTGCGTTTAAGGCTTTGGTTTGCGTGTGCACGAGCGTAATTAGCTGACTCCTCTCTGATCTTTAATGCATTATTGAATATTTCACAAGAGTCTCAATCCTTGGGGCTAAGTGGCTGCCAAGCAGGAATGGCCAGCTTGGTTGCAGTGAAGGGCGGTCCGGCCATTAAGCAGTCTGCGACCGATGTGATGGCCTCGCGTGAACCTGCAGGCTCATGAATAATATAAATTCGCCCACTGTATTTGGAAGCACTCGATGATGTTTCATCGATTCGTGGCCGAGGGATTTCAGGGAACGGAGCCGGTTCGATTTTTAGCGGTGAACAGAGAACTTCTTGCGATCACTCCTGATGGAGGAGAAGAAGAAGAGCCGGGGTTCGCCACGTTCGGCGCGCCGCAACCTTGACGAGACAATAGCCAGGTTGTCATGGCGACGTGCCATTTTCTCCTGACATTTGCGAGATTTTCATCTTTTTCCATTACCGCCAGTATATTTTCTTTTTCCCCTCTCTGAAATGCCACTGATGATTATTGGATTTAGTTTGTGGTGGGAGGCCATTCTGAAAGTGAGAAACGTCAAAATGAGACAGTCAAAGAATCTGTTCAAGTCTAAATCAATTAAAGTTGGTAACACCACTGAGAAGGCAGAGTTACTTACTGAGTTTGACTTTTATTATTTTAAATTGTACAAATTTAAGAAAGCCCATGTTATATTTGTAGGACCTGGCTCTTTGGTCATGATGATCCAAACCTCATGACCACAGGTGAGGGTCAGAACGTAGATGGGAGGCCTGTCGCGATGAACAATAAATCAATTCATCGCATGATAAATGAAAATTATCAACCTCATTTTCATTTATCGACTTTATCGTGTCTCTCTCTTTCTACTGAAGACACTTGATGACAAAAAGGCTCAACTCCGTCTTCACTGACTCCTCCCATTCCCTTTAAAGTCTGTTTTAACCGTCCAAAATTGTGTTTTTGGATCGTTAAAAGCAGCTAAGCTACGAGCTAAGCTAACCGTCCGACGTCGGGGGGGGGAAACCTCCGTCTTGTCGAAGCTCCAAAATTAACGGTTGAAACCCGTGCCTTCGTGTGAAAAGTTGTTTTTCTCTGCAAAAAGAAGCCGAGAACTTGTTTACTGATTTTAAATTAAAAGCTTTGTGTGACAAATGCTATGCTAAAGAGCTCAAATCACACCGAGCGTCCGTCATTTTTAGAACCGGAAAAAAAGGAAGGAGAGACCGCCCATGTCACGTCAAGGGGCCTCTCTCCCTTTTTTTTCTTAAAGAGACACGCTGCTCGCTCTCTCACTATCCATCCTTGGGTTCAAACAGTCTTATACTGCCATCTGGTGCTCAAAAAAGGTACTACACACAAAAATCCAACATTTCTTCTTAAATTTGACAATAATTACTAATTATTGTCAACTTTCAAACAATATTATCGTTTATCGTAATAACTTCTGAGACAATTAATCGCCCAGTAACATTTGTTATCGTGACTGGACTAGTTGATGGACCAGTAAATCCAGAGCTTTGCCTCTCGATTCACTTCATTCTTCACCGTGACTGACTGAAGCAACACCCTCATTACTTGGGATGAGGCTTCGGTCCGCCGCTCCATCTCTCGCTCCATCCTCGCATCACGCAGGAGCAAGATGTCCAGATACCTCAACACCTCCATGTAATGTTTAACGGAATACCCAGAACATGGACTGAAGCGAACAGACTCCAAGACTTATGAAAGTTAACAGTGCTTTATTTGACAAAGTTAATCAATGTACAAGGGAGGCTCTGGAACCCTGGAGGACAAGGAGCGAGGTCAGGTTGGTGGATCTCGGAAGATGGTGACGAGTACCGTATTTTTCACATTATGCGTAGCACCGGATTATAAGGCTAACTGTTGACTTTTGAGAAAATTAAAGGATTTTAAGTGCGCCTTATAGTCCGAAAAATACAACAATGTATTTTCTTTTCTTACAGCTGGTGTTATGGATCGTCGCAAGGATTGAGGTTCCAACGGTTCCAGCATGAGGGAAGGAGGCGTAGGAGGTGAGTCAAAGGTGTGGCTGGCAAGTTATATGGAAGGTGGTGGAGACAGTTGAGGAAGTCGACAAGGATCTCAGGGTCTTCACAGAGGAGTCAAGGCTGTAACACGAAGAGACCACAAGGTAGGTCTTTACTGATTCTTCAAAGCAAACAACACGGCTAGAAGCACAAATACCGTTAGGCATGTAATGCTCCAGCAGGGGGTAGAGCTCTTCTGCAGCCTTTTATGCTCCTGGCACTCATCAAGGGAATGGACCGCAGGTGTGACTCATTGGCGTCGTCTTGGAACTTCAGAGGCTGCAGACAAAAAACTGAACTCTCACACTCCACCTGAGGCAAAGACTCCCCCAGACCTTAGAGGGGGATATTTCACCTATTTCCAGTTGAGAACCATGGCCTCGGACTTAGAGGATCTGCTCAAATGAGCGCCGAAGGTCGTGACCCCGAAGACACCAACAGAACCACATCAGCCGGATAAAGACGAGATGAGACCCTGAGGTTTAGATATTGCTGAAATTGACTGAAGGAGTTACAGCCAAAAGAAACAGAATAGTAAAAGCTAATAGAAACAAAAGCCTTAAATGGAACAAAGACAAAGAGCTAAAAGGTCCAACAATCAAAATGCAAGGTAAAAGTAGTAAAACATTAGCTAAAAGCAGCAAAAGGCTAGCCAGCTCACTCATCTTGTCAGACTCAGGCACTTTTTCTCCAACCTGCGGCTGTTCAAAAAGCTATCTACAGCAGGTAAGATGTTTATTGTTCAGAATGTCCAGAATAGTTCTTTTTATTTTAGTCCTAGAAGAAACATGAATCAAAACCTGCTGTTTCTCTGGCTGCAGTGTGAACGCATTTAGCGATGGCTTGATTGAACGGCAGCATCCTGAATCAGAATTACTCGTAATCTGCGATTAATACCAAACCCATCAAGGAGCACGGCGGGAGCCTCAGACGCCCAGGTGATCTCCCTACAATCAGTCAAATGGACTGGACGCAGGTTTCCTCTCTGCGGGGCTTATGTCGGCCGCTAAACCTGCTCCGCTTTGAGCATTTGGGTCAAAAGCTTTCATAATCAGGGTTCTGATTTAGAGCGCGGAGGTTTGCAGGATCAATACCGGCCTTGGTGAGGGAGAGAGCTCTGCTCCGAGTCAGAACTCCGGCCTCTCTGAGCATGTATTCACTGTTTCTTTGTTTTCCGTCTGAGCGAAGCTGGCGGTTGTTCTTGTGGACACTGGGGCGGGGGTTTTTCTGCCTGACGCCTCCTGTCTTTGTCGGCCATGCTTTGAGCTGTTTACATCCTGTTACTGCTCACTGCAGCTTTTAGAAAGCTGGTTCTGCTAATTTCAGCTTACTTCAGCTTCTTTCTGCCAAATTAATTCCATTAAATTCAATTCAGTTTATTTATATACCAAGTCACAGCAAAAAGTTATAAAATTTATTCCTAAGATGCTCAGGTCCAAAGACTAAAACCTCATTCTTGTCTGAGTTTAAAAGCAGAAAATTTAGGGACATCCATGTTTTTATGTCTTTAAGACATGTTTGTAGTCAAAGTGAGTGGTTCCCAACCATGGTCCTTGAGGAACGCCGTCCTGCATATTTTAGTTGTTTCCCTGCTCCAGCACACCTGAGTCAGGGATTTTATTACTTCCTCAAGTTCTGCCAAAGCCTGTTAAGCACCCATTCATTCAAATCAGGTGAGGGAAACAACTAAAACATGCAGGATGGTGTTCCTCAAGGACCATGGTTGGGAACCCCTGGTCTAAGTAGCTGATTGGATTCATTGGATTTCATGGACAAATATAACTGTGCATCATCAGCATAACAATGAAAAATGTATCCCATAAATAAGTTTACCTAATGGAAGCATATATAAAGTAAAAAGTACTGGTCCAAGCATTGAGCCCTGAGGAACTCCATGACTAACTTTGGTATATGAAGAAGATTCATAATTTACATTTAAAAATTAAAATGTATCAGATAAATATAATTTAAACTAATTTAGAGCTGTTCCTGTTATCCCAATATCATATTCAAGCCTCTGTAAAAGAATATTGTGATCATCTGCATCAAATAATAAATATATTTTAGTTTTTCAGGCACCTTTCATTAGCCATTTGCTAATTTTAGCTTTTTGTGTTTTTGGTTCTTGTACTTCTTTAGCTAATTTAGCTTATTGTGCTCATTTCAGCTTCTTTTGACAAAATGCTCTTTCCATCTCTTTTTGCTAGTCACAGTTTTGAGAAAAAATAAAATAATGACCTTCTTGAAGGAATGTATATCACCCGCCGCCTTATATTCCAGAGATTCAGATTAAGGTGATGGATTTAAAATATTAAAATCTCAGTCAACATCTCAGGAAGTCACGCTCAGAGAATATGTTGTTAAAAACTCTCAGCTACTACCACACCAAATCTTTGCACAATAATCTTACAGTTGACCGAATCATAACCATTTTCATGTTTTCCAAGTTCAGTTGGCTGTGGCGGCCATCTTTTTCTGGTTGGATCCCAAAAGTTAATCAGCTGTAGACGCTTATCCAGCGATTATTTTCTACGAATTTCATTAAAATCCATCTAGTGATTCAAAAGATATTTTGCTAACAGACAAACATGTGCAAAAACTGTTCATACTCGAACGCTAGATTCTTAAAAATGCCATGTAAAGCTAATTTTTTTACAAACAGGCCAAATAATGAAAGTATATAAAATGATACATTTTACGTCTGGCGTTTGTTTGTGAGTGAGTGAGTGAGTGAGTGAGCGAGCGAGTGAGTGAGTGAGTGAGCGAGCGAGTGAGTGAGTGAGTGAGTGAGTGAGTGAGCGAGTGAGTGAGTGAGTGAGCGAGTGAGCGAGTGAGTGGGCGTACAGCAGTATTTTCATTTGTTTATTTATTTTTTTACAACAGCCTCCTCTGCATGAAGATCAATAGGTCTTTTTTTGGGGGGGTGGGGTGGAATTGAGCATTTTTTCCATAAATGTCTTAGGGATGCAGCCGGCGGCGGTGTGCGTTCTGACAAACTGGGATGCCTTTATTCTCAGCAGCGCTCCTCCAGGGCTGGGCCGGGCCCTGACAGAACCGCGGTGCCGATTGTCCGTGCGTTCAATAGGCGGCACGTGGCGTGGGCAGCAAACTACAACAGGTCTCTGTTTGCTGCACGCCGCTAAAGCCTGCCAGCTGTACGCAGTCGGGCTGCAAAATGTCACATAATCAAATGCTCGTTTTAATTAATTTAAATGTTCTTCTTAATACACCAAAGTTAGTCATGGAGTGCCTCAGGGCTCAGTGCTTGGACTAGTACTCTTTACTTTATATATGTAACATGATCCTTTACAACCTGGTAAAGGAGAAGAAGTGCCGGTAAGTTTCCCACATAATCAAATGCTCGTTTTAATTAATTTAAATGTTCTTCTTAATACACCAAAAGTTAGTCATGGAGTGCCTCAGGGCTCAGTGCTTGGACAAGTACTCTTTACTTTATATATGTAACATGATCCTTTACAACCTGGTAAAGGAAAAGAAGTACCGGTAAGTTTCCCACATAATCAAATGCTCGTTTTAATTAATTTAAATGTTCTTCTTAATACACCAAAGTTAGTCATGGAGTGCCTCAGGGCTCAGTGCTTGGACCAGTACTCTTTACTTTATATATGTAACATGATCCTTTACAACCTGGTAAAGGAACAGAAGTGCCGGTAAGTTTCATTGACCATTCAAGGCTTATAAAATTCTACTGCCTTATACGAGTTTAAATTCAAAATGGCCGCCACATCTTAAAAAAATGCATTATTGTCAAGGTTTTTATTGTGGACAGCTCTCAGCTACTACCGCATAAATTATGTCGTTACCTGTCATTTTAGGCAAGTTAAAGCCATTATTATGTTGGCAAAGATATATTAGCTGTAGCGGCCATCTTGAGTACGGTTGACTTCCTTTGTCAGATTATTGCTCCGAACGTTTTGTTAAAATGTGTTTTCTGGTGCTAATTTTGCTAACGCTGTATAAACAAACAACCAAAATACCATTGTCACCTCCTCTGTGATGGATAATTTGTTCTAAAGTGGAGATCTGTGAAGTTCTTTCAAATATTATTAGCTTAGCATATTGTGGATAGCTCTTTAAATGACCGCTAACTGGAGAAATAATTAATTTAACACTAGACTGATGAGCTAAAGGCTAGTTCGAGCTTCAGCTGACATGCGAATGCTGTTCTCTAAACCTTTACATTACTGTCAGTTTTGCATTTCATGATTATTCTGTCAGAAATGTTTCGATGTTCCCGCAGGAAGTTCCTCAGAAATGCTACAGCTAGCTGCAGCTGCTAACTGTGCTAGCAAGGAACCCCAGAATTTTAAGGTAATAACTGTGCAATGTAAAGCAAACAGCGGCGGTAAGGTTTATAAAAAAAGAGTTCACTTGAACCGCTTTGATAATTCTTATTATGGGATTGCTTTTAATTAGCTCAGATTAGCCGTTAGCTCGTCATTCTGGTCAGAATCAAACACTCTGGGCTGCGGCTATGGCGCAGGGGTTAAGAGCGCGGCTCATGTTCGAGGCTAGTCCTTATATAGTGGCGGTTGCGGGTATGAGTCCCGGTCCCGACGACCTTTCCGCAAGGTCTCACCCCGTTTCGCCCCCCACCCTCTAAAACATAAATAGGCAACTAGAGCCTCAAAAAAAAATAAAGGAATCTAACACTCTTTTACTGAGAGATATCTGCAACAAGTAAGATAGTGATTGGATACATCAATAATCTTTACATCAGAACCCCATTTAAAAATAAAATCTAATTCTTGTTTTAGTGTTGTCTTTTTGGATAACAGCTAATAAATATTATATATATATTTATATAAGTAAACAATATAAAATACAATATGTTTTATCAGATGTCTTCTGTGCTTTCATTTTGATGATTTCAGGCTGCTCTGACAGGCACACAGGCACTGGTTCATAAATCAGTGACCACATCTTTCCCCTCAGGGAGATTCACTCTTGTTGCCTAGGTAACAGGCTCCCCCTCCCTTCCCCTGCTCACGTTTGGACTGTACCATCTTCCATTATGGGTGTCAAAATTTACCTATCGGCCTGATTCAAGTGAATTTTCATTCCTAACTTGCCACATTATGTAAAATAATAATAAAAACACACACTTTGTTTTGAGTTTTTGAGAATAAACGCGATGTTTATGTTTAAACCGTAGTACGAACACCCCCGCTGCGGCGGGGAGTCAACATTCCCTCCAACTGTCAAAATCGCTTGTTGCTTCAACCCTTAGCCTTAAAGTAGTTAGCGAGCTAGCATGTAGGCGCGTCGGCGGGAGCTTAAAAAAAGTTTTATCGCTGAAAAACAAATATTGACAAGCGTTCTTTGTTGTTGTTCCCGCCGTTCCGTGCCGTTCTGTGGGTCAGACGACGACGACAGCAGGTCTGGATGGGACAGGTAAGCTCCAGGTGGTTAGCCTAGCTCTGAAACGTTTCGCTCTCGTGCTTCTTCGCACACGGCGCTACGCTAAATGCAAATGTTTTTTTTTTTTTACTTTCAGGATAAAAACAATTGGCTTGAATGTGACACAGAATACATGATTCGTGACTGGATTGTTTGCTTTGCTAGCTTTAAGTCATGTCGAAGCAGACAGGTAATCAAAACAAGTGAAAGCTGCCTGTCGCCCTGAATCACAGTTCACCGCATGCTCCGTGTGTATGGCAGGCCGTTGTATCATATAGTCAAAGAACAATTTCACTTCTGGATGTCAATGGATTCGTTTTGTTAGCCAAAGTAACATTCTTAGAAGTCAAAAGCGAAACTACTGACATCTTAATAGCATGCTCGGTTGTAATAATTAAGTTAACAAGCTTTTCCAAATCTATTTAAATTCTTTAAATGTTTAAAAGTGGCTGTTTTAATACTTTTTCTCTCAACTGAATGTGTATTGTGGACAAATAACATGTTATACATCCATATGTTTTTTTTATGTTTTCCAACAATCAACATCTTGTATAGTTCTTGTTACAACAAATAACTTTAGTTTTTCCATTTAATTATGCTGGGTGTTAAGTTTCAGATGTTCAACATTATTATTATTATTTTTACTAAAATGGACACTACTGTTAGTTTGCCATCGACACTGTGGGGAGAAAAGACAGCAAACACAGACTTCTGCCCCCCCCCCCCCCCCCCCACAAATCACCTGCCAAGGCATGTTACCTAGCAACAAACAGATGCAAAAGCCAGGATGGCAAAAGACTCGACTTCACGCAACTTTGACGCGTTGCATTCTTGTTGTTGGTGCGTTCAACACTCTTTGAGTTTGTCATGTGAAATTAACACGCAAATAACATGTTACCAACACTAGGGATGCACGATGTTATCGGCATGGTATCGGTATCGGCCCATATTGGCGTTAAAATTCAATATCGGACGTCGGCCATTCCATCAAAATAACTCGCAATATAAAGGGCGCTGTTTTCGTACGACAACCCAGTGACGGGGATGATTGCAGCGGCAACATGATGACGTCACGCGTGCCTACTTGATCTCACAGCGAAGAGGAACATTCAAAATGTCGGCGGTGTGGATTTTTTTTTTTTCGTTGGTGAGGACGTCGGATTCCGAAGATTTTTGGACTACGTTGAGCCTCGCTACATCGTCCCCAGTCAGAGATATTTTTCCGACGTAACCTTATTTGAGTCACAAGCCGTCATTTCCGACGTCATTGAGAAGCTAATAGCCGATAGCACTTGGGTGAGTTTTACCACAGACATTTGGACGTCATGTTAGTCCCGTTAGCATGATTAGTCTCACGGCACAATGGATAAACAAAAACTTTGAACTTAAAAAGGCACAAGAGTGCAGAGGATCCCACACTGCAGTTAGGAACCTGGAACAGGCTATGTTCTGACAAAGGAAAGTATATAAAAATACTGGTATCGGTTATCGGCCAAATAAGCTTTAACATATCGGATATTGGCCAAAAATCCAATATCGTTCATCATTAACCAACACACAAACATTACGCACCTTACATGTAAATAACGTGTTACCAACACATAAACATGTACTAGTGTTTCCCCTACTGTTATCCAAGGAGGGCGCCCTGTCAACAGAACCGAGTGCCCTGCCTATTGAAATGACCTTCACCCCCCACCGCCATCGTCACCTTCTGGCATTGACATAGCGCTAAGCTAGCGGCGTGCAATACAGACGTGCTAACTAAAAAGCTACAGACGTAGCGCTTTGCTTCTCTCAAGCAAAGTGCTGGAAGTTGACGGTGGGGTGAGGTGTTGTGTTTGAAGGTCATTTCGGTAGACAGGGTGCTTCCCCCCCCACATTCGACAAAAATCAAAGAGGAAAAAAAAAACGAGCGCCCTGCCAAGGCAATTGACCTAGGGGAAATGCTGCATACCTCACATGTAAATAACTCAGTGATTCCCCTACCATTACACAAGCAGGGTGCCTCGCCCTGTCAACAGAACCGAGCACCCTGCCTACCAAACTAACCCCCCCCCCCCCCCCCCATATCACAGAAGATGCGTGCGCCCTGCCAAGGCAGGTAAACTAAGGTAAACACTGTAACGTGTTGCTGTACTTACCTGTTCTCCCTTCTGGTCCACTGCACTTTCTACTACTTTGTGGAAGATTCAGTCACGCCTCTTCCTGTCCAGAACCATTTGGAAAAAAAAGAGGGGTGCCCCCACCCCCCTTAAGTTGCCAGGTAACTTGCCTAAGGATTTTTTTTTTTATCCGATTCTTGTTCCTTTGATTATAAATACAGTAGAAAAATGTTTAAAAGTAGAAAGATAAAATGAAAATATGTCTTTTGTACATGAATTAAACTCCACGGCTCAACGTATCGATTTACCCGTGCTTCCGTTTATCAGAACTTTAAAGAAAATGGACAAACTGGTCTGTTCTTCATTGGTCCATCTTGTTTCTCATCTTCCCTGCCATTCCTTGATTTCAGCATTCATTTGTCACATTGGAGTCTGTTTGGGCCACAGATTCTTTAATCAGGCTCTGTGTGAGCGAGCTGTTCGGGGTCAAACAGGACGAGGATAATGGAGGGGAGGGGCTTAACATGTGGGCAGGAAGTAGCTCAGCTTGTTTGTCCTTTGGGCTTTCTGTTTCTTTCTCTTATAGTTTAGAAGGTAGGCCGTCCGATGGAGGTGGTTGTTGCAGTGCCTGACATTATTCTGGGTCGTATTCAGGCGTTGGTCCGAGCCAGTCCAGAACCTCATGAGCTTCATTTAGCTACGAAGCAACTGGGATTCTTTAAGATTGTTGTCATTAGGCCTGTCGCGATAAACAATAAATCAATTAATCGCATGATAAATGAAAATTATCGACCTCATTTTCATTTATCGGCGTTATCGTTTCTTCGTGTCTCTCTCTTTCTACTGAAGACCATGGATGACGAAGGGCTCAACTCCGGTGCTCTTCACTGACCCCTCCCTTTTTCTTTAAAATCTGTTTTAACCGTCCAAAATCCCATTTTTGGATTGTTAAAAGCTGAGAAGCTAAGCTACGAGCCGCGCTAACAGGCCGACCTCTGGAATAAACCTCCGTCTTGTCGAAGCTCCAAAATTCACAGATGAAACCCGTGCCTTCGTGTAAAAAATTGTTTTTCTTTGCAAAAAGAAGCTGAGAACTTGTTTACTGATTTTTTATTTATTTTTTATTAAACGCTTTGTGTGACAAATGCTATGCTAAAGAGCTCAAACCACTCCGAGCGTCCATCATTTTGAGAACCGTAAAAAAGGAAAGCGAGACAGCCCATGTCACGTCAAGGGGCCTCCCTCCCATTTTTTAGAGACACGCTGCTCGCTCCCTCACTATCCATCCTTTGGTTTAAACCATCTTATACTGCCATCCAGTGGTAAAAAAAAAGTACTACACACAAAAATTAACAATTTCTTCTTAAATTAGACAATATTTACTAATTATTGTCAAATTTCAAACAATCGTTTATCGCAGTAATTTCTGAGACAATTAATCGCCCAACAAATTTTTTTATCGCGACAGGCCTAGTTGTCATAATTAAAGTTACTAAGTCAAGTTTACAGATATTGATCCAAAACTGATGAGGTAGTAGCTGAGAGTCTTACAGCGCAAAATCTGGAGCAACCCCATTAGTTTAACTTCAAACCATGTTACTTACTCCTTAAAGCAGAGTTTATTGATTTAAACAACAAAGTCCATGATCAATAATCCACGTATACAATCCAACATTTTTCAGTCAGGTCATCTGGACAGTTTCTTTTCTTTGTGCTGAAACATTTCGCCTTCGATCCAGAAGGCTTCATCAGTCAAGGAAACACAACAAAACTGATTCTTCCACCAACATCTTACTCCAAAGTGGAACAAACCAGTTCTGCTTGTGATAAGATGGTCTCTTTGATACGCCCCTCCTCCATTGCCGGCCCTCTTCCTTGTTGACAGTCGTGCCAAACTGGTTGAAAACAACAAAGTCCATGTTCAATAATCCAGGTATACAATCCAACATATTTCAGTCAGGTCATCTGGACAGTTTCTTTTCTTTGTGCTGAAACGTTTCGTTTATTGATTTTAACTTTATTTTCTTTGTTGCAAACTAAATGGTTTATATTTAAAAGTGATTACAGTTTCAGCCCCTCGGCACCGAGTAGGTTCAGTCCAACTCTGTAGCTCGTATCCCTCGTAGAGGCCAGAGTTATTTTATAAAGCTTTATAAATGCTGCACCTTGTCGGGCTGCGGCTCACAGAGGCCAGAACAAGAACTCTGAGCGTTCATATTTGGCATTTTGCCTCGGGTTTGCTTTAAATTCAGGCGAGGTCTCCTTCAAGAAATCTGTCTGTAGCTAAAGTCCAGAATGTTTATTAAGTTTTCTTTTGGGGACAGCCATGCAGGTTTTCTTTGCCACCATATTGTCTTTTCAGACTTCTACCTGTCCGTGGGCTGGCAGCGGTAAGGAACCACACAATTACCGTACCGTATTTTTCGGACTATAAGGCGCACCGGATGATAAGGTGCATTAATCGACACAAAACAGTAAAACAAGTCAAACTTTATTCAACTCGTTCACAATAACGCTCAACATTGTTCAGTTGTAACATAAAATCAGTTCCAGGTTGGCCTGTCACGATATCGGATTTTGCTGGGCAATTAATTGTCTTAGACATTATTGAGATTAACGATAATAATGTTTGAAATTTGACAATAATTGGTAATTATCGTCAAATTCAAAAAGAAATGTTGGTTAATTTTTGTGTGTAGTACCTCTTTTGACCACTGGATGGCAGTATAAGACTGTTTGAACCGAAGGATGGATAGTGAGGGAGCGGGCGGCGTGTCTTTAAGCAAAATGGGAGGGAGGCCCCTTGACGTGACATGGGCTGTCCCTCCTTCCTGTTTTCGGTTCTCAAAATGGCGGATGCTTGGTGTGGTTTGAACTCTTTAGCATAGCATTTTTCACACAAAGCTTTTAATAAAAAAATCAGTAAACAAGTTCTCAGCTTTTTTTTGCAAAGAAAAACAACTTTCGTGAATTTTGGAGCTTCGACTAGACGGAGGTTTTTTTTTCTCCGAGGTCGGCCTGTTAGTTTAGCTCGTAGCTTAGCTTTTTTTAACGATCCAAAAACACGATTTTGGACGGTTAAAACGGATTTTAATGAGATAAGAGAAAGGGAGGGGTCCGTGAAGAAGCTTTTTGTCTTCCAGTGTCTTCAGTAGAAAGTGAGAGATGAAGAAACGATAAAGCCGATGAATGAAAATAAGGTCGATAGTTTTCATTTATTATGCGATTAATTGATTTATTGTTTATCACGACAGGCCTAGTTCCAGGTCAGAAAGCACAACCAGAATTAATACATAAAGCGCACCAGGTTATAAGGCGAACTGTCGAATTTAGAGGAAATTAAAGGATTTTAAGTTCGCCTTATAGTCCGAAAAATACGGTAAATCCAAGAAAAGCTCAAATTAATTACCAGGAAAATGTTTGGAAGAAAAACCCCTGATATAAATGAATTCCACACAGGCGGGCTTGAAACACTTCACTGAGCTGCTATTTATAAGACAGATCTTGGTTGGCAGGCCTCAGACTGATGGACGTCTTTCAGATGAAAGATGAAACCGTCCAGATGACATGATTTAACCTTTTTTTTTTTTTTGTGAACTGACATAAAATGTTTAAATTCTACTGAAATTTAAGAAAAGATCTGGGTCTGGATCAGGACCTTGGTCCCCTGCATTACACCAACCAGCTGTAGAACCACTACTTTAATGTACACAATGCAAACTGCTCAGTTTGTTACATCTGGCTCCATATTTTATGACAAATCCAGGGTCCCAAGTCTGACTGGGACGTCTTGTAATATCCAATGAGATTCAAGGAACGTTATACGTGTAATTATTAATTTAATTGTCGTTTATTCGCTCCGTATCCGTGCACATGACGCAGACAGTAAGTTCGACGTTCCCCCACCTTCCTCTTTAGTACTCGTCTATTTCCCTACAGGTGCGCCGCTGCTTGAGGTGACGTCACCGTTAGTTGCAGAGCTCGCCCGACCGTCCAAACCTCCATCTCTCCAAAGAACCACTCGGCAGGTGAACTGCAGGCGAAGCATTAGATTAAATTTAGTTATCGAAGCACCCAGGCTGCTGCGTCACCCGCAACAGAGGCCAGACAGGGCACCACAGCTGCTCTGTTGAGTCCGGATGGAAAAGTCATGAAGCTGGATCTCTGACTCATCAGTTCTGGGGGGTTGGGGTGGGGTAGATGGTTCATCAAGCTACATTCTGTCATTAACAGAAACGTTGGGTCAGTTTCCAGGCTGGTAAAATGATGGAGTGAATAGAACAAGGGAGGGATGAAGAGGAGTCAGGAGAGGACACGAGAAAGGTGCTTACAGGAAGGGGGGGGGGAGTGGACGAGTTTAGAGGACAGATGCTGAGAAGAGGTAGAGGAGAAATGGGAGGTGGAGGGGGGAGCAGGTGTAGTGCTCTGGTTTCCTGGGGGACGGGGGGGGTGGGTGGTAAATGCGATGATGGAACACAGACAAGGACGGTGCTGATCTCCAACGTGCAGCTGCGGCAGCGTGGTGTCCTGCTGGACTTTTTCTAGCAGGTTCTCATGACTGATTTGAATTTAAACGTCTTTGAGCCAGACCGAACGGCGAAGTGTGACATGACACTTGGCTCAGAAGGGCGTGAAACTGGGGAAATACCTCCCAAGATCTTCATGCAGGGCTCGTCGCTGTAAGCGCAGAATTTGTCCCATCCATCAGCAACTCTCTTCCAATGAGGAGGCGGGGAGAGCAGGGATCTGATTGGCCGGTGCTGTTCAGGGGCGGGGCCTCGCCGCAGGCTGGTGGGCAGGACAGCCAAAGAGTTGGAGTCGGCACTCTCCTGCTTCCTGCCCGCCCGTCTGTTCACTCGCTCTGCAGCTGATAGAGGGAGACACCCCCCCCCCCTCCCAGATCAAGCATGGACCTCTGGCTGCGGTGCTCAGCAGCTCGCGAGGAATGACAACAGTTCACGCGGTCGTTCACTCCACCCGCCGGGGCTGAAGGATAGAGACACAGCACAGCCCGGCAGCACACGAGAAGGAAGCACACGGCGGCACTCCAGGGACGGAAAACGAGGTGGGACAAAACTGTTGTGGCTCCCCCCCCCCGCAATAGATCGAGGACTTTCGCTGCAGCATGCTGCATACCAGTCTGGGAGGGGGGCTGGGGTGTGGGGGAGTTGTGTGAACGTTGTATCTGTGTGAGAGGACGAGAAAGAAAAAGAAGTAAAGAGTGGGATAACTGCAGTAACTACATCCACTGCAGTTTCCTGTCCTTGAAATGGACTTTTCCTTTCAACTCCCGGGGGATACGACATCATAACAGCAGTCGGCTCGCCTCTTTTCTCACTTTCAACCTTTATGTATACAGGTTAATCCCATTGAGCCTCGGAGACTCGTTTACAAGAGAGACTTCAAATGTCTGGAGCTCTTTTTTATTTAATTTTTTTCAACCACGAGCTACACATTTTTTCACTATCTAGCTGAAAGCTTGTCACGTTGCCAAGTTTTACCTCACGACTCGTGCAAAGTGGCGTGATTCGTCCAGAACACAAGTTGCTGGAAGTTCACCTATCTAACGAGACTCTCGTGATATTTAACCGTTGGGTTAAACAGGGCACGTCGGAGGTGACCCTAGCTTTAGAGTTAGATCTACGCTCAACCAGTGGACATTATGGCCTGCATGAAGGCCAGAGTGGTGTCATGCGTCTGGCAGTGGGTCAGGGGAAGTGGGTGTTTTCTAAAATGGAACAACAGTCCAACCCTTCCTGTTGAAAATAGAATGGACATAGTCCCCAACGGAAGGTTGCTGGCTAGAAACGAGACAGTTTGTTGAGTAGAGCTTAAAGCAGGTGAATAAGTCCAGTCTCCACAGTTTTCACCGTTCAGTCATTTTCTACAATAAAGTTGACTTGAACTTGATACTGATCCACCTGATTCCTGCTCGACTCCCTGCAAAACGGACAAGGTCGCTTAGAAAAACATTTACCTAGTGTAGGAGGTGACATCGTTCAAATAAGCTTTAAATCCTCTTGCCTTTTCTCATCAAAGCGCATATTAAAATGTCCTTTCAAAGCAGAACACAGATGAGGAGAGGAAAGCCCGGTCCTCTGTGCTATGTGGGTCAGCGGTTAAGCCAAGGCTATTATAATATGGGGCACACCTACCTGCTGACTCGGTAAAATGCTTCTTGTGTTGCCTCCCAACAGTAGCTTAGCACTGGTTTGGCTCTGCTCAGCTCCCTCACCCGTCCTTGTTAATGACACTTGGCAAAATTAGGCTCAAGCATCTGTAGCTTAGGCCGGAGGTGGTTCTTGAAACACCCCTTTGGTTTATTGATGTGTGTGAAGAGAACATGGCGGACTGGGAAGGGTCAGAGTACACGATGTGGCCCTCGTCCGATTCTTTCCAGTCATCTGGTTAGATCATTCTGAGTTAAGACAATGATGAGAACAACTATGCCAGGCTTCTCGAAATTTTCCCTATTTCCTGTCTGTCCTGACCCTTTGTTCCTCTTTGCCATGCAAGTGACTGTTCAACCAGTTTGCTTCATAAAAACAATAATAAATTAAAATTAAACCTTCCAGGAACCCTGCTTGTGCCTCTCAGCCATTGTTTTCTTTATTTTTGATGGAAGCACTTTGCCAACGCCGTGGCAAATGTTTTTAAAGGCGTACACTCTCCTGGCATGAAGGCAGGTAGCTTATCGTCTGCTGAGCAAATACAAGCCGTGAAGATAAACCGGGCCGCGCAGCCAGACTGCACAGATACCAGACTAATGGGCTGCATACATGGTATTCAGAGGTCAAGCCAATGACTTTCACTCGAGACACCCCAGTCTTGCTGACTCTCATTCAGCTAAGCAGACTGACCAAGATAATGCCCCCACCAGCTGGCCTTTGTAAGCGTCAGTAATCCATACAGTCTAGTACCCCGGTGCATTTCTTCACATCTCAGTCCTGCTTCCATGGGTCACCCTGTCTATCCACTTTTATTCCCGGTTCAAGTCCTCTTGTCTAATGCTTGACACCTTTTAGGATTTCAGACGCTGTCATTATTGTTCACCGGGTAATAATTATGTGTAATTAAAGAAATAAAAGTTCTCTGTCACAAAGTAGAGACTATTGGTCCCTTGCCAAAGAGTGCTTAAGGAGCCATGTTGCTTCCTGCCCCTGGAAAGACTCAACATATCCGAAACAGCCATTAGGTATTCTATGACGTAATCCTTGAGGGTTGAAGGGACTCTCAGAAAAATGTTACCTTGGTATTTGGTACGCCTCCTCATCAAAGAGTGTGTGGTTTGTTCCTATAAAAAACTTTGTCCTGAAAGTTCTGCTGAATGCACAGATCAGACACGACTATCAATATTTGTGACCTCAACTAGTTTTTTTTTTGTCCCCCATCGCGGAGCGAAAAGGGGGAATTGGAAATGCCCTCTGTTTGTCTGTAAATGTTGCGAGCGCAATAACTTGGAAAATAAGTGAGCTACTGACTTCCATTTTGGTATGTGGCTTAAAGGAAGAAGCGGGTAAAGATAATGGATGGATGGATCTCTTAGTATAAGAGAAGTTCCTTTTGAAACTTGGGTTGCCACGTCAAAATCCAAGATGGCCACCACCATATATACACATATGTAAACCAGTCACCCCTATCATTTGAGGAAACTAGGCTGTCTAGTTTTTATATTGTTTAAAAGTGTAGTTTCTGCACAACGATTGGAGCCACCTGGCTCCGCCCCTGGTTGTAGATACAATTGCTGCATATTTGACTCCGACCTTGTTTTATGTGCACAAAAATCTGACTAAAGTTTGCATATGACGGTCATGTTTTTCTATTCTCCTCGTTTCTTTTATCAGTGCGGTGGTCATGTTCATTCATGGACATTTTATTTTGCTCCCGCCCCTATAGAGGCTCGTTTTGATCTTCACTCCGCACCGCTTGTTTTGACGATTCTTCCACTGCAAACATTTCCTGAATGTAGCCCGAGTCTGTTTCGAGCCGTTCATCTGAACCCAGTCCTTCACTGACACCATCAGCCTGTGTTTATAGATGTACAACCTTCATTTACATGAGATGTATGATGGACGTATCGATGTTAAACCTCAGCATTTCACCATCATTCCCGGCCCGGTGCCGTCGTCTCCTCACTCCCTGACAAACTAGGTTAGCTTGATGGCAGCCATCTTCTGCCTTCTAAAAATAAGACGAGATTAATTGTTAAAGGTCAGAGCTGACACGATTCTTACCTGACTGAAGCGATCGGTTCTCCCCGCGGGGGACATGATGGGAAATTGAATCTCGCCTTGGGGAGCAGAGCCCCACCGTCAGGACGTTCGGGCAAAGACTCTTCTGATCTCGTTTCACACGATCAGCAGAAAAGTGGGACAATATGATTCTCACATTGATACCAGTCAAAGAAAGACGGCTCTGGTTATTTACCCGTTTGATGCTTCAGTTTGTTGGGACCGCTTTATTCTTCTCCAACGATTCTCAAGTGAAACATGAGCTCCTTTTGTTGTCGATCACCTAAAACTTCATGGACAGATTTCTTGATGTTCCCTTTTAAAATGTGTTTTGTGTATTGCACAGTAAAATCACCTCCATACTCGTTCACAGATGAGATTCTTGCACTAGAATGCTGGAGCGTAATTGTTTTTATCTTTTTATTTTTTTTCTGGAGAAACGTTTCCACAACCATCTTCAACAAACTTCAGACTGTTTGACTTTGCTTTGGGCACGTTTCGCTCTGAAAGCGCTACTTTTTAAACCAGCGTTCTCTTGAGAACGGAGTGGCACTCGCCTGATTATTATTACCCTGTTGTGGGAAAACACGACTCTAATCACAGCATTGGCTTTATTGCTAATCTGCGAGATTCACATACTTCTACTGGTTGAGTACCTCATGAATCGTCACAACTTTTTCTTAAAATCCTAAAATGTTTGTTTGAGATGCACTCATCTCCTTTTTACATGATACACCCCTCGTAGGCTGGCTCGTAGGGGTCGGGACGGGGTAGACTTTGGACTAGAAAGTCGGGGTTCGATTCCCACATGTCGTGGTGTCTCTGAGCAAGACAACTAATCCCTAATTGCTCCCTGGGCACTCAATAGCTGCCCGCTGCTCCACCTAGGTATATCCCAGGTGCGATGGGTTAAATGCAGAGAACCAATTTTGTCATTGTATGGGAACATACAATGACACATAGCACTTATACTTAGACGGACGTATTACGGTAAAGTCTCCGTATGTTTGTAAACTTTTGTCTCGCCCATAACTTGAGATAATTTAACGAAACGCCATACACATTTTTACCACAACTAGACAACATGTCACCTTCTCTTTTCATCACCCCAACTCTTGGGTCAAGGTCAAAGGTTATACCAGGTCTTTGCTTGTCTGAGGCATTGCTCTGTAATGGTTGACGACTGTTTTTTGCCTGGAAAAGTTGCCAGAGCTTTCGTTCAATGTGGTATTTAACAAATATAAAAGGACCATCTTTCAAGCAGAGTTTTATATTTTTACAATCTTCTCCTCGCCCCCCTCCACCGCCCCCAGTTACCAAGAAAACATTTCCAGATGTTCCAAGAAGAGGGCTCCCTGCGCAGTAGCTCGGTAATAGATTTCTTTCTCCCAAGCTAAAGGTCACTTCCTCAGATTGTTGCTTCAACAGTCGTCTCATCGTTCTCAGCGATCAGATGCTCGAGTGTTAACAGGACTAGGAACTGAGCCACTGGTCCCTAATTTGAGCTTACCAGATAGTATTGTGACACGGAGCGGCGTCATAATCACGTCTGGCAACATCTGTCTCGGCCCCTCTCCGGCTGCTGGACGGCTGCCCAGCCCCAGATTAGTGCCGCGCTGCAGTTCTTTCTGTTGGTCGTGCCGAGACAACATGTGTGGCTCTTCAGACCAGACCCTGAGGCTTTTATTCTTTTTTCTACTAGTTCTACTTTCTGTCTCAGTCCTGTTGTCCTGTGGAAATAATCTTCAAGTCTTTACTGATTTGTTTGCAATATGTTGGATAGCTAGTGGGCTTGTTGCCCCCCAAGCATGCATAAATACACACATCTGTCTCGTCCATCACCCTCCCTTCTATCCATCCATCATCCATCCATCCATCAATCATCTAGCTATCAGTCATCTATCATCCATCATCCATCCACCCATCATCTAGCTATCAGTCATCTATCATCCATCATCCATCCATCCATCAATCATCTAGCTATCAGTCATCTATCATCCACCCATCATCTAGCTATCAGTCATCTATCAATCATCCATCATCCATCCATCCATCATCTAGCTATCAGTCATCTATCAATCATCCATCATCCATCCATCCATCATCTAGCTATCAGTCATCTATGAATCATCATCCATCCATCCATCCATCCATCCATCATCTAGCTATCAGTCATCTATCAATCATCTATCATCCATCCATCCATCATCTAGCGATCAGTCATCTATCCATCTGTCATCCATCCATCCACCAGTCATCCACCAGTCATCCATTTATCATCTATTTATCATCCATCCATCCATATCTCTTTGGATGGATGTATATTAATCATATCTTAAATCCTGATTGAAACCCATAAACCGACATTTTAAAGTTTAATATTTATCAACCGTTCTTCTTGTTGTTAATGAAGCTCACCGATTGTTTCTCCTTCCTCTTTGTTTCAGGTCTCTGATGGAAAGTGCCTTTTGAGACGACATCCCTACCTGAAGATTCCCGAGTGTTTCTGAAGAGCTCCAGATTGACCTCTGTGCAGCTGTGGCAGGTCAAAGGTCAACCACAAGCCCCCCCCACCCCTTCCTGTTTCTTGCTTTGAGCTAAAAAGGTGACGCTGCTTCACCGCTGGTCAAGTGCCAAAGTAAAAAAAAAAGGCTAAACTGTGGCATCACACCTTCAGATGAGGACACCCACCCGCTCCTAACAAGGATATTTTGAAGACGGTGGTTCAGCTCAGTGATGCCCCCTCCTCCTTGCCAGAGAGCCAAACTCAAGACTGACTGATCGATGAGCACTCATTTGTTTAATTGACAAACTCCACAACGACGCAGCCGTGCATTCTCATGCTCAGGTCACCGAGACTTCTTTCTTCTCTGCAAGGACAAACCTCATCCTTTGCCTTGAAGACGAGTGTTTATAGCTCCATGCTCCACCGGTTGTAGTTTTTATCTCGCATTAAAAGACAAACTTTTACTGAGAGACCTTGTCCTCTCCGAGCCGAGCGGCTCCTCTCCCTCGACATGGCGCTGAACATCGCCTCGATGCGGGACACAAAATGGCTGACCCTGGAAGTGTGCCGGCAGTTTCAGAGAGGGACTTGCTCGCGCAGCGACGAAGAGTGCAAATTCGCCCACCCGCCCAAGAGCTGCCAGGTGGAGAACGGGAGGGTGATCGCCTGCTTTGACTCGTTAAAGGTAAGACGCACACGTTAGTTTATTTTTCTTACACGTGCCGTGACAGTGCCAGCTGTGAACGGTCGGCGGGTGTGGGCCGTCCGTGTCAGGTCTCAGTTAGCATGCTAGCCTGACCTACGATGCTAAAGGCCAGAGAGGTCTGTTGTGTTCCTCGCCACCAACGATGCAAGTTTGTGCGTATTCAGCTTTTTTTTTTTAAACGCAGTGACTTCCTCTAACGTTACCATGCCTCGTCCATCATCTGTACTTGTAGATGAACATCGGATCGCCTTGAGTCGCCGCAGGGCAGCTATTCTTGGACTCAGCTGTCTTGCTGTATACGACCACCGAACAGGAGCCATCTGAGTTTGTTTTTAATGTTTACTTTAAACGTCGAACGGTTTATGCCTTGTATTTTCACGGTGGACGTCAGCTTGAATACATATTCTCTTTAAAGTACTTTTTTTTTTAAATCACTGAATCATGAATTTCTTTACTTAACATCTGTGTAGCTGTTACCTTCCCATCTTCTTTTAGCTTTGTTTGCTTTTAGTACAGGTTTCTTCTTTTCACTTGTTTAATATCATAAATTAGCTTAAAGAGATAGGTCAAACATATCAAAGTGGGATTATGTGGAAAGGTTATGAACAAACATTATCTTACCTGCTGTAGATGGCTCTTCCAGTGGCCTCAGTTTGAAGAAATGACATTTAATGCTGACCTGACTGACGCTGTAATAGCTTTGGCAAAGACCACAATTAATCGCTGCCGTCTTATCCAGTCTGAAAGATTTTAAAATGATTAACACAAACAGTTTTACACATAGAGATGCAATGAGGCACTAGGAATGTTGTGACCTACATTACTTATCTATCTATCTATCTCTCTCTATATATACATCTATATCTATATATCTATATGTATCTCTATCTCTTTATATATCTATATCTATCTCTATATTTATATCTCTCTCTCTC
>NC_056520.1:7807327-7811780 GCF_014905685.2 Nematolebias whitei | reverse complement strand
ATATGAAAAAGAGTGGGTCCTAAAACTGAGCCTTGTGGAACACTATTAGTTACGGTTAAATAGCTAGACGAAGTGCCATTATGTCTAACACATTGCCTCCAATATCTTATTTAAACACTTGACTCTTGAGTGTTATGGTGGTGAGTGTTGCATACTCCTTTCATTACTTCAGCTCTAAGGTCAAGGTCAGAACTCAAGGTCAACGGTTATACTCTACTTGTGGATCGTCCAGTCAACGGTCAAGTTTAAAGTCTTCAAACCATCGATTTTTAGCTGTTTCGGTTGTTTTATGTTTTGTAACGACGTCTGCCTTAAACCGAAAAGGTCTAAAATTATTGTTCTGATGCGACGCAAAACTTTTTTTATTTTTTTTATTTTTACACGTAATAAATCAATTGTGGTTTTGTCAGTCTAGGAATTCCGGTTCTGTCTGCCTCAATGTGCCCACGAGCCAAACACTTCGTTTAAATGATATTTTTAACGTAAACAGAGACGTTCTTGCTCCATTTCCTCGTCTTTCTCAAAGAGACCTTTGTATTTTTAACTTAAACACTTCAAACGGGCTGATTTTTATCCCCTTATGCCCACTTCCTGCTTCCTGGGTCTTCCCACCTCATCGGGGTCGTGTGCTACCAGGCAGAACTTTGCCAATGATTACAGAGGCCCCTTTAAAAAAAACAAAAAACCCTGAAAGGTGACGCTCCAGAGAGAACAAGACGGAGGTTACTCTTGTTTTACAGCGACGGGAAAGCACGCCAAGTCAGCGGAGCGTTTGACCGTCCGGCTTGTTTTTAGGCTAATTTGCTACATTGACTTGTTTAAATGTCTCTCGGCTTCCGTTTACTCTGAGGATTACCAAGAACATGTCTCCACTAAGATCTGTTTCATCTCTAAGATGGACTGGAACCATCCAGCATCATTTAATGCCTCATACAGGTGCTGGTCATAAAGTTAGAATATCATGAAAAAGTTGATTTGTTTCAGTAATTCCATTCAAAAAGTGAAACTTGTATATTATATTCATTCATTACACACAGACTGATATATTTCAAATGTTTATTTATTTTAATGTTGATGATTATAACTATGAAATCTAATGAATAATAATATAATGAAAACCCCAAATTCAGTATCTCAGAAAATTAGAACATTACTGAAGACCAATTAAAAAAAGGATTTTTAGAAATGTTGGCCAACTGAAAAGTATGAACATGAAAAGTATGAACATGTACAGCACTCAGTACTTAGTTGTTGCTCCTTTTGCAGCGTAGCATGGAGTCCATCAGTCTGTGTCACTGCTCAGGTGTTCTGATAGTGGCCTTCAGCTCTTCTGAATTGTTGGGTCTGGTGTATCACATCTTCCTCTTCACAATACTTCATAGATTTTCTATGAGGTTAAGGTCAGGCAAGTTTGCTGACCAATTAAGAACAGGGATACCATGGTCCTTAAACCAGGTACTGGTAGCTTTGGCACTGTGTGCAGGTGCCAAGTCCTGTTGGAAAATGAAATCTGCATCTCCATAAAGTTGATGAGCAGCAGGAAGCATGAAGTCTCTAAAACTTCCTGGTAGACGGCTGCGTTGACCTTGGACCTCAGAAAACACAGTGGACCAACACCAGCAGATGACATGGCCCCAAACCATCACCGACTGTGGAAACTTGATACTGGACCTCAAGCAACATGGATTCTGTGCCTCTCCTCTCTTCCTCCAGACTCTGGGACCTTGATTTCCAAAGGAAATGCAAAATTTACTTTCATCAGAGAACATAACTTTGGACCACTCAGCAGCAGTTCCAGGTGAGACACTTCTGACGCTGTCTCTTGTTCAAGAGTGGCTGGACACAAGGAATGCGACAGCTGAAACCCATGTCTTGCATATGTCTGTGCGTGGTGGTTTTTGAAGCACTGACTCCAGCTGCAGTTCACTCTTTGTGAATCTCCCCCACATTTTGGAATGGGTCTTGTTTCACCATCCTCTCCAGGGTGCGGTTATCCCTGTTGTATGTATACATTTTTTCTACCACATTGTTTCCTTCCCTTCACCTCTTTATTAATGTGCTTGGACACAGAGCTCTATGAACAGCCAGACTCTTTAGCAATGACCTTTTATGTCTTGCCCTCCTTGTGCATTGTGTCAATTGTCGTCCTCTGGACAACTGTCAAGTCAGCAGTCTTCCCCATGATTGTGTAGCCTACAGAACTAGACTGAGACCATTTAAAGGCCTTTGCAAGTGTTTTGAGTTCATTACCTGATTAGAGTGTGGCACCAGGTGTCTTCAGTATTGAACCTTTTTACAATATTCTAATTTCAGAGATACTGAATTTGGGGTTTTCATTAGTTGTCAGTTATAATCATCAACATTAAAAGAAATAAACATTTAAAATATATCAGTCTGTGTGTAATGAATTAATATAATATACAAGTTTCACTTTTTGAATGGAATTACTGAAATAAATCAACTTTTTCATGATATTCTAATTTTATGACCACTACCTGTATTTCATATAGTTTCTTGGACTGAGAACACGGGGTGTTGTATCTTCTACGTCTCCAGATGGGACGTTATCGTTGAGACAGACTGATAGTTGTGTTTACAGGCACTAAAATGTCTCCTTTATGTATTTAATGCAATGGAAGCCGGATTTTGTGTGTTTGTTTGCGTGGACCGAATGATTCTGAGGCATCAGTCTGACCGGTTTGCTCCTTCTTTCCACCATGTGCCTCCTGGCTCTCCTGCGGTCTAATATTACAGGGATTATTTTTGTCTCTCGCTCTACATTTTGCGGCTTTAGTAATAGCCACCTTGTGCTACATTTGTCATTTATTAAAAATAGAACAAGCCGCTTTTTCCTCAATCCTACTAAAGCTGAGTTCACATTCACGGCTGCAGGATGGCCGGGAGGCATCCTTCATGGAGAACTCAACGCTTCTCAACTCCGATGCAGCGGACTCTTTATCTGTAGGTTTAGCATTTTCTGACTTTTCCACATGTTTGAGCTGTTTGAAACACGGGAATTACATTCAAATCCAGCAGACGGACACAGCAGGGCGTTGAGATTTCTTTTTAAAAGGACACGTCGTCGTTAGTAAGCTTGTTGCTTTTCGTTAATCAAACCAAAGCACACTCTTGTTTCTGACAGACTCGTTTCCTGCAGGCTCTTTAATACTTGTTGCGCTGTGGCCATGGAAACCGTGGCAGAGTGGTGGTTGTGGGCAGAACAGAGGTGGGGGCTGCAGGAAATGAAGGAGGATGCCTACTTTAATGGAGCAAATGCAATCACACCGGTCATGTGTTAACGTCATGTCGTCTGGCCTGCAGTCATTAGCCTCCTCCCTTCTCCTTAGTCTTTCCTCTTCACTCGAGACGTGTCCGTTCTAAAATTTTCACCCATAGGAGCTAAGCTGACCTTCCATAAATTGAGGAGGGGGTTTACTCGCTGCGCTCGAGCCCAATCCTGTTCCTCCGTGTTTAAAATGGAAACGGTGAAGCAGGAAGAGACGACGGAAGGTGCTTTCTTTACTCGCTTGCACCACGAGCTCTGAGAGGTTTCCCTGGGGGTGAAGTGCCCTGGTTTCTCTCACAGCGAGAGCATCTTAGTCCAGGCTCTGCTCTAAACAGGAACTACTTTTATTTCAGAGGATGGTTGAAACGGGTAAGCCAAGAAGTTGTTGCGTCGTAAGAAAATTAGGTCTTTGCGACGTTTCGGTGAACTTATTGCCCACGGCCTCACCCCCTCTGTGTCCACTGTTGTTTTCAAAGATGGGCTCGGCCACATTCCTCCGTGTAATCCCTTCAAAACGGGCCACGCCCTCGGCAGAACAAACACGTGGAGGGGAATGCGTGCCGTTAGTGGTGTTCCCCCGCCGGTCCTTCACAGACGCACCGAGTACTGTGACGCTGCTGTTACCTTAACAGCCTTATACGTGTAAGTGGTTTCCTTTCATGTGATTTTTACCTCCTTTACCGCACCAGCCTGAAATGAAATATTCTGAAAAAGGTCCATCCACCCGTTACCTTCCTCTTGTTCCAGAGTCGGGTTGCAGGGGCACCAGCTTGAGCAGGGTGGCCCAGAAATCTTTTTCCAGAGCCACCTCATGTTCAAGTTCAAGAATCTTTATCCCCAAGGGGCGATTTGTTTCACAGTCGGTAGAGACGCAAAACATCCAGATTAGACAAGACATTAAAATCAGAATCACTACTGGGACGAATGAGTTTTTCAGTCTGTTCGACCTACATCTGGGCAGTAGATACCTGCGTCCAGATGGAAGCAACCTGAACTCACCATGGAGTGGATGATCAGGATCTGCCAGAATCAGCCTGGCCTTGTTCACTGACCTCGCCTTGTGTAGGGCAATGAGGTTCTGTAGGTCAGTGAGGTTCTATAGGTCAGTGAGGTTCTGTATGTCAGTGAGGTTCTGTAGGTCAGTGAGGTTCTGTAGGTCAGTGAGGT
>NC_056520.1:7772604-7807317 GCF_014905685.2 Nematolebias whitei | reverse complement strand
TTCTGTAGGTCAGCGAGGTTCTGTAGGTCAGCGAGGTTCTGTAGGTCTATGCCAGCAGTTTTTCTGCACATCCTGACAATCCCAGAGAGTGTGTTCCTGTTGTCAGAAGTCCAAACCAACAGATGAAGGTGAACGTTAAGAGACTAAATAAAATATTCTCAAAGGTCAAATCAACATTAAACCACTGAGCTTCTGATAAAAACACATTTTTCTTCCAAAACCGAGTTCACATGGGGGTCAAAGGTCAGTTTGTCATCAAGAACAGTTCCCAGATATTTGTATTTCAACACCTCAACATCTTCACCGTTGAGGACCACAGAAGTGTCAACTGAAGTCTTTTTTTTTATCAATGACAACTCCTTTGTCTTAGAAAGTTTGAACTTTAAAAAGGAAGACGCACACCGTTCAATGAAGTCCCCGTCCACAGGACCTCTTCCAGATCCTCTAAGAGGAATCCAAACCAGCTGAGAGACGGTCTCTCCAGCGTGTCCTGGGTCTTCCCCAGAGTCTCCTTGACTCCTTGACAGTGACGTCACGAGTGCCGCAGCACTGATGGAGCTCCGCTTCGACTCCATCTTTTTTGTTCCTGTTGTTCTTGTTTTAACCTTTTTTTTTGCTCCTGCACCGCACACCCACGCTACTGGCATGACCGCGACACACTTGTGGAGTTCTGTGTGTTGCTGCCATGCCATCGTAGTATAATATATATTTTTTAGTATTTTAGAAGTATTTTTAGTATGTTTTTGTATTTTTGCTTATTTTTCTTGCTGCTTTTTTTGTCAAGTCGAGACGATTCTTCTAGTCCTAAGCATTTCATTGCATTGTTGGCCTTGTGTTGATTTTGCATATGACAAATAAACCTAACCTGAATTACCTCCTTCCAATTGGGCATGTCCTCCCATGCTCCTTAGGGAGGTGCCCAGGGGGCCTCCTCAAATGATGCCCAAACCACCTCTTGGCCACCGCCACTCAGCCACTTCGATCATTTGAGGAAACTATGCCTTCCAGATTTTACGCTGCTTAAAAGTATAGTTTCCTCAAATGATTACGGTGACTGAAGATTAATCTATGATGGCCTAGGCCACCATTGGCCGCCCCCTTGGCTGCTCCATTGCACCTGCTGGTGGATAAACTGCTCCCTCCACACACCAGGATCCGTCACTCTGCGCTGCCTCGAACAAAAAACAACAACTTCCTCTGTTTTCCTACAGTGTAACTCCTACACACGTTATCTTGCACCAAAAACGTTAAAACTTGAAATCTATGAACATTCACTGTTTGAATCCTTCAGCGATGGGGGGGTGGGGAACATCGGCGTACCGCTTGCTTAGCCTTGCAGGCTGCTATATTAAGAATGCATTCAGTCTTTTTGGTCCCAGACCTCGTCCCGCTGCAGGGAAAATGGCTTTTGCAGCGCTCTGCTCTTTCAAGCCGTTCTGTTAAAGTGCTGCTGTTTCGTGCTCCAGACTCCATTAGTCGTCCTCCGTGAAACAAAAGCTGGAAGGCCCGTCTGTCATTCACTATACACGGAGCAGTAGGTGTTCTTCAACCTTTGAGCCGCCTGCAACACGACTGAGCACTGAAAACCTGCCCATCTGCCGCACCAACGTCTCACCTGGTCTAAGTCCGCCCACCACCTCTGAGTCATCCATGTTTTCCATCACTCTCAGCTGCCCACGGTGCTGATACAAGCGCTCACTTCTCTGCGTCGTCTTGATTTATTTATTTATTTTTTTATCCCTCTCTCGTTATAAAACGGCAACTTAAATCACTGCTGCTCACATGTGACGGTTTCAAAGCCAGCCGGACTCTCTGACCGCTGCCGTAGTTCTTGCAGTTGCGAGCACCTCGGCAGATCCGGGACGAGTCGTGTGGGAGGCTCGCTGTGCGCTTGACCTTTTAGGGCTGCTCTCATTAATTATTGATAGGTTTTTTTTTTTTCCAATCACTCAGGTTGTCTGACAGGAGCCTTTTTCTCCCTGCTTTAGGTTCGTACATCGTTTGAAGCTCGTTAGCTCTAATTAGCATCAGAAATGCGTGGCGTAACAATTGACGAATCGTTCATCTTCAATTCTCTTTTTATTTAAAAAAAAAAAACGAGCTCGCAAAGACACGGCTCTAAAGATGCCACTGTCGGCCTAAAAGCACACCGAGGGATCTAGAAACTGTTAGACAGATCCAGCTGTGTCCCAGGGGCCAGCTTTTATAACGAGACAGAGATTTTCTTAATTGGCTTCATCTAATGAAGCAACAAAACCGCTGAAATCTTCAGGGGATTTACAGTCGAATGGGCTCGTAGCACTTTTCTTTGTCTAAATGGGTTTTGGTCCTCGTCGAATTGGCAGTTGGGAACCAGGCCCACCAGTCCGCCGTGAGGACTTTTAAGTGAGAAAACCTACATGTTGTCACTGCACTAACCTCTTCTCTCCACTGAGACACTTCTGTTCTTATATTTAGAATGAGCCTCTGGACTTCATGGTTACCGTATTTTCCACCGTACACATTGCACCGCCTTTATAAATCTCATCAGTCCAAAAATGTCTAATAAAGTGGAAGAAACGTACACAAGTCACTTCGCCGTGTAAGTCGCATCTCTTACGCGTCACCGCTGACAACCCGGAAATGTGTTCTGCCAAAAATCGATTGGCGGCCGCGAGAGCGTGCACAGGAGGACTTTAACATGAATTTAACAAGATTAACACTTAAAAATAATTATTTGTTTGCTTGAAATTATAGTAAAGTTGTGTCTCAGTTGAACTTTTACTTAATAAATGCACTTCAATGGTCAAAGTAGCTGCATTTTGCCGGAGTGGCACAACGAAATGAAGCTGATTTGACGGTTGCTCCAGGCGAGCTGGACAAAGGTGGCAGGCTATGGCAAGCTGATTGTGTCATTAATAGCCACTTTTACCTATTACATGACGCAACGACATGCCATACTACTCAAGTGCCATCTAGCGGCTGAAAATGGTAGTGTTCAATATTTTCAGTCAGAATTAATGAAAAGGGTCGTACCTCAGCCAAAAATTGGTTTATAAATATGGGGGGAAAAAAATCCATAAATAAGTTGTTTCGGTGTATAAGTTGCATTATTCAGACACGGACCCTGCTCTGACATGTCTGCTTTGGGATCTCACCTGTTTGGGTCGTCGGCCGCGCGCGTCCGCTGAGTGCAGCGGCTGAATGAACTTCCATTTGGGCGATGGATCGCTGCCTGGCAGTATAGTCCCATCTGAATCTTAACTGAACTTTATTTTACCTCAAGGCCGGTAAGCTCACGGTGAAATGGCCGTGTGCGGTTGGTGAAGCTAGCCTGTAGCAAGCCATGTTGCCATATAATTGGATTTTGTGGCAAGCCATGTGCCATATAATTGGATCGTGGCTGATCCGCTGACACAATCAAAAGCCCGACACCGACCCAGCCATCCCATCCAGCACATTATCACGGCCTCGGCTGTAACTTAGGTACACAAAAGTGTACTTTAACTACTTAGGAGGAACAGCATTTGAGTTCAAGCTAAAAGTAATCAAAAATGAAAAAAGAATGCCATACCCCGGATCATGGGTATTTCTGCGTGTTCCTCATTGCGGTTCAGTATTAATGTACGCAAAAGCAATAAAATTACAGCTCGACTCTCAGGCCCCCTTCTGATCTGCAATATTCTTTTGAAATTTAAAATTAAAAGTGCTAACGATGCATAAACAAACAAACTGGACTGGGTGCTTTTTTACTAGGGTTGGTGTTTAATGCCTTGTCTGAGCTGGAGGTATTATTTGTAGCACCCTCCCCCCCCCAACTTCACATAGCGACCATACCATAAAGGTCATCTTTGGGCCATTACAACATGAGCTTGGACGTGTGTGTACGTTGGAGAAAGTTCACGGAGGAAAGTGAGATGGCCAATTTTACACCCAACAGATTCCTGCGGCCGTGACTCGCGGTGACAGGTGGAGGACACTAATTGGTGGCGGGCACCGTGCCAGGGTCGGCTGAACTTGTGGTGGGGAGGGAATGTAGGGGAGGTGGTATAAATTGGTGTTTTTGCTGTTCTGACTGGATTGGAGTGTCTTTTGACTCCGTCATGAACCAAAGCTTGCTTTAGAGGAAATTCAAGAAGAGCCGACTGTAAGGCCAAGTCACCGCACTCGGTTCTGGACTGGATCGAGAACTCATTCAGATCTTTCTTCCTGGATAGTTTCACTCTTCTGGGGGTTGTTTTCATCATTATCTTGAGTGCCAAGAGTGTCTTCAGTCCACCGGGGTTTGCGGAAGCCTCAGAGGCCTCATCACCACAGCCAACAAACAACATGCCGGTCTAAACTGAGCTGCATCTTCTTTGTTTGCACATGTAAAAAACAAATTTCAAACCATTTCCTTGTACTTTTTTACATTTATACTTTAAAAAAAAAATAAATTATACACCAGTCACGGTGCGCGGTATTACGGTGTAGTCTTCGTCTGTCCATGCATTCGTAAACGTTCTTTTGTCCAGACTATAACTTCTGTGCTCAAGACAATTTAAAGAAACTCTATACACATATGTATCACCATTAGACGGAGTGTCGCATATAGTTTTCGTCACCCCAGCTTTAAAGGTCAAGGTCGCAAATCAAGGTCAAAGTTAAAACAAGTTTGCTTGTCTAGACCATTCCTATAGATTGTTGCACAATACTTTGTTGACGGGTGTGCATATGGGACACACTTGTAGTTTTATTTTAGTTTAGAGTGTTACAAAAATGGTAAGGCATCTAGAGCTGTTGCCTCTCAGCGCGAAGATTGCCGGTTCAAATTCCAGCCTGGGACCATTATGAGTGGAGTTTGCATGTTCTCTCTGTGCTGAGTGGGTTTTCTCCGGGTACTCCGGCTTCTTCCCACAGACTAAAAACATGAACGTTAGGCTGATTAGTAACTCTGAATTGTCCCTCTGTGTGCATGTGAATGGTTTGTCTTGTTTGTCTCTGTGTCCTTGTGATGAACTGGAGACCTGTCCAGGGTGTCCCCCACCTCTCGCACAGTGATAGCTGGACATGGGCATCAGTGACCCCCGTGTCCCAAAAAGGAAGAAGTGGGTAAAAGATGATGGATGGATGGTAAGATGTAATCTAACAAGGTCGAGTCAGACAGAACCTGTCCAGAAGATGTGACTCGACCTTAGCTGTATCTACCTGGATTAGTGAGCATGCACCAGGACAGTAAGATGTACTGTACTTGCCGCCAAACACGTCGCACCGGTCCTAAAATGTCTAATCAAGTGGAAAAATCCATAAATGCATTGCTTCGCTGTATAAGTTGTATCTATTACGCGTCACCACTGACCACCTGGAAACGTGGGCCGGGGTTGTGCCAAAAATAGATTGGCTGCCAAATGACGGCTGCAGGAGCGTGCACGGGAGGACTTTAACAAGAATTTAACAAGATTAATACTTAAAAACAATTATTTGTGTGCTCAACATTATAGTAAAGGTGTGTCTCAGTTGAACTTGTCCTTAATAAATGCACTTCAATGGTCAAATCGGCTGCATTTCACCTGGGTGTCGAGGCTAAATGCAGCTGATTTGACGTTTGTCCCAGGAGTTTCGGAGTGAGACGAATTTGGCTTGGTATGGCAAGCCAAGTGTCTCATTAATAGCCACTTTTACCTATTAATGAGACACTTGGCTTGCTATATTACTCGAATGCCCGCTAGTGGCTGAAAATGGTAGTGTTCAATATTTTCCAAGTTGAAATGAATGAAATCATCAGATCTCAGCTAAAGAAACAGGTCCAGATGACATGATTTAACCATTTTTGTTCAAAAATTAGGTTATAAATATGGGGAAAACGTATATTAGTCGCTTCGGTGTTTAAGTCGCAGGACTTGCAAATTTATGCAAAAAGGTGCAATTTATATGTCAAAAAATACGGTAATGTTCATCTCAACTTTTATTCATTTTGTAGTCTGCAACCAAAGCTTTAATCTCAACACTGGAACAGCCGTACAACATTTTTGCACCGTCTGCTGAGTGTGTAAGAAAGAGGCTTTGATGAATAGATCTGTCCTCCCTTCCATCTCCTTATCCTCCTTTATCTGCTGTATGGATTTGCACAACTCCTCAACACGCTCCGACACGCCGGAGTCGAGACTTATCCTGTATTTTTACAACTTTTTTAAAAATGGGTTAATTTCACAGAGTAGCATTTGTTGGGTACATCACAGCCGGTTTGGTTCAGCTGATTGAAGCTTGTTAACAAAATGTAAAATTAGAAACTTTGAAAATAAGGCCTCTCTGGTCCTTCCTCTGGGGGACGCAACACAGTTTCTCCGACGAACCAGGTCAACAACATCGCGCAACCTATTTCTGTGAAATCTCATCACCGTGGCCCGTTGGCATCGCCGGACTCCGCACGGAGTAGCGTTGGCTTGTTAAAACCATCATCCTTTTAGATGCGATGCGTGTTTTAGCTTCAATCATCAAACTGAAAGGCGGAAATGTCGTGTTTGGATTGGACAAAGACGCACTGAGCACCTTTTTGTTCGGACAGGTTTAAGGCGGTGTCCTTTCACGAGGTGTCGATGTCCGTTTGTGTGTGCAGATTATAGGAGCTCTGGAGGGTAGGTTTCATGTCTCAGCAGGTCACAGATGATCAGATTAACCCAAGCAGGGCTCCAGTGTCCGGCGGGATTAGCAGCAGGGACAGTCTTGGCAGGTGCCATTTCAGCTGCGCAAGGTTAACAGCAGAACTACTCCTTTGTGTTCTTTGCACAATTTGTGGTTTAAAACCGTAAACCATCCCACATCCAGCTGCTTGCTTGGAGTATTATTTGGAATACAGACATGAGCGCATCACAATCTGTATGATGATAAATCGGGCACGTGATCTGCTGATACGTACATTCTGTTGCTATTCACAGACTTGACAGGGAAACGGTGCGATCAAAGAAAAGACTGACTAAAATGTTTTCAGCTGAAATGGGATAAATGAACGCACTTCACTGATGGACTTTATCACACATCCTAGATGTTCATTTTAGAGCCCTGCGGGGTGAAATCCAGGCGTCTCTGGACAAACGATATACCTTGATCTCACTCTCCCATACCGCTCCTCTATCCTTGGGTAATCCCAGGCATGGTGCCACTCCTTCATCTGTGGGATTACAGCTGGTGAAACGATACATATTAATTACAGCTGAGGCAACACATGCGTGTTTGCTGAATGTGTGTGTCACTTTTGGAAGATAAAACAAAATGTGTATGCATGCTGTATATTCTTCCAAACATTTTATGTCTCCCATCATGGAGCGAAAAAGGGGGAATTGGAAATACCCTCCATACGTGTTGTGAGCAAGATAACTTTCAAAATAAGTGAGGTACCGACTTCTGTTTTGGTTTGTGACTACATCTAGGTGTTACAAATCTTCCTTTTTAAAATTATGTTGCCACGTCCAAATCCAAGATGACTGCCACCATATGGGTACCGGGATATATTTGTTAACATTGAGAAATGGATAACTTCAAATATACCGGTAAGCAATGAGCCAACGTCAGTAAGCGTAAGAAAGGTCACTATCAAAAACTGGATTGCCAAATCAAACTCCAAGATGGCCACCATAACTATATACACACACACACACACACACACATATCTTCTTCTTTCGGCTTTTCCCTCTTCAGGGGTCGCCACAGCGAGTCATCCTCCTCCTCCTCACTCTATCCTTTGCATCCTCTGTCCTTACTCCTACTACTTCATGTCCTCTCTAACTGCATCCATATATCTCCTCTTTGGCCTTCCTCTTTGTCTTTTTCCTGGCAGCTTTCTAACATCCTTCTACCAATATACCCACGGTCCCTCCTCTTGACATGTCCAAACCATCTCAGTCTGGCCTCCCTAACTTTATCTCCCAGTTGTTCAACCTGTGCTGTACCTCTGATGATGTCATTCATAATCTTATCCAGCCTTGCCACTCCTAACGATAACCTTAGCATCTTCATTTCTGCCACTTCCAGTTCTTTCTCCTGTCTTTTTGTCAATGCCACTGTCTCCAGACCATATAATATAGCAGGTCTCACCACTGTCTTGTAGACTTTTCCTTTGACCTTTGCTGACACCCTTTTGTCACAAATCACTCCTGAATCTTTTCTCCATCCACTCCATCCTGCCTGGACTCTCTTTTTCACTTCTTTACCACAGTCCCCATTTTCCTGGACAGTGGATTCCAAGTACTTGAAGTCCTGCACCTTTGTGACCTCTGCTCCTTGTAGCCTCACTGTTCCACCAGCCTCCCTCTCATTTGCACACATGTACTCTCTCTTACTACAGCTGACTTTCATTCCTCTTCTTTCAAATGTATACCTCCACGTCTCCAAGTTCTCTTCCATCTGTTCCCTGTTCTCACCATAGATCAAAATGTCATCTGCAAACATCATCGTCCATGGGGATTTTTGCCTGACCTCATCGGTTAGTCGGTCCATCACCAGAGCAAACAAGAAGGGGCTCAGAGCCGATCCTTGATGCAATCCCACCTCCACCTTGAAGCTATCTGTCACTCCTACAGCACATCTCGCCACTGTCCTGCTGTCCTCATACATGTCCTGTACCAGCCTAACATACTTTTCTCCCACTCCGGATTTCCTCATGCAATACCACACCTCCTCCCTCGGCACTCTGTCATATGCTTTTTCTAAATCCACAAAGACACAATGGAGTTCTTTCTGACCCTCTCTGTACTTCTCCATCAGCATTCTCAAAGCAAAGATGGCATATGTGGTGCTCTTTCTTGGCATGAAACCATACTGCTGCTCCCAGATAGTCACCTCTCATCTAAGTCTTGCTTCTACAACTCTTTCCCAGATCTTCATCGTGTGGCTCATCAACTTAATTCCCCTGTAGTTGCTACAACTCTGTACATCACCCTTGTTCTTAAAAATGGGCACCAGCACACTTCTTCTCCATTCCTGAAGCATTTTCTCACCCTCAAATATGCCATTGAATATTTGAGTCAAAAACTTCACTGCCATCTCTCTAAGACCTTTCCAAACCTCCACTGGTATGTCATCAGATCCTACTGCCTTCCCCTTCTTCATTCTTTTCAGAGCTTTCTGGACTTCACCCTCACTAATCTTTCCCACTTCCTGGTCCACAGTTTCTATGACGTCTACTCTTCTTTCTCTTTCATTCTCTTCATTCATTAGCCCCTCAAAGTTCTCCTTCCATCTTCCTGTCACACTCTCACTTGTTAGAACATTACCATTCCTATCTTTAATAAGCCTAACCTGCTGCACATCCTTTGCAGCCTGATCCCTCTGTTTTGCCAATCGGTACAAGTCCTTCTCACCCTCTTTAGTGTCCAGTCTCCCATACAACTCATTGTACGCCCTCTGCTTTGCCTTAGCTACTTCCCTCTTTGTTCTACGTCCCATCTCCTTATATTCCTGTCTCCTCTCTTCAGTCCTCTCACTGTCATATTTCTTCTTGGCTAATCTCTTTCTTTGAATAGCGTCCTGCACTTCACTATTCCACTACCAGGTTTTTCCTTATCATCCATTCTCTGTCCAGATGACACACCAAGTACCTTCCTACCTGTCTCTCTAATTACTGTTGCTGTAGTAGTCCAGTCATTTGGAAGCTCTTTCTTACTACCCAGAGCCTTTAACAGCTCCTCTTTGAATTTCTCACAACATTCTTCCTTCTTCATCTTCCACCATTTGATCTTCTTCTCTGATTTTACTCTTTTTCTCTTCTTCACAACAACAGTCATTCTACACACAACCATTATGCCGTCTGGCCATGCTCTCCCGTGACTCAACCTTACATTCTCCAATCTCCCTGAGGTTTCCTCTTCTACACAGAATGTAGTCGACCTGCGTACTCCTTCCTCCACTCTTATAGGTCACTCTATGTTCCTCCCTCTTTTGGAAATAGGTATTGACTATAGCCATTTCCATTCTCTTGGCAAAATCCACCACCATCTGTCCTTCCTGGTTTCTTTCTTTGACACCAAACCTAGCCATCATTTCCTCATCCCTTCCGTTTCCTTCACCAACATGTCCATTCAGGTCTGCTCCGATCACCACTCTCTCCTCCCTGGGAATACTCTCTTTCACTTTATTTAGATCTTTCCAAAATGTATCTTTATCCTCCTCATCACCTTCAAGCTGTGGAGCATAACCACTGACGATGTTTAGCATCAGACCTTCTAGTTCTACCGTCAGGCACATTGCCCTATCTGACACTCTCTTCACCTCTACTACATTATTTGCCAACTCTTCCTTTAGGACTACCACTACCCCATTTCTCTTTCTATCCACACCATGGTAAAACAGTTTGAACCCTGCTCCAATGCTGCGAGCCTTGCTGCCCTTCCACTTGGTCTCTTGGACACATAAAACATCTACCTTTCCTCTCTGCATCTTGTCAACCAACTCTCTACTTTTGCCTGTCATTGTCCCCACATTTAGAGTTGCAACCCTCAGTCCTACATTCTTCACTTTCCTCTTCTCCCTCTGTCTCCTGACCCGTTTTTCTCCTCGTGGTCTTCGACTAACAGGATGCCGGCAGAAATTGTGCTACTGTTTGTCAACAGCGCCAGTGGCGGTCGTTGTTAACCCGGGCCTCGACCGATCCGGTATGGTTTCGCTTTGATGAACTCGCATTATTGTTTTGGCAAAAGTGTTTTACATCGGATGCCATTCCTGACACAACCCTCACCATTTACCCGGGCTTGGGACCAGCACAAGAGATACACTGGCTTGTGCTCCCTAGTGGCTGGTTTTCACACACACACACACACACATATTTTTATTTATATATATATATATATATATAAACCAACTGTCCCAATCATTTGAGAAAATTGTGTTTTTAGTTTTTATATTGCTTTAAAGTATATTTTCCTAAAATGATTGGGGTGGCCATAGAATAATCTGTAGTGACCAAGGCCACCATTGGCCACCCTCTGGCTTAGCCCCTGCACCTGGTTGTGGATTTAACTGCTCCCTCCACTTGCCTGCATCTGTCATTCTGCACCACTTCAAACAAGCAAAAACAAAACTCCACCTCTTCCCCTGCAGTTTAACTCCTACTCACATGACTCTGTTGCACCAGAAACATTTAGGTTTACTTCTTTCTGTGTTCAAATCCAGTTCAGAAAAACACTCCTCTCAAAAACTACAAACATTCACTGTTCACGTCCCTCAGTGATGGGAACATCAGTGTGCCATTTGTTTAATTCATTCTTCCGGCTCATCAGATGAGCAGAATGGGAGACCAATGCCGGCTTTTACTCCAGTTTTTACCTTTAACTGGTTCAACTGTTCAACATTGATCCTTGAGCTCCATTACCAACCGAAATATGAGCAAAAAGCTTTTTGGCTATGATTTCAAAATGGATTTTCAGTGTTTCCTGCTGCCCCCAGAGTCTTGTCGCTTCAAACGAACCCATTAGCTCGATGCAATCCATTAGAGAACCAAAAACAAAATGAGATCCTGCAGCCGAAGCTCGAGGATAAAGGGAACCCCTGTCCTTGTGCATCCAGGGCCTCACGACTCAACCGGGTGCTGGGATCACTGGGTCTGCCTCTCTTGGTCTTCTGAGCACTGGAGTGTTGGCATCTCATAGCTTGGTGGGGTGGGAGGGTGTCATCAAAGTGCTTTCCTAGTGAACTGTTAAAGGTCATCCCATATCCAGCTGTTAGTGTCCCCGGAAGCCGACTCCTGGAGTAAACCGAGAAAGGACAGCCGTAATCTACCTGGATTATCGAGCATGCATGGGGATCAGAAAAACAAACTTATTTTATCGAAGGCCAGGATCAAAGTCGATGTGCAGCAGCTCAGGCTTTGAGAAGATTGAGAAGAACGAAGCAAAAGGAGGTAGGTTGACCAGAAAGAAAAACCCAAACGAACGTTTTGTCTTGAAGTGTGAATCTGGATCTCTTCAGTAGGTACTCATGGACAAAAGCTGCTATTATTAGGATATTTATAGCTACAAATACAAACATCTTAATGCTGAGTACAAAAGGAGGAGCACAAATCACATTTTTGTTCTATTTTTATTTTATGCGCCTGTTGAAGACGAAATGTATCCCATCGAAGGTGAGACGTATTATGGCAGGCGTCCCCAACCTTTTTTTTTCATCACGGAACAGTTTTATGCTAAACAAATTTTCTACGGACGAGCAGCAGGGATGCAAAGGTGAAGGGAGGTCACACGTATAACAAAACACAAGGTGCATGATATTTAATTATAAGAGCTATAATTTAAATATAATGGGTATTTTAATACACTTCCTGGCCAAAAAAAAAAATCGCCCTCTGGATTTAACTAAGCAAATAGGATCAAGCAGAGAAAACATCTAAGGAGATTCCAGAAACTACTAAAATTGGGTTAAGAACTGTCCAACGCATTATTAAAAACTGGAAGGATAGTGGGGACCCATCGTCTTTGAGCAAGAAACGTGGCCGGAAAAAAATCCTGAATGATCTTGATCGGCGATCACTTAAACATTTGGTGAAGTCAAATTGAAGAAAAACAACAGTAGCACTCAGGGCTATGTTTAATAGGGAAAGTAAGAGCATTTCCACACATACAATGCGAAGGGAACTCAAGGGATTGGGACTGAGCAGCTGTCTAGCCTTAAGAAAACCACTAATCAGTGTGACTAACCGAAAAAACAAAAAAGGCTTAAATTTGCTAGGGAGCATAAAGATTGGACTCTGGAGCAATGGAAGAAGGTCATGTGGTCTGATGAGTTCAGATTTACCCTGTTCTGTAGTGATGGGTGAATCGTGAAGTGATGCACCCATCATGCCTAGTGCCTAGTCATCAATGCAAGATCTTGGAGAAAAAAATTAATGTAACGCTGAATGGAAATAGATCTTGTGACGTTGCAGAAGCATATCGAAACAATGCCACAGAGAATGCATGCCGTGATCAAAGCTAAAGACGTTCCAACGAAATATTAGTGTGTGACCTTTCTTTTGGTTGCAACGTTTTTTTTTTAGCCAGGTAGTTTATTTTGTAATTTCTTTTCGTGGTTGAGGACCCTGTATTTTGGTATAGTCTTTGTCCATCAATTTGTACATACAGAGACTATACGTATGGTCGCACACTTTCTCTAGTCTGGGCCCGCCCATAACTCCTGATCCGCTCAAGCTAATATAACAAAATTTAATTTACAGATGCGTCATCACTAGACAGAACATCAAATACACATTTCTTCACCACAGCTTCAAGGGCATGGTCACAAATCAAGGTCAAAAGTTTAACAAGGTCTTTGCTTGTTCAGTCCATTGCTATAGGTTGCTGTATAACCGTTCGTCGACAGTTGTATAATGTGCCGTATGTGGTACTCTTTGCATATGACCAAGTATTTACAGCAGGAGGTCACACTCCAGAAAGGAGGTACTCTTAGTTCTGTAAGAGATCACATGTTGCAGGTTTCATGTCTGAGAAATTAGTCAGTTTCTCCGAGGTCGCCTTCGTTTCACAGCTTATAGCACAATGGAATAAACTGGAGAAAGACGACTGATGGACACAGCCAACCAAAACGGCAGGGTTTTAAACATTTCAGTCACTAGAACAATTACTGTTTATTCTGCTCTCCTTGTTGGGGGAATATAAAGTACCCAAAGTTTCTTCTCGTATGCAGAATCACTGTGAACCTTGTTGTGTTTGACCACTGTTAGTCACAGTCCCATCTGTCCGACCTAAAGCTCTGCCTCTTGGTCATGCCGGCGCAATCAACCATCCCTCCATCTCGGCCTGCTTTGTGCTGACCCTGCTTATCTCCCCCCATTTATCTTTCTCCGCGATTGTTCTTTTCCAGATCTGCCACTAAAGCCAGTCGCGCTAACATCGATCATTGTGGAGGCATGACAAAGACATCAGCTTTAATAAGATATAGAAAACCGCCCTGGAACAAACACAACTGATGGCCTCATGTAGGATCACAAACACACATCTCAGATTCCCAAGGCAAAGCCTAATGTTTCAGTATTGTTTCTCTGATTTAACTGTTAATGGGGGAGAATAAGCCATCGCTCATTTTATACGTCAGGATGCAAATTTTCTTATTAGTCGCAGCAATCTGAAGCACAGCTCTGCAATATGAAGGTGTTTCCAGTCGTCTTTACGAGGACGTTTACAGCTCTTCCATAGGTGGCCGCTTTCTGTTTTCACCAGGCCCGGAGATAAAGCGCTCATTGAGCGGAAAATGCAAATGTTACAGTGGTGAAGGAAGAGGCCCACAACTGAAGCCCTATTCTTCAGAGCCGGTGTAAGACTGGCCCTCTGTGTCTGCACCACCCACAGACGCACAACAGTCATCACTTTGACCATTCAGACGACGATGAAGGAGATGGAGGGTCGAGGAAAGGCCTTCCAAGAAGCCCTGGCAAACACCACTTGCGCCTGTTACTGATAGATCTTGTATTTATGTTCTGAGGATAACGTTGTACATTTTTATGAGTATTAAACAGGTTCCCTTTGCGGACACCTCTCTATTAAGCTTCAAAAATGCAGCCAGACTCTTTCCTGAGTAATCCTTCTGACAGATAAAGGATCGGAAAACATTCCCTCGACTCGCTCCAGTTGGCCAATTTATCTAAACTTAAAACCAACACTAAATCAAACACTCGTATAGCACAGCTGACTCATAAGAGAGTCGTTTTCTGTCTGAACCTGTTTCCAATTAGAACGGCGTTTATGTATATATATTTTGCATTCAACCTTTATTTAGACAGGTTAATCCCATTGAGCCTCGTGGACTCATTTACAAACAACCGTTAACTGCAGGAAGACATCTTTATCAAACAAAAAGCCCATTAGCAGTGGTTCCCAACTCTGGTCCCTGAGGAACACCTTTAGTTGTTTTTCCGCTCCAACACTTGATTTGAATGAACAGGTGATTAACAGTCTTCTGCAGAACTTGAAGTAATTAAGTCACTGAATCAGGTGTGTCAAAGCAGAGAAACAACTAAAATATGCAGGATGGTGTTCCTCAAGGACCAGGGTTGGGAACCATTGCATTGCAGTATAAGAGCAGCTCAGAATTCAGTTGCAATAATGTTTACATTCTCCGTTAAGAGCTCCAGCCTCACTGGAACTGAAAAATCTAAACATCGCAGTATATTTATGTCATGTTGTTTCTAAAACAGTCTTTTTTTATTTTCTCTTCCATTTAACGTTCGCACCAAACAAGACTGTTTTGGTTGCTGCAGGTTTTTGTAGACATCCTATGGATGTAGTTAGGGTCACACATCCCTACAACTTTTATTTTGTAGGTCTAACAGTGAAAAGTTAGGGAGCCATTGTTATAAATGAGGCGGAGCACATATATTCGATCAAAATTTAGCTTTTAGCTTTTATGTGTTCGTGATTTAGACACTTTTCAGAAAAAAATGATGCCCAGTACAATTTTCTAGAAGCCAAAACTCAACAGGTTTCTGTATATAATCCATTCCATTATTTGGACCATAGTTTTTATACCCAGGTGAAATGTGGCATTGGCCAGTTCATGCACCGACCAGGCGCAGTGCTGACCGATGAAGAACAGATCAGTTCTCAAACATGAAGTGACACGAGGACACTTAGTAAGACAGCCAAAACCATTTATCTCAACACTTTAAACTGGTAAATGATGAGAAATCACAAACCTAAGCTACATTTCAGAATAACAAAGAAGCAAAAGTGGCCTCGGTCAGGCCAAAGAAAGCTGACAAAGTGCGCCACAAAGTTCTTTGTTGTGTGTTTGTGCCGCTGAACCCTACAGGGTGCGATGCTTCCCCGCGGACTCCGTCTGGGATGCTGTCCAGAGCTCAGCTTCAGCACCCGCTCCCTTCCTCGCACCCCCGCCCACACGGTTTCTTCTGCACAGTTACACCAGCCCACGCATCCTTCCTCGTTGCCGCTGATAACTCAAGACACCCATACACCACAGACACACACATCTTGTACCACTTCTGGTGGCGCCGACGTGCAGGGCTCTAATTATTTTTGACACCAGCGAGGCTTCTGGTTGCAGCGTTCAGCGCTACCTTTGTTCCTCTGTTCTGGATACGTATGAACACAGCTGCACCGTGTGCATGTGTGTGTGGGTGACGTGTGTAGTAGTATGCACATGTGTAGGTAGGCGATAACTTGAGAACCATGGAGGAGGACTGAGGGGTTATGGGAGGACCATGTATCCTTTATACCAGATTTTGGATGTTGATCCCTTCCAACATGGTTCTCTTATGGTTACTTTTTATTTTTTTAAATGATATTAAAGCTAAAGACGCCTGTAGAGCTTTAAAATGATGCTCTGTGGTGTACCTTTAATATCACACAGGTGGAACCGGACAGCCCGGTTTTATTAGTTTGAGAACATCGGATGTTTGCACTGAGAACAAGGATTCTACCTCGAGCTGTCTTTGATTAAAGTGTTTTTCTCGTACCCTCCTAGTATAAAGTGAAAAACAGCAATGATCTCAGTGATGTTGCATTCTGCTAAAAACTATAAAATTTCAAACGTTAACAGAGGAATATATAATAATCTTTTGTAACTAAACCCACAAGACTCTTTCCAAATATAGTGGTTACTAGATATGCTTATATTTTGTTGTATTAATTAAATTATGCTCAACTTCTAGAGCGCAGACTGGGCTGAAACTGACAAACCTAAACTAATTATATTGAGCTCATAAAACCTATTATATATATATATATATATATATATATATATATATATATATATATATATTTTTTTTTTTTTTTTTTTTAATTATGGACTTTATATTACTTGGAAAAAAACTTGACCTGGAAGCATATTCTTTGTAGAGATGCGCTGATCACAGTTTTTCATCTGAGTCCGATGCCCAATGCTCAATGTTTTTTAAAAACTTTTGTCTGCCAATACCAGTTTTGAATGATTTAAATGTTATTTCTTGACCTACAGTATCATCATAGGATATATTTTTTCCCTCTAATTTATGATTAAAACAAAGTTTGATTGTTCAAATTAAAATGTTTATGGTTAAAAACTTAATACAACCAAAATACAGTAGATTTTTACAAACTTCTGACACGCCTACTGGATTGAAACATAAAATCAGAGTCAGAGTCTCTTTATTTGTCATTCGCACCACATGTGGTTCATGTGGTGGAATGAAATTATGTACACAGGGTCCCAGTTACATAAGAAATATTTCATTTTTCAAGATTTCAATTTAAAATAAATTGCAGCAGTGTTCAGTTAAGACTGGGAAGAAAAATAAACTGACTTTATGAGCTGATAAGTTAAATGTATTGGTCGCAGAGGACAGTGAGATAGAGGAGGATGACTCGCTGTGGTGTCCCCAAACGGCTGAAAGAAGATGCCATCAAAGAAGATGTATAAGAAGATATAGATGCTGAAGACATAAATATAGACGCTAAAGACAAAGGCATCAATGCTGAATATGGACGATGTAGATGCTAAAGACAAATATATAAATGCTAAAGACTAGTATATAGATGCTGAAGATAAAGGTAGAGGCATAAAACGAAGATATAGATGCTCAAGACAAAGGTCTTCCTTGAAGAAGATGATTTAGATGCTAAATATAAAAATATAGACACTAAATACAAAAATACAGACACTAAAGACGAAGGTATAGACGCTGAGACGAAGGTATAGACGTTGAAGACTTAGGTATAGACGTTGACGATAAAGGTATAGACACTGACGACAAAGGTATAGACGCTGACGACAAAGGTATAGACGCTGGCAACCAAGATATAGACGCGGACAATGACGGTATAGATGCTGACGACAAAGGTATAGACGCTGGCAACAAAGATATAGACGCGGACAACGAAAGTATAGACGCAGACGACACAGGTATAGACGCTGGCAACGAAGATATAAACACGGACGAAGAAGGTATAGACACTGACGACAAAAGTATAGACGCTGACGATGAAGGTATGGGTGCTGACAACGAAGGTATAGACGCTGACGACAAAGGTATAGACGCTGACGATGAAGGTATAGACGTTGACGACAAAGGTATAGACGCTGGCAATGAAGATATAGACTCGGACGACGAAGGTATAGACGCTGACGACAAAGATATAGACTCGGACGACGAAGGTATAGACGCTCACGACAAAGGTATTGACGCGGACGACGAAAGTATGAACGCAGATGAAGAAAGTATGGATGCTGAAGACTACGAAAAAGAAGATAAAGACGCATGCTTTTTATGTTGGAATGTCCTTGTCCATCAGATGCCTTCAACTTTTTTTTTGAAGATGTGAGCACAACCTGTTTTATCTTCTTTCCCTTGGTCTCCTGTTCATTTTAGTATTGATTTTTAAGCTCTTATTTTTTACTTTTAGAGCTCTGCATTGCCTTTCCTTGCCATATTTAGCTGCTCTAGTATCATTCCGTGAGCATGAGAGATCCTAATGGTCAACCATTACATCTTTTTTGTTTGTCCCATTGTCTAAATACAAATGTTAAAGTGATCAGGTCTTTTTGGTCGTGACATATAAATTGTGGAACCAACTTCCTCAGTACTTGAGCTCTATCCCAACATTTTTTAATCTAATCCTAAAACCTTTTAATCCAGGCAGGACTTTAATACCTAGTAGTTTGGTAATTTAGTCTTTTTGTATTGTTCTTACTGTCCATTTTACCTTTTATGCTGTGATGCATTTGATCACGTCATGGTCGTGAAAGGCTATTGATGGACACAGAAAACTTTGAGTCTGGTTCAGTTAGTTAAACTCTTCCACTTTGTGCAAACTGGCAGCTTAGTTGTGGTGTGTTCAGGGGCTGGCAAACAAATATGGTAATTTTGAGCTTTTGCTTGGCTCATCTAGCTAAAAAGTAGACCGGTGCAAACTGGTGCATCTCTAATGGTTAAATTTCTCTTTAACATTAAAGACAAATAGCTGACAGTTTAGGTATACATTTATTTTTTCTCTTACTGGACTTTGAGCTCGTTTGGTTCGATACAACTTTTACAAATCACTTCACTCTGCTGTATTTGCTGCCGGAAGTGAAACAAATCATGGCAGACTACCGGAGTATTCGAGAAATCTCTACACAGCACGCTGTCATTTTGTTGGACTTGAAACGGCGTTTGAGCGCTGCCCTCGAGTACCGTAATTAAACTCCACAGTCACCAATCAGAGCGTTGACATGAAGCAGTCCTGTCATATTTGCTCGTAAGTGGAAATTAGAGGAATCACGATGGGAATGATGCCGCTAATTGGGCCACGGTGCTGCGGCTGGTCTGTGTCACGGAGCTGAGAGGTTTTCAGTCGGAGGAGCAGACCTCCTTGTGCCACACTGGTTCTAATTTATCTTCAGTCCCCTCTGCCCTCTCACATTTACAGACATGTGTCATGGCAGCCATGTCGTGTCCTGTTTCTCTTTATCTCTTTGCTTCCTTTCAGGAGCGTTCATACCGGTCCACTCCACAGGCCACACTCTTTGTCTCTTCTGCTCCCTCCTGACCTTGGCCCTCTTCTCCTCAACTATATTTGCCATGAGCACTGCAGAGCAGACCCTTATTGTGTCATTGTGTTTGCCATTAGCCTCTGGTTTGACGGGATAATTACCTTCATCCACCACGGATTCTCGAACCCAACCGACCGTTTGCATTTCCGCTGATGGTCTGAGCTCTGCCAGAGAGCTGCCGAGATTCAGCTCAGGGTCCTTCTCTTCCTGTCTGTTGTGATGTAGAACGAGACTTAGCAAGGTGAACGTGCAAACAAATCTGAAACTGTTCTTCATCTCAAACGGTTTTGAAACCTGTTTGAAGTCGTTGCAATTCATATTTCTATACGCCCGGGGAAAGACGACTTACGGTAGTCTCCGTACGTATGGAAACTTTCTGTTGTCCCACTCATAACTTCTGACCCGTTCAAGATAGTGTAATGAAACTTGATATACATATGCATCACCACTAGACAGAGCGCCACTTACCCAGCTCCACTTTCAAGGTCATAAATCAAGGTCCAATGTCTTTGCTGTATAATAGTTTGTCGAGGTGTGCCAGGTGCCGTACTTTTCTTCTTAAGGTTTTCAGTTAAGACTGATACTGACCTGGCTCTTCTTTCTTTCCGTCCCTTTTTTTCCCCCACGATTCCTCAGGGCCGCTGCACACGAGAGAACTGCAAGTACCTCCACCCACCCGCGCACCTAAAGACCCAGCTGGAGATCAACGGGCGGAACAACCTGATCCAGCAGAAGACGGCGGCCGCCATGTTGGCTCAGCAGATGCAGTTCATGATCCCCGGCACCACCATGCAGCCCGTGGTCGGTGTTGAATCCTTTCAACCCTTTTGTTGCATTCTTTGGGCTCACGCTCTGAAACGGATAATGTTATGATTTTAAAAAAATGAATGCTACATTTTAGGAGCTCCTCAGCAGCCGGTAGGCTGAGGAGGGCTGCTGCCAGGTGCGAATGCTTTAACTGCAACGATGTAACGGCAGGCGTAACTAAAACAGGACATGCGTGCTCGGCAAAATCTTTCCAGGAGACACAAAGGTTTAAAAAAATCTCCTGTTTCTCATTTCCCAGTCCTTCTTTATTGTTTCTTTACATCTGCTCCTTCTCCTTCACTGTTTCTGTAGCTTCATTCAAAGTCTGCAGGAACAAAAAGGGGCTAACTTCTGATCTTCTCTCCATCCACGCCAGACGTTCCCGGTCACCCAGGGCTTGGGTTCCAGCGCCGGTTTGAGCTACGCGCCGTACCTGACTCCGATGTCCCACAGCATGGGCCTGGTCCCCGCAGACATCCTGCCCAGCACTCCCGTCATCGTCCCCGGCAGCCCGCCCGTCTCCGTGAACGCCGGCTCCTCCTCCAGCCAGAAACTCATCCGTGCCGACAAGCTAGAGGTGACCCGCCGGATCGGAACGGTTTTCGTCTTTGCAAAGAGCGAACGTGTCACATCCGAATGTGATCGTTCGTGTAAAAACTTGTTTACTGATTTTTTTAATTAAAAGCTTTGTGTGAAAAATGCTACACTAAAGAGCTCAAATCACACTGAGCGTCCGCCATTTTGAGAACTGAAGAGACAGCACATGTCACGTCAAGGGGCCTCCCTCCCATTTTTCTTAGAGACACGCTGCTTGCTCCCTCACTATCCATCCTTCAGTTCAAACAGTCTTATACTGCCATCTGGTGGTTGAAAAAGGTACTACACACAAAAAAATAACCAACATTTCATCTTAAATTTGACAATAATTACTCATTTTTGTCAAATTTCAAACGATATTATCGTTTATCGCAATAATTTCTGAGACAATTAATCGCCCAGCAAAATTTATCGTGACAGGCCTATATATGTACACTTGTTAAATTCCTTTTTGAATTTAGTGGGCGCGGCTTATATTCAGGTGTGCTCAGTAGTCCGGAAATTACGGTAATATTTAATATCACTTAATACCCTAACTGCTAAAAGAGAAATAATTTCCTTAATGTCATTCTAACTTTTCTGTTTTTTTTCCTGTAATTTTGTTTAATCATCAAACTAAAACAAATAAACAGGAAGGTTTTGGATTTTAAGAATAAAGTTCTTTTGAGATGAAAAACAAAACTCGTGTAAATAAATGTTAAATATAGATTTTCAGTCGAGACGTTTTAACTTGATTTATTATGTTTTAAAACAATAACAGCTTATTGCTTTTAGTTAAATTTAGAATCTTTTGGTTATTAAAGGCAGTTATTTTGATACAGAATAATAAACTTTTTATTTCTGCTGTAACATTTACACTTTGTTTTCCACTTGTGCTGTAATGAAAACTTTGATAAATAATAAATAAATAATTCCATTATTATATACGACGTAACGCACGAGAATAAAAAAAAAAAATAATAAAATTTAATTCACGTTGGAATTAGCAATACCATATTTTCCGGTGTATAAGTCACAGTTTTTTTGCATAATTTGCATGCCCTGCAACTTATTTCTGTTTTTTCCCACTTTATTAGACATATTTGGACTTTCTCGACTTATACGGTGGAAAATACGGTAAATGAGATTTTTCCAACAACCCGACGACGACTCCATCTCAGTCCGGGTCAAAGCGAGAAAACAAACGAAAAGGCTCTTTTACGACACAATACTCAAAAAAAAACATTTTTTTACGCCTGTCGAAAGGCGGACGTGAACTTTTTCTTGTCTCGCTCGTATGTTCTGATCCGCTTAAGATAATTTAACACAACTTCACCCCAGTTTGACGATCAAGGTCACAAATCAAGGTCAAAGGTTACACCAGGTCTTTGCGTGTCTGAGTCGTAGCTGCAGACTGCTGTATTAATGTATAAAAGTATTTCACGTGCCGTAAGTCGTACTCTTGTTGTGTTTTCTTGAACATGCACAGCAAGGACCAGCTTTTAATCTAAATTGTAGCGTCTTCCTCCGTGTTTTTTTTTTTTTTGTCGTAACTGTTAAAAAGTACCTTTCAGATTATTCTCCAGAGAATAAAACAAGCTTTTTGCTGCATCTGCCGTGTCCATCTGCCCCTTTGGCAAACAACTTCCAGGACAACCGGAGGATTGGGAAGGAGTTTTCTTCTTCTCCGTGTTTATGGAGATAAACAATAATCTCCCCAAGACCTGGAGGTGATGCGTAGGTGTGTGTTTTTCTGCAGGAGAGCTATCACTTAGCAACTGAACGGGGCTGGCTGTAATTAAACAGGATCCCTTGGACACTCGTACACTCCCACACAGATCCATCATGTATGATCGCACGTGCGCGACTTCTTTCCGTGTGCGTGGGTGGCCTTTGTTGGTACAATTGCGAGCGAACTCCGATGTGTGTTTTAAGTCAAAACCAGGATCGTAACTATGACGGCTCGCCTTCCGAGGAGGTTCAACGATAAATGTCTCCAGATTTTTACGTACAAAACGGAAAGTTAAACACGCCTGACGTCATTCAGGTGTTCATGTGTTAATGCTGGTGCTCTGGTGTCACTGAGCCCGTGTTCTGCTTCTGTATCCTCTTTAGTTTTTGATGTTTTACAATATAAATGAATTACCGTATTTTTCGGCCTATAAGTCGCTTTTTTTTTTTTTTGCATAATTTACCTTCCCCATCGACTTATACATCAAAGCGACTTATTTATAGATTTTCCCGTATTTATGAACCAATTTTTGGCTGAGATATGACCTGTTTTCATTCAATCTGACATTGAAAATATTGAACACTACCATTTTCAGCCGCTAGATGGCGCTCGAGTTGTATGTCATGCTCTTGTGTCATGTAATAAGTAAAAGTGGCTATTGATGACCCGATGGGTTTGCCATAGCCTGCCACCTTCGTCCAGCTCGCTTGGAGCAACCGTCAAATCAGCTTCATTTCGCTGCATCGCCCCGAAATGAAGCTGATTTGACCATTGAAGTGCATTCGTGAAGTAAAAGTTCAACTGAGACGCACCTTTACTATAATTTCAAGCAAACAATTGTTTTTAAGTGTTAATCTTGTAAAATTATTGTTAAAATCCTGTGCACGCTCCCGCGGCCGCCATTTGGCAGCCAATTGATTTTTGCCACAACACCGGCACACGTTTCCGGTTTGTCAGCGGCGACTCATAATAGATGCATCTTATACGGCGAAGTGACGTATTTATGGATTTATTTTTTTTGGGACGTGTACGGTGAAAAATACGGTATTAGGAATTCATTCAGCCTTTATTTAGACAGGTTAATCCCATTGAGCCTCGGGGACTCATTTACAGGAGAGGCCTGTGCCGTAGCCTACAGTCCACTCAGTCATCTCTGAACGCGACTCTGATTTCCAGTAACTAAAATGTTTAGCTTTTAGAGTTTCGTGTGACTGAAATATCTCCTGTAATTCCAGGATCTACTTGGGGAAAACTCAGGAAATGTTGTTTTCATGAAACGCTTGGAACTCTGAACTATTTCTGTAATTGGGGACTGCTTAGGCAGCACCTATTGTTATCCACCTAACGGGTTTCTTAACTTTATATCTTACTCTTCTGTCAGCTTTAATGCGGCCCGAACCGGAAAACGTCCGGCTCAGCACAGTGATGTGTGCCATTATTTTTACTGGCGTTTTCAGTTTGGTGACGTCATTTGCGAACAAAGACGCCATTTTTCTCATTAAAAACACTGACGGAACGCTTGTCAGCTTCTAACTGCCACAGTGAGATCACATGACATTAAGGGAAGATGTCTCTGAACAAAACACTGATTCACTTTTGGAGCCATTTTGGTTCAAGATGGCCGCCACAGCTAACTCATAAAACTCATAAATGACCAGAACTCAGTCATTCTTTGAAATATTGAGCTGAAATTTGGTGTGGTCGTATGGTCGTAAAATCCAAGATGGCCGCCTTAGCGAAATGGGAACAAATCCGATAACTTTATTTTAAAAGCTGAAATTTGGTGCGTTGGTAGCTGACAGCAATGCCCAATAAATTCTGAATTTAAAAAATGTCAACGATGGCCACCAAACTTACACTTAAATAGCTTTAACTCAGATGTTTATAATTATAATTTTATTATATATATATATATATATATATATATTTGTAATTATATTTATACATGTACAGAGCTGAAATTTGGTGAGGTTTTAGCTGAGAACGTTTCCCATCACATACTAAATCCAAATCAAAAATCCAAGATGGCCACCATAGCTTAAAAGGAAAAAATGACTTTGTAATTGCCCTTCAGTCCGTGTTGTGAGCTGGATAACATGAAAAATAAGTGAGGTACTGACTTCCATTTTGGTGTGTGGCTACATCAAGGCATAGAAAGGTCTATCGCAAATTGCGCACCACTTCAAAATCCAAAATGGCTGCCGCCGTATATATATATATATATATATATATATATTTATGTAAACCGACCACATTGTTCATTGAGAAAACTACGGTTTGTAGTTGTTTTTAAAATTTTGCTTATAACTATAGTTTCTTCAGACTGTGGGTGTCAGGGCCGTCAGCATAATTTCCATTTTTGTAATCTGACAGTAAGCTGAGCTCACCCGAGGCCAAGTTTCCACTTCATAATCCTTTCAGAATAAAATATGACTGCAAAAATGAAAAAATAAAATAAATAATCACACAAAAAATAATAATAATTATAGTTTCTTCAAATGATTGTGGTGGCTGGTGGGGTGGCCAAAGATTAATCAATGGGGCACCATTAGCCACCCCTTCACTACACCCCTGTTGATGGATAAAACGTCTGTTCAGTTCCAGTCCAGAAAAAACACTCGTTTTGCAAATTACAAACCATAACTATTTAAATTCCTCAGTGACGGTGGACATCAGCGTACCGCTTTTTATAACGAGTCAACTTTTAGTAGTTTAGTCTTCTACTTTGATAAAAAGATTTTTTTTATAAAACAATTACACGGCGATAATAATGTGCAGTTCAGTTTGTGTAGATTTTAATCGTTCGTGAAGGTTTGGACTTTATTCAGAACGTCCTAACGTAATTTACATGTCGTTTCCAGCACAGTTTATAAAAGCTCTAAATTTATTTTATTGGTTAGAATCCTTTTAAACTTTAGATTGTCGCCTTGTTTTGTTTCCTGACTGTGCCTTTCTTTCTTTTTCCTTCACCCACACCTCACCCGGCCGCCCGCCTCCCGCAGGTTTGCCGCGAGTTCCAGCGGGGGAACTGCGCCCGCGGCGAGACGGACTGCCGCTTCGCCCACCCGAGCGACAGCCCCATGATCGACACCAGCGACAACACCGTCACCGTGTGCATGGACTACATCAAGAGCCGCTGCTCGCGCGAGAAGTGCAAGTACTTCCACCCGCCGGCCCACCTGCAGGCCAAGATCAAGGCCGCCCAGCACCAGGCCAACCAGACGGCCGTGGCCGCGCAAGCCGCCGCCGCCGCCATGGTGAGCACGCCTCCTGTCTGCTGCACAATAACGCACTGATTCATCAGGGTTTAAAGGTTCTGCTGGGCCAGACCTGGTCCAGATGGGACGGAGCACCCTGTCTGCACAGCTCCTTCAGCCTTTACCGTCCTATGTTTGACTAAAACATAAATCAGGGACGCACGATATTATCGGCATGGTTTCGGTATCAGACGGTATTAGCGATAAAGTTAAATATCAGGCATTCAAATTAACTCAACGATATAAAAGGTGCTGTTTTTTTTTAATATATATTTATATAGTGTTACATCATTTCCAGCCCCTTTTTGGCATCTACGTTTGGTAGCAGGCCGGACTAACAAAGACCGTGCAGAATAATATATTTTAATTCCACAGCAGAGAAAGTTATGTAATCTCTATAAGTAGGTCCAGGGGGAAATATCGGTATCGGCCAAATAAGTTTTAATATATCGGCCAAAAGTCCAATACCGTGCATCCCTAATATAAATATAATAAATATAAATATAATTCTTTATTTCTACACCCGTCGACGTCTGTGTGCGTATGTAAACTTTTAGCCTGGACCGTAACTGCTGATCCGCTCGAGACACTTAAACAAAACTTCCTAAACAAATGGAATGTCGCGTACACTTTTCAACCCCCCCCCCCCGGTTCAAGGTCAAGTCAAACTTGAAGGTCGCCGATACAGATCGCGGTGTAACAGTTTGTGGACGGGCGTGCGATGCGCCGCATGCGCTCTCGTTTTACTTTAAAAGCAGCACGACGGCCGTCGTCAGTCCCATTTCCTGCCTTAAATAAACATTTCATAAAATTTTAGGGCTTTTGGTAAAAGTCCAATTCAAAAATTACAAACTTTAAGCATCCCAGTTGTTTTACATGTGTTTGTTTATTTTTCAGTTAAATTAAAGCTTTTGCGTTGATTCAATCGATAAAACAAAATGTGGAGCACTGCTTTATCAAACTTTTTATTCCCCTCCTGCGTAGCGACAACCAACGGGCCTAAACGGATCAGTGGACCGCCACAAGAACAATCCGATGTTTCACTGCACTCCTTCATTTTTTATTTTTTATTTTTAATTTCTCCTCCACCCACGCTTCAAACGGAGACAACGATCCAAGTCAACCCCCTCCATCCCACCTCCCTGCTCGCTCAGTGGTCGGTGCAGATTCAGTCAGGGACGGTGGATCCCGGTCCATTCTCTGCTGCACTCGCGCACCTTGCATCGCTCCACCAAAAGCAGACTAAACAAGCTGAACGTTTGCCTCGTCTCCTCCAGTTTCTTCTCTTTGTGACCCAGTTCCAGTGTTAGAGGTGAAGGAGGTTAACTTGTGACAATAAGCGCTTTGCTCAGCGCCTTTAATCCAATTGTCTTTGAGCTTGAGCCTAATCTGACCTCCTGTAATCCATGAAACCTGTGCAGATATGCTTAAACTAATTAAAGCAAACATTGTCGTTTTTGGAAAATCTGTCGTCTTCCTGTGTGTCGTCGCCTCCAAACGCCCTCACCTCTGCTTTTCACGCCACTTCGTTCAGCCATGTTTGGTTTGAACTAACCGCCGCGATCCAATCTGACAGCGCCGCTGTAGCGATTCTGTCATACCTGCAAACTTTTCGCTTTGTGGCGAGAATCGCCAATTTCAATTAAAAATATGTCATTTATCATCTCGATCTGAAGGGATTTTTTGGGGGGAGGTGGAGGGCGTCAGAGGTGTGGTAGATGGCATAATTCGCACTAATGTAAGACTAGCTTAGCGCTATGTAATTCATGCTAGCTAGCTCGCAACAAAGCTCTTGCTATCTCACAAGTGCTAAGCTAACGCTCTTGCGTAAGGCTAACTTAGCGCTTCGTAAGTTGTGCTAGATAGCTGGCAACAAAGCTCTTGCTAGCTCGTATGCGCTAACCTAGCGCACTTGCGTAACGCTAGCTTAGAACTACGTAAGTCGCACTAGCTAGCTCGCAACAAAGTTCCTGCTAGAGCTTATTGACTAAGCTAGCGCACTTATGTAGCAGTAGCTTAGCATTACGTGAATGTTAGCAGTTGGCGACTGGTAGCGCGGGGTTAGGATGCGTGAGAGAAGCAGAGAGCTACGTCTGTAGCATTGTAGCTAACGTATCTATCGTGCATGCCGCTAACTAAGATGCTACGTCAACGTTTGAACGATGTAGCTTGACCCCCCTCGCTACAGGCGCTAAGTTTGTCACCTTTTACATCCCTTGTGCGTTTGCAGGAATGTTCTGTGTTTCTAAAGTGGATTTAAACTATAAAACAATCCACCTGAGTGAAACTAAAGGCTTGTGCATGACCCCCCCCCCCCCCCCCCCCATCTCATTCATGTTTCTTTATTCTTCCAGCAGTCACATTAAATTAAGATGTTTTAATAAGTTACTACGGATTAAGAAGTTTTTGATATTTTGGGCAAACTGAATCAAATTAAACAATAAACGGAGCTCCGCATTCTGTTGTTAAACCACAACTTGTCTCACTTTTTCCAAACTCTCAGATCAAACTAACAAACTTCGCGTCCTCGTCTGCACAGACACACCACTTATGGTTTTCTCCAACAATCGGTAGTAAAATATTAAAAAATGTTGCTTTTTTTTTTTTTTTTGCTTGTAAGACTTTTTCCCCCCGCACAATAAAAACTTTCACAGTGGTCTAAATTAGCTGCTCAGCTAAAGCTTTCTCACCAGACGAAATAAAGAAACAAAATTTTTCGAGCACCTGAATAGTCGTGAACTTGGATTTTCTAGTGTCGGATCAGCCGACCGTATGCGCTAACGTAGCGCACGTATGTAACGCTAGCTTAGAGCTACATAAGTCGCACTAGCTAGCTCGCAACAAAGCTCCTGCTAGCGCTTAAGCTAGCAGGAGCTTACGAGCTAAGTTAGCGCACTTACGTAGCGCTAGCTTAGCGTTACGTAAATGCTAGCAGTTGGCGAAAATGGTGAATATCGGTGGAGAATTGGCGTTGTGGAGCCGACTTTCTTTCCTCGTTTGTTTTATTTGTTGGAACAAATGGCAGCGAAGGCAGCCCGGCTCTCCGTCTGGTTCAAACTGGCCCGACCTCTTCCCGCTGGGAGCTTAAACCCGCCTCACACAAAGTTTCATTTCCGCTCTCGAGATATTTTCCATGAACCGGCTTGTTGGAAGCTCCCGCTACAGTTTCCTACACGTTAACAAAAAGTTACTTCAGATGCTTTTGTTGTACTAATTCAAAATGTTTCTTGGAAGTAAACAAGTTTTTGTTTATGTGCATGCCTGTTGTTTTTGTATGTGGTATACTGGCATTCAGATTATTTTTTTGTTTTTGTTTTTTCCTTCTCACCTATCCACAATGCAATGCTGTCCCCCATGATGCACCTCTGCTTGCTGTATGTTAATACGCTTGAACCCCATTGGCCATCATGTGCTCGCTGCCTGCTAATTAAAGACTCAGTCGACTGCCAAAGCAATGAAGCGACCCCTCGAGGCAACTGTAGACCTGGTACTTTGACCTTTCACCTTTTGCTTTGCATGTAGCTTCTTGAATTGTACTGTAGCCACTCACAGAGTTTGATTTGGCTCTTCTTGTTGTCGTAACTTTAATGAACAAGTAATATTAAATTAGCTCAGTTATCTAGATTGTTTTGTTTCTGTGCTGTGCGTAGATGAATATAAAGACACGAGCGTGTTTGCAGTTCTGACCTCCTGTGCTTGTTTGTTTCTCGGTGGCAAGGCCTTCCCCCACGGCGTCCTGCAGCCCCTACCAAAGAGACCGGCGCTGGAGAAGAGCAACGGAGCCAGCTCCCTGTTCGGCCCCGGCATGTTGCACTACCAGCAGGCGCTGGCCAACGCACAGCTCCAGCAGCCCGCCTTCTTCCCCACAGGTAAGAGCTCCCACCTGGGCCACCGTAGACACGATTCTGGTGCAGCAACGAGTTTCACGGCTAGCTTTACAGCGCTTTTAAGAAAATACGATGGTTCCAACGCGCTCGAGGTCACATTAAGAATGTCCAGACCTGGTGTTCTGTCTGTAGCACTTCCCGTTTCCTGTCAAGTGGAAGTAGTCCTGTCACGATAAACAATAACTCGATTAATCGCATGATAAATGAAAATTATCGACCTCATTTTCATTTATCGGCTTTATCGTTTCTTCGTCTCTCTCTTTCTACTGAAGACACTGGATGACAAAAGGCTCAACTCCGGTGCTCCTCACTGACCCCTCCCTTTCTATTTTCTGTTTAAAATCTGTTTTAACGATCCAAAATCGTGTTTTTGGATCGTTAAAAAGCAGCTAAGCTGAGAAGCTAAGGTACGAGTTACGCTAACAGTCCGACCTCGGGGTGGGGGGAAAAAACCTCCGTCTCGTTGAAACTCCAAAATTCACGGTTGAAACCCGTGCCTTCGACTAAAAAGTTGTTTTTCTCTGCAAAAAGAAGCTGAGAACTTGTTTACTGATTTTTTTTTAAAATTAAAAGTTTTGTGTGAAAAATGCTACGCTAAAGAGCTCAAACCACACCGAGCGTCCACCATTTTGAGAAACGAAAAACAGGAAGGAGAGACAGCCCATGTCACGTCAAGAGGCCTCCCTCCCATTTTTCTTAAAGAGACACGCTGCTCGCTCCCTCACTATCCATCCTTCGATTCAAACAGTCTTATACTGTCATCCAGTGGTCAAAAAAGGTACTACACCCAAAACAAATTAACCAACATTTATTCTTAAATTTGACTAATTATTGTCAAATTTCAAACAATATTATCGTTTATCGCAATAATTTCTGAGACAATTAATCGTCCAGCAACATTTGTTATCGTGACAGGCCTAGGTGGAAGTCGGTTTAACAACGTTGTGCTTGGATTCTTGGAAATGTACTTAAACAAAGGAGTCTGTTTTTAAATAAAATTATATAAACGAGTTTCACGTTTTGTCTAAAAATCATCCTGTAAGTTAGGTTTGGTCATTTAAACCGACTGTTTTTTAACGTTTGCATATTTTGAATCATAAAAATTATAATTTATCTTTTTGTTTGCTTTAGCTGCATCTGAATTAAAAACAGATTTTTTTTTTCCACTAATCCTCCATTTTTTTACTGCTTTCATTGCTGCTGTAACACCTGAGCTTTTATTTTGTCTGTTCTCTTCCCCCCCACATTAACCTGTCTCTCTCCTCCTTTGTCTCCCCCCTCACCTTCTGTCTTCCTTTGCATGAACGCCACAGGGTCAGTGTTGTGCATGACTCCTGCTAGCAGTTTTGGTAGGTCCTGATGCTGCTCTCCTATACTCGGGCTGGTTTTAGGTGTGGGGGGAGGGGAGGGGGCGGAGTCTGTAGCCCCACAGGTGAGACAGAATGACATTGAATTCCTTCGCCATCCTTTAGGTGACGATGAAACGATCTTTTCACAACATCCATGTTTTGAAAAGTTCTGCGTCACCTAGGCCTGTCGCGATAAACAATAAATCAATTAATCACGTTTATCTGCTTTATCGTTTCTTCGTGTCTCTCTCTTTCTACTGAAGACACTGGATGACAAGGCTCAACTGACTCCTCCCTTTATCTTTTCTCTTTAAAATCTGTTTTAACCGTCCAAAATCAGGTTTTTGTATCTTTAAAAGCAGCTAAGCCGAGAAGCTAAGCTACGAGATAAGCTAACGGGCCGACCTCGGGGGAAAAAAAACTCTGTCTTTTTGAAACTCCAAAATTCACGGTTGAAAACGTGTCTTCGTGTAAAAAGTTGTTTTTCTCTGCAAAAAGAAGCTGAGAACTTCTTTAGTGATTTTTTAAATTAAAAGCTTTGTGTGAACAATGCTTTGCTAAAGAGCTCAAACCACACCGAGCGTCCACCATTTTGAGAACCAAACAACAGGAAGGAGAGACAGCCCATGTCACGTCAAGGGGCCTCCCTCCCTTTTTTCTTAGAGACACGCTGCTCGCGCCCTCACTATCCATCCTTTGGTTCAAACAATCATACTGCCATCTGGTGGTTGAAAAACAGTACTACACCCAAAACAAATCAACCAACATTTCTTCTTAAATTTGACAATAATTACAAATTATTGTCAAATTTCAAACAATATTATCGTTTATCGCAATAATTTCTGAGACGATTAATCGTCCAGCAACATTTGTTATCGTGACAGGCCTAGTGTCACCTGAAGGGTGTCGCAGCCCCCGACGGTTCTGGTTCTACGGTTCCTGACCCGGTCGGTTCCGTTTGCTGTGCCGTGTCGAGCGGGAAATTTAAATCCGCTTCACGGAGGAACCTCGACACGACACCAGAACTTTAGTCTTCTTTCAGCCAGTTGTTTTATTGATTTGGAGCATGTGCAGTGGAGCCAGCGTGTCGGCCATCTTTAAAAACGGGGATCAAAGTGATTTTTCCGTGTGAACTTCCTGACTTGTGATTGTAATCAGCTCTTCTCCTCTTGTGTTTCTCTCCCTCCCACGCTGTCCTTCTCTCCTGTCTTTTATTTTTCTGTCCTCGCTTCGCTTTGTGAACGGTTGCATGCCGTCTGCCGGCGTGTAACCCCCCCTAACGATGGCTTGCTGGCTCTCTCAAACCGTCGACGCACCACGCCTCCACTGTCACCACGCTACCTGTCCATCGCTACCTCCCTCCCCCTCTCTCTCCCCCTCCCCCCCTCCAAAGTCCCAATGATGTACAGTGCTACGCCTGCTACTGTCTCTGCAGCAACAACTCCTGCCACAAGTGTCCCCTACGCCGCAACAGCACCAGCCAATCAGGTTTGCTCCTTTTAAAGCTTTCTTTCATCAGTCCCCGGAGCTCTGAATAAGCCCCGCCTCCCGACGGCGAGCCGCCATCATCTGCGCGCCTGCAACAGATCGAACTCACGCCTCCATAAAGAGCGTTCCAAAACGCGCCGCGCGCTCGCCCAGGGCGCTTCTTCAGAGCTCCCACGTTTGCACGCAGTGCTCGTGTTGTGTCCACTTCCTGGTTTTGTTTTGCACGTTTTGGACTTTTCTGGTTAACAGTCGACTCATTCATCTGCAGCGGCACCTGAACTGCTTGTGTGCTACGCAAACACACACACACCTGGTTTTACCCTGGAAACATGGGCTCAGTGGCGGCGCTCTGGCCTCACATGCACAGCCTGTAATGGTTTACGAGCAGATGTGTGCAGAGGTGCACGCAGCAACGTGCTCCACGTGTTGAACGAAGCTCCTTCGCTCCATGTCCAGAAAGTTCACGCCGTCGTAGATCAGAGGTCTGCAACCTTTGATCAATAGAACACGTCTGCTGCGACTGATTATCAACTGATGGCACCTGGGCCACTGACTTTGTTGGAGGGGGCTTTTCTAGCCAGTGGGGGTGACCTTATAAAACTAAAATTACATCATGAATTTTAAAGTCTACATTTTAGGACGAAACAAACCACTTCATGTAAAGAAGGAAAATAATTCTAGTTTATTCTGATAAAGATTAAAACACTGAACTCTGCAGGCCCATGTGAGGAATAGCAAATATCGGGCGGGGCTGCGGTAACTCTGGCCGGTGCCGCGGTCTTGTAATCCTGAGGCTGTGGGTTCGAGCCCAGGTTGCGTCAGGAAGGGCGCCCGGCTAAAACAAATGACCAACTCTTTCATGTGAGTGGTGACCCCCCCGAAGAAGAAACTTACTTCCAGTGTTTCCCCGATCAGTTCCCTTGGCGGGGTGCTCGTTGTATTTTATTTTTTGCAGACGGGGGGATGGAGTCTGTGTCTTTGTTACCCGCCCACTAGCTTAGCGCTACATTGCTGCCATTTTTGTCAACGGTTTAGGGGGGTGTCATGTCTGTTGCTCCCCTGCTAGCTTAATGCTATGTTGCTGTCGGTTTTTACTGACGACGAGGGGGGAGGAATGGAGTCACATATGTCTTGCCCACCTGCTAACAGCTAATTGCTGCCGTTTTTATCGACGAGGGGGCGGAGTCACGTCTGGTTTGCTCGCCCTTTTGATTAGCGCTACGTTCCTGCCGTTTTTTTATTGAGTGTGGGGGGGCGGAGTCATGTCTGTGTTGCCCGCCCTTTAGTTAGCACTAAATTGCTACAGTTTTTCATCGACTGTGTGTGTGTGTGTGTGTGTGTGTGGGGGGGGGGGCAGATTCACGTCTTTGTTGCCCGCCTGCTAGCTTAGTGCTACATTCCTGCCGTTGTTTATCGAGCGTGGAGGGGCGGAGTCATGTCTTTGTTGCCCGCCCTCTAGCTTAGCGCTATATTCCTGCCGTTTTTTATTGAGTGTGGGGGGGCGGAGTCATGTCTGTGTTGCCCGTCCTTTAGTTGGCACTAAATTGCTACTGTTTTTTATCAACTGTGGGGGGTGGGGGCAGAGTCACATGTTTGTTGCCCTCCTGCTAGTTAGCTCTACGTTGCTGCTGTTTTTCCATCTACCGTGGGGGGGTTCACGTCTGCGTTGCCCGCCTGCTTGCTTAGCGCTACATTAATACCAACGTTGTTGACAGGGGGCGGGGGTGTCACTAGGCACGGCGCTCGGTTCTGTTGACGGAGCGGGGCACCCCGCTTGTATAATGATTGGGGGGGAAACACGACTTCAATAATTTCCTGTCGTTCTTTTCTAACTATCTGACAATAAATTCACATTAATTTGACAAACTTCCAAAACAGGATTTTTCTGTTGTGAGAATAAAAACAAAACAATTAAATTTCAATAAGTTTTGGTGAAAGCTTCAAAGAGCCGCCTATGAGGGACTAAAGAGCCCCGTGTGGCCCCGGAGCCGCTGCAGACCCCCGTCTTAGACGATTCAAAATAATCCGCTCTCCCTCTTCTTTAACCTCTCTGCTCCTCGCCGCGCTCACTTCCTGTCATCGGCAGGAAGCAGCGGCGCTCTTTAAGGATGCCGAGGAGCTGGAGGGACGCTGACGTCATCCTTCACTCCCCC
>NC_056520.1:7768516-7772504 GCF_014905685.2 Nematolebias whitei | reverse complement strand
GGAGGGCCCCACCTTAGTGCACCCCCCCCGCCCCCGCCCCCCCCCCCGTTGCTCAGACACCATCGTCAGCTGTGTCCAGTGAGCAGAACGGGATGATGCAACTGGTTCCTGTGCAGATTTTAGTGATTCAGTCTGAACCAGAGGGTTCTTCAGCTGCAGTTTGTGAAGCTGCAGCACCCTCTAGTGGCTGAATATCAGCTGCAGGCGAGCTGAACCAACACCTGCAGCCTCCTCTCTCCAACCTGCTGCTGCCTCACGCTGCACATTTATGATCGTTATCAGAAACATTTCACTCTCCTGCCACGCTCTGTGGCTTCTGTCTGGTTTTCTGAGCACGTTGGCGTCTCGTCCACCTCTTAATTCACCCCTCTCCCTTTTTACCTCAACCGGCTCTCGTCACTTTGCCGTCCTCCGTCTCCCTCGTTTTAACGCGTCCCAAATGAATGATCTCCTAAAAGGAGGAGCGCTCAGCGGCGACCGCAACAAAGTGACGGTATTTATCACGCTGGACATTTTGTTGAGTGAAGGTCCATTTCTGAGCATTTGTTCTTCGGTAATGACATGAACAAATAGTATCTTACCTGCTGTAGATGGCTCTTTGAGGTAATCTTAAAATAACTCGGATGTGTTTTTTTTTATTACTTTTCAGTATAAAATAAGATCCTCCCTACATGACAAAAGCACAAAGAAAGGAACAATTATTAAACGTCAATTTACGCATCTGTTATTTAAGTTTCGACGCCCCCTGGCGCTTCATGCCAGTATTTCCCGCTCCTGAAGCGGTGCATTGGTTGTCCAGTCCTGGTCCTTGAAGGGCCACTGTCCTGCAGGTTTTAGAGGTTTCTCTGCTCCAGCACACCTGGTTTGAATCAGTGGTCACGGAGGGGAGTTACAACCATTGAATCAGGCGCGTCGGAGCAGGGAGGTTTAGAAAACGTTCAGGATCGTGGCCCTCGAAGACCAGGACTGTCACCTCATGTTGTACACGTTCATTTAATGACGTTTTTGTGCGGCAGGAGATTAAAAAAAAAAATAGTGAGTAGGTTATTCCGTTTTACTCACAACTACAGTACTTGACTGTAATCACATAGACGTGATAAATATGGTTCATAGTCAGATTTTTGTCGATTAAACGCGATTATGAAATTTCAGATCGTCACCGTTCCACGCCTCCATTCTTAAAAAAAAAACCACAGCAGTTCAAGGAAACATTATTTTATAAACCCTCACGTTCCGGTCTTTTTTGGTGTTCGTGCAGCAACAGAATGCTCCAGCCATCCGCGCCCATCAAGAAACCGCAAGTCCAGTTAAAAGCAGTTAAAAACTAAATCTCCCATTTCTACCGCTTATCTGTGGTCGGGTCGCAGAGAGAAACCCAGACCCCCCTCTGTCCAGAGACGCTGTCCGGTTCCTTCCGGGAGACCCCGGGGTGTTCCCTGACCCGAGAAGATACACTTCTGAGAGTCCCATTTTTCTTAAAGACACGCTGCTCACTCCCTCACTATCCATCCTTCAGTTCAAACAGTCTTTTACTGCCATCTGGTGGTTGAAAAAAGTTACTACACACAAAAATTAACCAACGTTTCTTCTTAAATTTGACAATAATTATTGTCAAATTTCAAACAATATTATCGTTTATCGCAATAATTTCTGAGACAATTAATCGCCCAGTAAAACTTGTTATCGTGACAGGCCTACACATTCTCCTGTGAGACCAAGTTGAGCCCAGGCCTCGAGTAGATGGGGGGGGGGGGGGGAGCTACTCTGAGAACAAAATGATACAATTTTCGTCACGCAGCTCCGTCAACCAGAGCTGATACTCTTGATAAAGCAGCTTAAGGCTGAGCCTGCACAGGAAGCTGATACCCGTGGATCCAGGGTCGTGTTTTTTGGGTCATGACCATAGTCGGGGGTCAGAGTGTAAACAGAATCCATCCCCCCCTCCCCACATTAACAACTGACACAGTGCGCAATACAGATGCGCTAGCTAAAAAGCTACAGAGGTAGCGCTCCGTCTCCATCACGCCGAGCAGTTTCTTTCACCACCACCACCCACCTTCAGTCGACAACTGTCAACACAAACAGTGCGCAACACGGACGTGTCTCTGTCTCAACACCCCCCCCCCCCCCCCCCCCCCCCCCCCCCCCCCCGCCCCCGCCCCACACACCAGGTGACAAAAGTCACAGAAGAGATGAGCGCCCTGCCAAGGCATTTAACCTAGGGGAAACATTGTAACCAGTAAATTCAAACTTTACCTTTGGACTCGGCTCTTCTTTCACCACTACTGATCGAAGCAACACCCTCATTACCGAGGACGAGACCCTGATCTGTGCAACAAAACTGACCGTAACAAAAAGGTTTACGAAATGCTAATCTCATAAACCTCCACGGTTGTTTTAGGACAACATCAACTCCAAATTATTTTTCTCCACCAAGCCATCTACAGCAGGTAAGACGTTACCGTTCTACAAAACGCCCCCCTTCAGAATGTTCAGACGATCCCTTTAAGGTCTCAGCGCGTCTACAACCACAGACAATCCATTCTGTTTTCACAGAGTTTATCTGATTTTTATCTAATTTAAAGTCCAGTTTCTCTCCTCTGGGATTCAGACGGTGCAGTTCGTAAAAAAAAAAACCACGAACACTCGGGTGTTTTTATTTTCATCAAGACGCGACGTAGCTCGCCGTCACTTATCAGGTGAAACTAAACTCTTGTCTCTTCCTGTGCTCCCGTCCCGCAGATCATCCTGAAGTGAGCGTCCGGAAGGGGACGGAGTGTCTCGAAGCTGCGCTGGGAAACCCCAAACAGCCCTTCTGTAAATACTACCTTGCCTCTCCCGTAGAGGTGCAGCAACCCGCATGCTAAGAGCGCAACACTCCACTTCTACCGTTAGAGCTGCAGTGTCGTGTAACCGGGGGAAAAAAAAGAGATATATCGTGTACGTGTTGCTCAAAAACATGAAGACGTCATCAATATTCTTATGTACAGTTCAGAACTAGCACCGTAGATACCATGGATCATCTCCTTCGCAGTCGTTTTGTTAGAGGAAGGAAACCAGAACACGACCGCGCAGTCGGGGTTTTCATCTGGATCGTTCCGGCTCTTCTTCACGATCCTGCCCGACGCTGGTGTAACGAAGCTCCTCCCCCTCATCAAACGAGCAGCCACGACTTAACGCCCCTCTAAATTACCCCCCAGTCGCCCTTTATTTGACGTGGGTTCAGTCGGTGCAGGAGACCGGGTCGGCTCAACAAGCGTTCCAAATGTTCGTATCAGGAAAACCCTCGGTCTGCCGGCAGACTGCGACTTTGAAGCAACGGCAACGCCGGTTCCGGTTGGAATGTTATTGTTTTTTCAAGATTATTTTTAAAGGAAGTGCTAAATCTAAACGCCAACGAGGTGCGTTCGACGACACCCGTCAAGCAAAAACGAAGACTTGAACCTGGGCTGGAGGGCTACCAGTGACCGTCGGTTCCCTGCTCTCACCGATAATCCTGTTCCATTTTAGAGTAAAAAAAAAACAGTAGAAGTGCCTGAAAAAAAGAAAAACGACGAGGCTCATCCACGACCCGCGCACTCTGAGTGGACCGTTGAGTCCCGAGTGCGACGCGCCGGCTGTCAGAACCTTACGGACTTGGTTACCGGAACCGCTGAACGGCTCTTTAACATCACAAAGTGACTTTAAAGAAACGAACGAACGGACAAATCAATCTTTGTGGAATGTTTGGTGTTTTTACCGATGTTTGTTCAGATCTTATGAAGTGGTTCTGTGGAAAGGGTTGTGAGCGACAAATATCTTACCTGTCGTGGATATCCTCAACGAGCTAATGGCTAGTCTGAGCGGGACCAAAACCAACAAATGGATTTTCACGGTCCTAAAATAACCGTAATTGCACCAATTTCACCGCAGTTCGTCGCTTTCAGACTAGCCGTTAGCTCGTCAATAGGAAAAATTGGCCTTTGGACTAGCCGTTAGTTCGACAATG
>NC_056520.1:7767244-7768506 GCF_014905685.2 Nematolebias whitei | reverse complement strand
TCGACAATGGGAAAAATTAGAATTCAGACTAGCCATTAGCTCGTCAAAATGGAAAAATTAGCGTTCAGCCTAGCGGTTAGCTTGTCAATGGGAAAAATTGGCCTTCAGCCTAGCCGTTAGCTCGTCATTGGGAAAATTTAACGTTCAGACTAGCTGTTAGCTCGTCAACGGGAAAAATTAGATCTTACAAAAATAATAAACAAGGTTATTGAAATCCAAAATTTTAAAAATTAATTTTGAGAAAAGTTAAAAAAAAAAAAAAAAAAAAAGGTTTTGTCCTTTTGTCTGAAATACAGTTGGTCCACAACCTGCGGCTTGGGGGCCACGCCCCTTTAGTCCCCTTTTAGTGGCTTTTTGCTGCTTTCACCCAAAACAATGTAGAAATTAATATTTACGTCAATAACTACCATAGAAAAGGCTAATGTAGTCGTTTTTCTTCTGTTACACAAATATGTGACAAAACGATACAAAGAGGACAACATTTAAGCTAGCAGCGCATTAGCCTGCTAGCTTAAATGTTCCAAAGAAATGGTTTGGTCAAATAAATGTCAAGGTTTTATTACATATCTTTAATTTTTTTCACCGTAATAGTTTTTAAAAACAACTAATGAGTTGTGTTGTCTTTAAAGAAATAATTCAAGTAGGTTTTAGTGGTTCTTGATAAGTTTTATTTAGCGATATTCTTTGGTTTAAATGTCCGGCCTAAAAGTTTTAAAATGCAATCTGAGTCGTACTTCATACCTGAACCAACTGTCCATAAGTTAACGGGAGTTTTACTTGGATCGAACATGGCGATCGTGTTAAATTAAAACCCGGAAAATCCACAAATATGCAACAAACATTAGCTTCTTGTGTTTTCTGTTTTATGCAGACGATGTGATGTTGTTTTAAGCTCATTAATCCAGGCAGAATTAATACCATTCTTCAAAATAAGGGTACGCAAAAAGCTATCTGCAACAGGTAAGATATTAACAGTTCATAACCTTACCTGAACTCAAATCGAAGACCTGAACTGTCTCTTTATAAGTTGGTTTACACGAGGAAGGTGAGGAAAAAAAAAAAACATTTTATAACTGTGTGATGTATTGTAAAATGTCTCTTATTTTGAAAGTTCACATTCAAGGTTCTTGAAACTTTATTTAAATGATTTTCTTAATGTGTGTTTAACCCCCCCCCCCCCCCCCCCCCCCCCCCCCCACACAATCACACCATCCACCACGCTGCCACACGCTTACCCAGTCTTTTTCTTTCCGTTTTTCGGA
>NC_056520.1:7759241-7767144 GCF_014905685.2 Nematolebias whitei | reverse complement strand
CGCATTTTGATTCATTTCTAATGTAAAATTAAATAAAAGTTTTACCTTTATAGTAGCTCCATTAAAAAAAAAAAAAAAAAAAAAGCGATCTGGGTGTGATTTCACGGTGCTCGGCGGACATCGACAATCCACCGCCACGTCTCGGCGCCGCTCGCCGTCCTGTTTTGTTGTCCCTCGTCGGAACGTCGTTGGCTATTTTCTTTTTTTTTTTTTAACCGAATGTAAGTTATCCAGCTGCTTCTTGTTCCGCGCGGTCAAAGTTGTCGACGCGATCGGAGGAAAGGGGGCGGGGCCTAAAAGTCCACCCCTCCCCCCACCAACGCCGATCGACAGATCAGCTTTTGCCTTTCCGCCGAGGAACAAAAGGTAAAAAGACCACAGCGTAAAAGCGTAGTTCTAGAGTCGCTTGTGTTGTCGGGTAAAAAAAATATTGTACAGACATTTTACCAAAAAAACTTAAAAATGATAAAATACAAACGAGATGTACTTTTCATCTTAGCGTGATGTTTCACCTTAACGATGTTAAGTTGTTGCCGTGGCAACCAAACGTCGCAGTTACTAAAGTTGAGTATTTTTGTAAGACGTTCTGTTTTTTTTTTTTTTTTTTTTTTAGTTTTTTCTCGGAACACGAACGTTTCTTATTCTTCACCGAGATTTTCATTAGCGGAACTAGCGCAGCGATCGTAATAGATTTAAAATCATCGATCTTACAAATCTATATATATAAATATATATATATATATAAGAAGTAAATATTCTATAAATTATTACGTTCGGGTGTACTCCTCCCTGATAAAGGATGTTTTATTTCACGTAGAAATACTTTAGATTGCACTTTCTGAAACGTTTTCCTTCACTTGCTTTATGAGTTTTCGAGGTTTCAGCACGCCTGTTCGTCATTCGTAATTAATTCAACGCATGAAAAAACACGTCTCTTTATAAACTGAATGTTTGTACTGATTTAAAAAAAATAATCCTAATCTGGAAATCCCCTCGTTTTGATTGACGGACGGTTTAAAAACTAAACCTAAAGCACTTTCGCCGGAGCAGACTCTTTATCCGAACTTGGCCTTATCTTGACTCCGTCATTTTTAAGGTTTTAAAAGTTTGAACGAAATGTATTAAATACACTTGAACTGCTTTTCCTGTCGGATCCCGAGGATGAGTCTTGGTTTATTTTTGAGGGTTTAAGGTGGAGGACTGGGTCCGGTTGGCTCTCGATGGACCTGTACATTCACAGACCAGCCACAAGAGGGCGCAGCTCATTGCAGTTTACCTTTAAGACCCTCAAAGTTACAAATATAATCCTTTTAAATGTATTCTTTTAGCATATAATTTGTGCTACTTTATGTTTAGTCGAATGTTTCTTTGTTTCCAGCAAGATAGTGTACAAATTATTGAAATAAAGAAATTAAAGTGGCTCCTTTTTCTTTTCTGTCTGGCTTCTGTTTCATCACTAAAGTCTGAGATTTTTTTGTTGTTGTTATTTTTAGGCAGATCCAGAAGCTCGCCGCTTTTCGTTGATGGGACGTTTTACGAGTAAAGTCCAGCGCTATTCTCTAAAGTATTTTGCCACAGCATGAAAAGGCCAGAGACAGCTACAGGAAAGCTCCTCTGCATTATTTATTTTTATGTCATTTCCTGTTGCTGCAGCAGAGCAGCTGTTTAAAACTGTGCTATGAGGGGCGGTTAGTGCCACTTCAACCCGGTAAGTGACGTCAACATTGCTACAGCATTACTCGTTCTAGAAAGCTCTTCAAAACAGCCGTGTGTTTGAGCAACGACGCATGTTTACGATTAAACGATTACGCTTAATTCTGATTTGACAGACGAGCTAACCGCTAGTCAGAGCAGGGCCACGGTCAGTGCCGTCTTAAAACCATTCTTGGTACTGCCTTTTACAACTACATCATCAGATACCCCGTACGCTGTTAATCTGGTGGACACGTTCCCACAGGAAGTGCCAGAGCTAGCTGCTGCCGTTAGCTTTTAGACACCCATGAAAACGACATAATGTGAAATTAATGGTAATATAATTAAAAAATATCTGCAGAAACTGTTGAGTGTGGGTTCAGGATTGCAGCAGTACGTCTTGATCTTGGCCCTGCTCTGACTAGCCGTAAGCTCATCAGTTTGAGACGTCGACACAGGTTTACGGTACAAGAGCGCACATAAAGGCTGTTTGGTGAGACGTAAAATCTACCCAGGAAGTAGCTCCTCCTGTCAGATTGTCAAAATAAAAGGAAGCAGCTGAAACCCATTTTTCAAACTCTGGTCGCTCTAAGAGCTTTCTACAACAGGTACGACCCGGAAGTGAGTTGTGGTGCAGGTAGGACTAAAGACAGCCGTAATAAGGGAGCCGAGTTCAGTGGTAGTCACAGAGCTGACGGACGGGAAAGGTGGGAGATTTGTGGGGAATTGTCTGCTCTCTAATCTGTGGAAAACCTTTTATAAAAGTTAATTATAGTAATGGGGCTAAAATTAACTTACTAAAAGAAATGCATTATTTAAATGATTAGGGGAACAGAAAAGGCATTTATAATGGGATTTCTATGTGGTTGGTTTCCCCTGTAAAGAGCACTCGAGGGCAGTAATGTTACCGCAAAGTTACAGAGACGTTTAAAATAAATTGACAAAATAAAAAAGCATTTTTAGGCTTTGGAACGGTTGCGTTTATTGAAAACAAACTAATAAGAACAAGCTAAATAATGGGTGTATATATATATATATATATATATATATATATATATATATATATAATTTTTATCCTGACACTGAACAGCATACACAATCCCAAAATACATTACGGCAAAGACTGGTTCATCCCAAAGATCCAGTCCCCCGGCACAAACAGAGTAATGTTGTGTATGCTGTTCAGTGTCAGGAGGGTGATCAGTCTTACATCGGAGAAACTAAACAGCCACTGGCCAAAAGGATGGACCAGCACAGAAGATCAACATCATCAGGCCAGGACTCTGAGGTCTACACTCATCTCCAGGCCAGCGGTCACTCTTTCAGGGATGAAGATGTTCACATCCTGGACAGAGAGGAACGATGGTTTGAGAGAGGAGTAAAGGAGGCCATCTTTGTGAAAAGAAATCGTCCATCGTTAAACAGGGGTGGAGGCCTCCGGGTCCAACTGTCCCCCTCTTACAATGCTGTGATTGCTAGTATCACTCAGCCCTCTGTGAGTAGTAAACAGCCATCAGTGTGCTAATGACCCATTGTTAGGCTGATGGTCCTTCTTGAGCATGTGAGCAGCTGGTTTTGGTTGTCAGCAGCAAAACTGGTTGATCCACTCTGAGAAGGTGCTATTTAAGAGACTGAGCTGAAAACAGCACCTCAGACTGAGGAAGTCTCTCGGATGAGAGACGAAACGTTTCTACATTTTTTTGTTGATTTGCTTTGTTTTGTTTTTTTGAATGTCCAGAGGACCAGATTTAACCTTTTTAGAGTTCCTGTTTTTAGTTTTCTAAATCACCTCATCATCTAGCTGTTTTTTCGCTACTATTCCTCTTGATTGTCCTTTTGGTTGCTATTTTGTTTCAATTTGTAAAAAAAAAAAAAAAAAGAAAAACTTAAATCTGTATGCCTATTTTATGACTGTCTATTGTTGTCGTCGTTATCCATTGTTGTCATCACTCTTTTAAGAAATCAGGTCTCTCTTGTAAATGAGTCCCCGAGGCTCAGTGGGATTAACCTGTCTAAATAAAGGTTGAATGAATGAATTATGTATACATACATACCCATTTAACCATATACATTTATTCATACACATGTCCTCAGTACTACAGATTCTTGTATTTTTTTTGTCACTGTTATATCTGTATCCTTGGCACGAACTGCCCTCTATACCGCACCAATTGCTTGGGCACAAATCGCCCTCCATACAACAGCATCATCTTTTTGGCACGAATTGCCCTCCATACAGCTCCAGAGGCGTGGATTCCCCTCATCTCCGTCTTCTTGAGGTGAAATCATCTCCTTTGTGCCTTCAACTGGACCGAACCCCTCTGAGCATGTAGTCCACCTTCAGTGTTCCACGAACCATGTTCCGTCCATGTGGTTCTGATACCCGGTTCTGTTGGGTCCACACCGCCGCCTTCTTGCATTATGGATGCCAGCGGACCGGTGTCCCCTTCAGATAGCGTGGGAACGTCTCAGTAGCGGCTCCAGCATCCATTCGGGCCGCCCTCGGCAGAGAACCGGAGGCTGGACTGGCTGCAGTCCGGGTCCAGGCTCCCTGTGCGCGCGCGGGGATGCGGAGGATTCCATAGTCCCTGCGCGTCGGCTTCCACTCCACGATGCGGGAGTACAAGGTGGTGGTCCTGGGCAGCGGCGGGGTGGGCAAGTCTGCGCTGACGGTCCAGTTCGTCACCGGCACGTTCATCGAGAAATACGACCCGACCATCGAGGACTTCTACCGGAAGGAGATCGAGGTGGACTCCTCTCCGTCGGTGCTGGAGATCCTGGACACGGCGGGCACCGAGCAGTTCGCCTCCATGAGGGACCTGTACATCCGGAACGGCCAGGGCTTCATCCTGGTCTACAGCCTGGTGAACCAGCAGAGCTTCCAGGACATCAAGCCCATGAGAGACCAGATCATCCGGGTCAAGAGGTGAGCCGCGGGCCCCTCTGGGCCGCAGCTGTAACAGGAAGTGTCACTGAGCTCCTTATATGGTCATATAAACATCTTGTTTGTTTGTAAATCAGTGGTACCCAACTCTGATCCTTGAGGTACACCATCCTGCATGTTTTAGTTGTTTTCCTGCTTTGACACACCTGATGTGAATGAATGGATGATTAACCGGCCTCTGCAGAACTTAAGCAATTAAATCACCAAATCAGGTGTGTTGGAGCAGAGAAACAGCTATGCAACAACATGCAGGATGGTGTTCCTCAGGGGTCAGGGTTGGGAACCACTGTAATGTAAATACTAGAGAATCTCATTGTTTTAGCGAAATATCTAATGAACCGTTGGACAAGTTTTAATTAAAGTTCCAGGTTCTAACTCTAATTAGCTTATGGAGCCAACCCCATTCAAGATGGCCGCCACAGCCACCAGCCTTAAGAAACTACAAAAATGGCTCCAATTTGGCCAATTCTACAGATGTTGAGCTGAAATTTGGAGTGGTAGTAGCTGAGAGTCATTCACAACACAAACTGTGTTCAACTTGTTAGAGATGACTCTCTTTGTTAGCAAAATATCTCACGGACCACCAGATAAATTTGAGCAAAACTTCAAAAGGGTGACACTGCAGTGTTTCCCCTAGATCAGTTCCCTTGGCAGGGTGCTCATTGTATTTATTTTATTTTTTGGGTCAACTACGGGGACGAGACGGAATCACATCTGCGGTGCCCACCTGCTAGCTTAATGCTACGTTGCTGCCGGATTTTACCGACAACGGGGGTGGGGTACGTCAGTAGCATTTTTGCTAGCGCGTTTGTTTTCCGCCCCGCACTAAATCAATACAGACAGTTGTCGGTTGGTAGGCAGGGCGCTTGGTTCAGTTGACGGGGCGGGGCGCCCCGCCTGTGTAATGGTAGGGGAAACACTGCACTGGCTACGTGTCTACGACTGCTCATCTTTTGGAGTCTCTGCAATTCAAGATGGCCGCCACAAACTACAACTCAGTTTTATACGAATTGAGCTAAAACTGGAGGTGGTAGTAGCCGAGAGTCAGCGCCATCTCTTTGGACCGGAGCCTCCTGTTCCTCAAGGCCTCACAGGCTCCCGGTTGGGTGATTCCTGGAGGGCGTATTGGCGACATTTGGTGACGTCGTTGGAGCCGAGTACTTTATTTAGTCTACCGCTTGGGATTAGAGGAACGGGCTGCTGGAACGATCAGATCCCGACACTCTGGACTCCCAGACTTGTTGCTCGCCAGAGATCTAATGTGTTGGGTCTGAAGCCCAGACGACATCAGGCCTCCATTAGGGAGTCGTATAAACCAGAATGCTCTCAGGAGGCGCGGTGACTAACGCTCCTCGTTGAAGTTATCCTCCATGGAACATCTGGGTGTAGCCATCCCGGCAATCTGATCACCACTTGCGTGTCCATAGTGCTTCATAATGCGTCTCCACGCCGCGCTGATGCCGTGTCTGATAGCAGGAGGCGAGTGCCACGCACGGCGAGGGGGAGGAGGCGCGAGAGGCCAGAACTACGTCTCCCAGGGGGCACTCCGGTGGAGGTCCGGGGCAATTTCTTGACCGGAGGCTTTTAGTGTTTGCAATCAGGATAGAGTGGTTTGTTTAAGCAGCTGTTTTGAGTTCTTGTTGGGCTTAACGTGTTTACCGCAATAATGTGACTTAAAGAGACAGGTCTGTTTTTTTTTTTACAGGAGGTTCTGTGGAGACCTAAATGTTAGCTTTCCTATTTTTTCTTCTTTTGGATGCTCCCTTCTTTAGGGGTCGCAACAGTGAACTAACTCGCACGATGACTTGATAATTGTTTTTATGCCAGATTCTTCCGGACACAACCACAGCCCTCTGTGTGGAGCAGAGAGCTGCCATGTAGGGTGCCCTGGGGGACCAGATGGTGAGGGGTAATGGCTTTGCTCAAGGGCACAGAGTGGAGCGAATGAGGGTGGAGGCAGGTGTGGGCGTTTCACCTTTCCCACGCACTTTTTTTGTTGTCGGTCCGTGGAATTGAACCGGCAACCTTTGATCACAGGCCCATCATGTTAGCTTTTTTGATTATTCTTCGTTATACAAGCACCTAATCCTGCTTTGTACTTTGTGCTATTTTAGCCGTTCGTATTTCAAAATGCTCTGCTCATTCAGGTAGCAGGTGCTTTGACTTTTGTTTTTTGTATAACCTTTATATATTTTATAATATTTACCTTTTGTTTACAAATATTTTCTCAATAGAAATACACTGAAATCTGTTCGGTTTCATAAACAGCATTTTTCTCTTTAAAAATCTGTTAAAGCTAACTTCCTCTATTTTTGTCTTCCCGTTTTACTTTTTTACTAGTTTTGCTACTATTACCATTTAGCTAACCCTTTACCCCTTTTAGCTTTTAGTTAGCATCTTGCTACTTTTAGCTATACTTTTCTACATTTGCATTTCATTTACCTCTATTGCTACCAGTTTTGCCAGTATTAGCAATAAAGTTAATCTAGCTTCTTGCTAAAAGCAACTTTGAGATGGTTCTTTCCTATTTGGTAGTCTAGTCGTCTTCGCTTTTGTTTGTTAGGAGCTTTGAACTAGCTATTCACTACATTTAGCTTGAAACGCCCTGTGCTTCACAACAGCTTTAAGCTAACCCCTTGCTACATTGCCATCCATTTACTACATGGAAGCATTGAGCTAGCCCTTTGCTACCTGAAAGCTTTAAGCTAGCCCGGTGCTACATGAAAGCTTTGAGTAGCCCTTTGCTACCTGAAAGCTTTAAGCTAGCACTTTGAGGTAGCCCTTTGCTACATGTAAGTTTTGAGCTAGCCCTTTGCTTCTTGAAAGCTTTAAGTTAGCCCAGTGCTACATGAAAGCTTTAAGCTAGCACTTTGCTACCTGAAAGCTTTAAGCTAGCACTTTGCTACCTGAAAGCTTTAAGTTAGCCCGGTGCTACATGAAAGCTTTGAGCTAGCACTTTGCTACCTGAAAGCTTTAAGCTAGCACTTTGAGGTAGCCCTTTGCTACATGGAAGTTTTAAACTAACCCATTACTACCTGAAAGTTTTAAGCTAGCCCTGTGCTACATGGAAACTTTGAGCTAGCCCTGTGCTACGTGGAAGCTTTAAGCTATACCTTTGCTACATGTTAGCTTTGTGCTAGCCCTTTGCTATATGAAAACTTTAAGCTATACCTTTGCTACATTTTAGCTTTGCGCTAGCCCTTTGCTACATGGAAGCTTGAGCTAGCCCTTTGCTACATGAAAACTTTAAGCTATACCTTTGCTACA
>NC_056520.1:7756738-7759231 GCF_014905685.2 Nematolebias whitei | reverse complement strand
AGCTAGCCCTTTGCTACATGAAAACTTTAAGCTATACCTTTGCTACATGTTAGCTTTGTGCTAGTCCTTTGCTACATGTTAGCTTTGTGCTAGTCCTTTGCTACATGTTAGCTTTGTGCTAGTCCTTTGCTACATGTTAGCTTTGTGCTAGTCCTTTGCTACATGTTAGCTTTGTGCTAGTCCTGATACATGCTCAATAATCCAGGTAGAAAAATCTAAAAAAGTTAAATCTGGTCCTCTGGACATTCAAAAAAACAAAACAAAGCAAAACAACAAAAAAATGTAGAAACGTTTCGTCTCTCATCCGAGAGACTTCCTCAGTCTGAGGTGCTGTATTCAGCTCAGTCTCTTAAATAGCACCTTCTCAGAGTGAGAAGGTCACGGCCGAAATGTTCTGAAGGAGCTGATGTTATGGCTAAAGTAGCTAAACATACGCTAAAGTAATTTGTAAAAAAAAACAAACCACATTTCGTGGACAAAATCTATAAACAGGAAAACAATGGTTAGCATTCACACAATAATTGCTTAATAGTGGTCATTAAGGTCTTAACCCTCCTGCTGCCCTTGGGTCAAAGCCACCCAGGAGGTCTAAAGCTGAGGCCACGTGGGTCGTTTTGACTGAAGGGCAGCAGGAGGGGTTAAAACAGCCTTTAGCTCGTCTTTCTGGTCAGCATAAAACTCACTTTATTAAAACTGAGCTCCTTCAAAAAGCTATGTGCAACAGGTAAGATACTAACTGTTCATAACCGTTTGATGGACTTTATGAGCTTTATGAACGGACAACGCAATGAATCAAGTTCTGCCTGCGCAGGAGAGATGAAACAATCTGTTCTGATCCGCTCTAAAAGTTGGCGACAACAATCAGCAACGCCTTTTTCCATCTTATCGTCCATTTTAACGACTCTGATGAAACTCCTCTCAGCAGGCTGATGACGACGAAACACACGGTTCCCATTCGGTTTATCTGACGACCTCTGGAACGGATCTCGTAGATCCCTCGGGGCAGCCAGAGAGTCTTTGATGTGCATCTGCGGTTTTCCACATTCAGATGAGTATCGGCTGCAGCCAGGGAGCTGGAAAAACGCAGATTACGAGCCCAGATTCCACGGGAATGTGGAGCGAGCGTCTGTTTTCTATAGTTGGCCTGAAGCGTTCTCCACCCTGGACACCAAACCCAAAAAACAGACCAGTTGAGCCATAAAGAGGTGATTTTAGACTGGGGGTGGAAACACCACAACCCCCCCACGACAAACGCACAAAAAGCAGAATTTCGGCTGCGTTAACGTCCACTTTCTGAGACCAGTTCTTATCTTAAAAAGAAAAATATCTCCTGAACCTCTGGACGGAGTTTCACAATCACGTCTTTGTTTAAAGCTCTTGAAGGAAAATAGTTGGAATGCTTCTTTAACTCAGACGTGTTTTTTTAGGAGGAAAAAAAAACGACCACCTTAACTGTGAAAAAATATTTTTATATTTTTGTCCGCAGTAAACACAATTTTTAAGAGCTTTCTCAGCTTGAAATATTAAGTTTAAATTATTATTGTTGTTGTTTTTTCACATTTTTTTTAATGTAAGGGCCTTTAGTTAAAAAAAAAAAAAACCCTCACAAATAAGGTGAAACTGACTAAATATTTATCTTAGGTCCATTTTTGAGAATTAAAAAAACTCTTTAGTTTAAAAGAAGTTTTAACTGGTTTAATTTAAAAGAAAAAAATGCTAAAAACTGATTTCACCTTAAAAAGTATTAATTTTAATTAAATTTTTAAGTAAAAAAAATACATACCCTACATTAATTTATATATGTATATATAGGCCTGTCATGATAACAGATATTGCTGGGCGATTAATTGTCTCAAATTATTGCGATAAACGATAATATTGTTTGAAATTTAACAATAATTGATCATTATTGTCAAATTTAAGAAGAAACGTTTAATTTGTTTTGAGTGTAGTACCTTTTTCAACCACTGGATGGCAGTATAAGACTGTTTGAACTGAAGGATGGATAGTGAGGGAGGGAGCCGCGTGAGCCTAAGAAAAATGGGAGGGAGGCCCCTTGACGCGACGTGGGCGGTCTTCTTCCTTTATTCATTTCTCAAAATGGTGGACACTTGGTGTGGTTTGAGCTCTTTTTAGCATAGCATTTTTCACACAAAGCTTTTAATTTAAAAAATAAGTAAACAAGTTCTCAGCTTCTTTTTGCAGAGAAAAACAACTTTTTACACAAAGGCACGAGTTTCAACTGTGAATTTTGGAGCTTAGACAAGACGGAGTTTTTTTTCCCCCCGAGGTCGTCCTGTTAGCTTAGCTTCTCAGCGTAGCTGCTTTTAACGATCCAAAAACACGATTTTGGATGATTAAAACAGATTTTAAAGCGAAGGGGAGGAGTCAGTGTCTTTTTGTCATCCAGTGTCTTCAGTAGAAAGAGAGTGACGCAAAGAAACGATAAAGCTGATAAATGAAAATTAGGTCAATAATCATGCGATTAATTGA
>NC_056520.1:7752681-7756338 GCF_014905685.2 Nematolebias whitei | reverse complement strand
ATGGTATAAAGGGCAGCTGTGGCTGAGTGGTTACTTAGAGCAGTTGTCCTCCAATACAAGAGTTGAAGGTTCGATTCCACCAGCAGTGACATGCCGAAGTGTCCATGGGCAAGATACTGAACCCCTCATTGTCTCTGATGTGTGTCCCATCTGTGTTTGAATGTAGAACAATCATAAATTATCAGAAGAAAGTAGAAATAACATGTTTGCCCAGTTAGGCTGAAAGTAGCAAAAATGAGCACAAAAAAGTGGAAATTATCTGATAAAAAGCTCAAATTAACATAAAAACGGCTGAAGAGTAGCTAAAATTTCAGAAGGAAGCTTAAATTACAAGAAGGAAGTGGAGAGAGCACAGTTTTGCTGAATTAGGCTAAAAAATGTTGACATGAGTGCAACAGAAGTGGTATTAGCTGAAAAAGCTAAAAATTTGTGTAAAACATGGTATATAGTAGCCGAAATAGTAGAAAAAGCTGAAATTTGCAGAAATAAGCTGAAATTACCAGAAAGAAGTTAGAAGAAGCACAAACATGTTGTAGTTGGCAGAAAGAATCTGAAAGGAGCACAGAACAGCTGAAAAACCAGCTGAAAGTAGCTGAAAAACTGTAAACTTGCAGAAGGAAGCTGAAAGCAGCTGAAGCAGAATGTGAAGGGAACAGTAAAAGGTTGTAAACACATCTAAAGGATATAAAATGAGCTCAGTTAATTTTCTATGAGAAAAAAAAATGTCAGAAAAGGCTAAATATTTCAAAAAGCTAAAGTTGCACCAATACCAAAAGTCATAGCAGGATTGTCCTGAAAGAGCCGAATGTTTTGATTTATGGTTTCTTGAAATGGATAAAAGCTGCAGGACAAGAAATGTAAATTTTTTATGCTCCTTTCAGCTTCTTCTGCACATTTCAGCTGTTTTTACTGTCAGCTGGTCGTATTCAGCTCGTTAACAGTTTAGAGATGAAACCTTTTCAGCTGATATCAGCCGAAATCAAGCGTTCTCGCTGCGTTTTCACAGGAAGCGCCTTCCTGTCCGTGTTTCTTGGACGCCACCGCCCGAGTCCCGCTCCAGCAGAACCAGCCTTCAGGACCGACAGCGGCCCCGTCTCTGTGGGTGGTGTTGTTGCCTGCCGGGTGGGCGGGGCTTAGTCCTGCAGCCTGTTTCGTAGTTGACGTGTTTGTTTGCGAGCACTGCGGGGCTTGTGAAACTCCGGATGAAGTCACCGCAGCGATGTGGCTCAGCAGGTAGCCTGAAGAATGCGTGGCGCCCCGAGGCTACATGGAAAGCGTAGATGCTCGTTCCCGTATCGCAGCCGGGTGCACACCCTGCAGAGATAAACGTTGGAAAAGTCGTTTCAGGTTCCAGCAAGACGAGGACGTTGTTCTGGAAGAGATTGAGCAAGAAGAACAACTCTGGTTAGCGTGTGAAGGCCTCCTCTCCCGGCCACCTGCTGGTGTCGGCTCTTTAAATCCAGCCGGCATCTCTCCCTCTGCGGTTTGAAAAGGACAATAAACAGCTGTGCCTGTTGTTCGGCAGTAAAGGCTGAAAAACCACAATCGATGGTTTCCAGCTCAGCAACAACTCGGCATTCTTGTTTTTTTACTCAGAAAGTTTATGCAGCTGAAACACTCCGGACGACAAAAAAAACAAACTACAACGTTCCTGGAGAAACCGTCGGGGTCTTCCTCATTGTGGCCATTTTTTAAATTTGATTCGACAACACTTTGTGTTGGGGTTCGCTCTCAGCTACCACCATACCAAACTTCAGCTGAATACGGCAAAAAATCATCGAGTTAGACATTTTTAATTTTAAGTTATGGCGGCCATGTTGGATTTTTGATTTGTATTCAGTATGTGATGGAGAACATTCTCAGCTATAACCTCACCAAATTTCAGCTCTATATTTTTTAAAATAACTGAGTTACACTATTTTTTTCCCTTTTAGCCAAGTCGGCCATCTTGGATCTTTAATTTACATTAACAACAACTCGCTCTCAGCTACGACCACACCAAATTATAGCTCAAAGAATTGTACAGTCTATTTTAGGCCCGTCACGATAACAAATTTTACTGGGTGATTAAGTGTCTCAGAAATTATTGCGATAAATGATAATATTGTTTGCAATTTGACAATTTGTCAAATTTAAAAATAAATGTTGGTTAATTTGTTTTGAGTGTAGTACATTTTTTTCAACCACTGGATGGCAGTATAAGACTTAGAAACAAAGGATGGATAGTGAGGGAGCTAGCAGTATCTTTTTTAAAAAAAAATGGGAGGGAGGCCCCTTGACGTGACATGGGCTGTCTCCTTCCTTTTTTTTTTGGTTCTAAAAATGTCGGACCCTCGGTGTAGTTTGAACACTTTGGCATAGCATTTTTCACACAAAGCTTTTAATTAAAAAATCTGTAAACAAGTTCTCAGCTTCTTTTTGCAGAGAAAAACAACTTTGTGTTGTTTATCCCAACAGGCCTAGTCTATTTTGAGGGAAATGGGGCGCTAACTGTAGCTTTTTAGCTAGCCCATCTGTATTGCACGCTGCTAGCTTAGCGCTACGCCCGTGCTGGCCGTTGTCCACGGGGGGTTGGGGGGACGTTTGGTTCTGTTGACAGGGCGGGGGCGCCCTGCTGTATATAATGGTAAGGGAAACACTGCAAATAAAAAAATCAAAGATGGCCACCAAAGCTACATTTAAATAGCTTTAACTCGGCTATTTTTACACATATAGAGCTGAAATTTGGTGAGTTTTTAGCTGAGAACGTTTCCCATCACGTACTAAATTCAAATCAAAAATCCAAGATGGCCACCATAGCTTAAATGGAAAAAAAAGACTATAACTCATTGATTGTTTTGCCATATTGCACAGAAATTTGGTATAATGGTAGCAGAGAGCGAAGTCCAACGCATAGAACTGTTGAATCAAAATTTAAAAATGGCCGCAACATGGCAGTCTCCATCACAGTTTCTACAGGAACGCTCTTCCCGAGAAGAGGAAGAAGCTCTTTTATCTCCAGATGTTTAGCTGGTTGGGTTGGAGGTCATTCGGTCTACTTTATGAAAAAGTGAAGAATTAACAACCACGGGTTCAAAGATGAGTCGTTGAAATGTAATTAAAAACGGAATGCAGTAATTCGTAAATGTCATAAAGCCATATTTCATTCCCAGTAGAACACCGTAAACATTTCAAATGACTTTTTAGAAGAAAATATTGGGTTCAGAATTTCATGGCAGCAACGCGTATAAAAAAAATAAAAAAAACGTAGGAAGAGACGCAAGAAAAGTAAGTGGTGGGAGTTAGAAACAGCTGGAGGAGCTGTTTCTAATAAATTGGGTTAATTGTCAACAGGTCAGTAGGACCGGGTATAAAACGAGCATTTTAGAAGTAAAGACGGGCAGAGGTTCAGCAGAGTGTGGAAAAAATAGTGGAACAGTTTCAGAATAACGTTCCTCAATGAACATCATGAAGACCAAGTTCAAAAACTCATCTGTAGAAGACTGAGCTCAAAGGAAGAGGCTGAAGTCTGTATTGGATAATTGTGATCTTTAATTTAAACCAGGTCCTCCAAAACCTCCAACAACTGGTCTCCTGAGGTCCTCCAATACCTCCAACTGGTCCACTAAACCCTCCAACAACTGGTCTCCTGAGGTCCTCTAAAACCTCCAACAACTG
>NC_056520.1:7741427-7752671 GCF_014905685.2 Nematolebias whitei | reverse complement strand
TCAGGTCCTCTAAAACCTCCAACAACTGGTCTCATCAGGTCCACTAAACCCTCCAACAACTGGTCTCCTCAGGTCCACTAAAACCTCCAACAACTGGTCTCATCAGGTCCACTACAACCTCCAACAACTGGTCTCAGGTCCTGGACCTTTACAGGATGTCAGAAGAAGAGGGCTTGTTTTCCAGGTGAAACGTGGACCTGATCCTGACCATTGTACAACTTCTTAGTTTAAGCATTTGTATGTTTGCTACGCTCTCCTGTGAATAAAATATGGGTTCAAGATTTTCAAATCGTCTCATTCAGTTTTTACATTTTACACAACGACCCAACTTCTTTTTATAAGTGTGTTCATCTCAGTTAGAAAACTTTTACAGATAAATGTTTAAAGATGAATATTTCCATCAGATAGGAATACGGCTCTTACGAAGTTAAAGCAGCAGTCCGGTGTTTTATCCCGACTCCTGACTCGTGCATTATTCAGTACGACACGACACCGAGCTCGACTGCGTGGATCCCTGCGGTACGAGCGTTCTTCATGCTGCGCCGAGCAGCTCCCCATCATCCGGTGAAGAAGGAACAGGAGTTACACAACAAACAATCTCCAAACAAACTTGCTGCCCCTGACAGGAGACGCTGTGTCTTCGTGGTTATATATAGTTTCTCCTGCGAGGCTGTCAGGTTGCATTTGTCGGCGCCGTGCTCTCCTTGTTCGCACTTCACACCCTCTAGACTCTCCAAACACTCAGGCCAATGTGAGATGCTCGTCCTGCTGAGGTCAGCTGCTCTTTGAATCTGCGTGGACCGTGCGGGGGGAGGGCGTCTTCAACCTTTGTGAGCACACTTTGATTGCTTGAACAGGTCCTACAAATCGCTGCCCGGACTAGTTTCCTCTGTTTCCACGGCCCTCCTGAGCTCAGTGAGATGTTGGCAGCTCTTCTCCCAGCAGAGCGGTGTGGCAACAGGCCACCAATTTGTAGAAAAGATTCTAATTTCTCAAAAGCTGGATCAATAGGCCGTGCCTGAAAGCACTTAGCAGTGATTAATGGTTGAGGCTATTAGCTGGTCTGCACCATTACCTGCTGGGAGAATGTACACAATAATCTACATTCTGATGATTTTTAATAAGAAAAAAACATTGTGTGTCTGTTTAATAGTTTAAATTGGTTAGATGGTGTATTTACTTTCTTGTACTCGGTTGTACAATAGATTACAGAATACAAGACCATAAAAAACTGTTAAAACACAAGAAAAAAACCAAACCATTAAAACAATACAAAAAAGTGTAAACTTTCATGCTGTATTAAAAGCCAGTGAGTACAAAATGGTACATGAAATAACTTCATTTTTGCTAGTTAAACTTGAGAAATGGAGCCTAAGGGGAGCATATAAACAATAAACAAGGACCAAGAATGCATCCTTGGGGAACTCCACAATAGATAGAACACAAATTACGAGTTGTGGATGATGCTCGGCTATACCCACGCCAAATTTCAGCTTAATATCTATACAATTAAAATCAAAACAAATTAAATTTATTTTGTATAGCATATTTAAAAACAACTGTTGTACTGCACACAAACAACAAAAAGACGGTGCCGAATATGAGACCATAAAAAACAAGTTAAAAATATATTAAGACATAAAACCATGAAGATAATGCAATACAAAAAAAGCACACATTCGTGGTATAATGAAAACCAGCCAAATGTTTTTCAAGAAGAGACAGAAATATCAAGAGTTGAAGCCCGACCGATATGACGTGGCAGCTAGTTCCACCGTTTAGGAGCTACATTTGAAAAGGCCCCATCACCTCTGTGGACCAGCCTGGATCACGGGACAACTAAAACTAGATCTAGATCTGAGTGTGGTCTGCGTAAAAATGGAAAGAGATGTTAAATTTTCTTAAAATGGCAACTGAAGGGGAATGTAGATGGGAAAATAAACAGGACTAAGAATACATCCTTGGGGAACTCCACATGTGAAAGGAGGAAACCAATTATCTGAAGCCTACAGAGAAACTCCTGTCAGATGGATAAAACCTGAACATTAATCATATTATAGCCATTCTGGCGCTTTTTCTTGTCATTTGGTTGTGGCAGCCATCTTGAATAGGATTGGCTCCAAAAATGTTGGTCAGATCCTCAAAATAACAATCTGCAACGTCCCATCATGCACTGAAGCTGCAAAGACTTGAGAAGTTCCCCCATCCATTCCCTCTTTAACCATCAATCCAGAGGAACCGGGCAGGATCCAGTAATGGAGAACTTATTGAATAATTGAATGAAGCTAATGTGCTGCTTTCACGTGTGGTGACAAGAACACTGATCCTTCAACAAACCATTTTCCACTTTAGAAGTATATAAAGTACATTAACAGAACCTTTCAAAACTACTGAGTATGTTTCTGAAATTTAATAAATATATACTCCAAAAAAACCATTATAATATAACACGCATTTTGCATGTTGATCCTATTCAGTAATACAAATTTGTCAAAATCTAACCAACATAAGAAGATCTTAGTCTGAATTTTGCAAGCAATATGTATGCAATGACTTTTCATTGTCTTAATGTAGGCTAAAAAACTCCACATGAGTATGTCTTTTTTCTGCATTTTCTCTCTTTTTTTTACATTTCAAAGTATCCAGAACGTAACAATGTTTGGGTTTGACTCTACTCTCTGTCTTCAGGTACCAGCAGGTGCCGGTGGTGCTGGTGGGCAACAAGGTGGACCTAGAGGACGAGCGGGAAGTGTCCCCCAGCGAGGGCCAGGCGCTGGCCGAGGACTGGGGCTGCCCCTTCATGGAGACGTCGGCCAAGAGCAAGACGATGGTGGACGAGCTTTTCGCCGAGATCGTCAGACAGATGGACTTCTGCCCTCTGCCCGACCGAAGAGAGACATGCTGCCCCCCCTGCAGCGTACAGTAGCAGCCCCGACAGAAATCAGGGCGCAAATGTATTCACGCTAAAGAGTTAGAGGAAAAAGAAAATTCACTTTTGCTGTTTCTACCGGCTTTCTGTATACAAATAAAGCCCGCTGTCTTGGGAAACGTAGGATAGATTGAATTTGTACTTGAAAGCTTCAGCAACACTCGACCTCCAGCACCTGAAACGTTAAGGAGTTTCCAGAGCTTCCCTAAAAGCACCGTGGTGCCAAAGCCATCAACCAACAGGATAGTGGTGCTAAATGCTTTTGGGAAAGCAGCCATAAGACCCAAACCGGTCTTTCGTAGCCCTCTTTTCTTCCGCTTGTCGTTTTTCTCTTCGCACCTTTTGGACGTGTTTGATGGCGTGAGACCAGCCAATCAGGTTTCTGAACGGATCAAAGTGGGTGTAAGGAAATCTCACAGCAGGTTCGCCCAACTACGAATGAATGAAAAGATGAACGAATGTCTCAATACGTTTAAAAAAAAAATAAAGGCACCTTTTGTGGGAAATTCGCGCCGGAGATCCCCAAATGTTGACAATGTGTGCATGTGGCCGTACTGTCACGCTGACATTGAGTTCAATCTCACCCAAAGAGACCGGTTCAGTCGGTGGTTGAAATGTTCCGGAAACACGTTGTCTTTTCACGCTGCAGACGATACGAATGCCTTGTTACACGTAGGAGATGAACAGCGTCGGTGTGTAGCTCGTCTAAGTCACAGCAGATGTGTTCGTAGTTTGATGTCAGAAACACGTATTTTCAACAAAAAATAAAACCTTATGCACAAGAGTGTCGTGTGTTGATTGCCGGGAACTCCCATTTCGTATATATAATGAAAAAAGAGATTGATGATTAGCCTTTTAGCTTTGACGCTTAGCACATCAGAATCTGGGTCTTGATATATTTATTAAATTCAGTTAGTCGAGTCAACTTTATTTATAAAGCACATTTATTACCGCAGCTGTTACCAAACTTAAAGTCAGAGTCTAAAACCATCCCGAGATTTGTAACGGACTGCTTAGAGCTAGGGCTAAACACAATGACTTTGGATTTTAAACATTTTAAAGGCATCCATGTCGATGTCATCACGGCATTTTAACAGAGGGTGAATGGAGCAAGAACTATTGGGTTTTAAGGGCAGATAAATCTGACAGTCATCAGCATAACAATGAAATGAAAGACCATGTTTCCTCAGGATAGACCCAAGGGGAGCAGAAAGAGTGAAAACTGAAGGTGTCCAAGAATCGAGCCTTGCGGGACCCCGCAGAAAAGAGGCACTGAAGCAGATACACCATTTCCAACCTTTACACAGAAACACAGAGGGTTTGGATTGATGGCGGCCGCGTTCCAGAGTCCGGGTGTCCTTGACAAAACAACAGAGTAACTTTATAAAATGTATTAAACCTATAAAACCTATGATTAGTTTTTTTGCCAAAGTTTTAGACAAGATCTGTTAGCCCTTGAATTTACATGTTGAGCATTACTCGGCTACAACCATGCCAAATTTGAGCACAATATCTAAAAATTATATAATGCCATTTAAGTTTGATTGATTGTGACAGATTTACATTACGTAAAAAAAAAGGAATAATGATGGATGTATAAATAATAACCACAGACATTGGCAATATTCGTGTAAAGGTCTTGCAATCTACAAAATAAACTAAACAAGGTAAAGAGTTAAAAAATGTATACGTGAGTAAAATAAAATAATGTGTGCCTTTTAATCGATACAAACCACTATTTTCTTAAGAAATGTGCATAAATACATTCAAATTCGTATAATGAAGGGTCTGTTACAAGAAAAAGACAACAAAGCTGTTTATGAAATAAAAGTTCAATTTCTCAAGAGTTATTGTTTTTACAAGTTTCTGATGATTTAAATTAAGTTTTTCCACAGAGGTAATATATGTTTTTAAGTCCGTTTCTTTTAAAATTATTAAATGAGGGTCTTTTTTTCACTCCATTTCATCTTGTGGACATAATATTTTGCCAGTATTATAATTAGATTTACTTTATATACTCACGTTCACACTGACAAAAAGAGCATTCGTTGCTGACATTTGGAAAGAAACGACAAATATCTTTAACTGGATTATATCTATGTAAAATCTTAAATAAAAATAATTTGATCCTATATACTTATGAGGCAGTAAAAAGACTGCATGAATAAACCCATCTGTGTTTATTTTATTTTATTTTGCAGAGGGTTGACCACCCAGTGATTATTTCCTGAAGGTTTCAAGACTGTCCAGTTGTTCAGCAGATGTTTTGCTAACAGGCAAAGAGGTATAGCAGTGTATAAACATATAAACATAACTTTTGCTCCTACAGATAATCAGTTAGCTGGAGTAAAATTTATATTAAATTAATAATAATGATGATGCTGTCAACAGCGACACCTGCTGTTACAAACTAGAACGACTCCTCTCAGATGCGGAACGTTTCTTCCTGTCCTAATGTCCTCCGCCGGACCTTAATCGACGTCGCACAAGTCGCGAATGGCGTCCTTCACTTTGCGGCTTTTGTAGCCTGACTTTTGTGTGTCTATTGCTCTTATATATGTTTTAATTTGTATTATTTTTGTAAAACATAATGGCAACACAGACGGCGTGTCGAGTTTTCCAGCGACGTAAGTACCGGCTAGCTAACGTTCAGCGTGAGCGCGTGCGTGGAGTTAGCTCCGAAGGTTAAATATTTAGCCAAGAACCGCTTTTTTATCATATTTAACAGAAAAATAGCATTATTATTATGACTTTAGTTTGTTTTGTTGTCATTGTTTATTTAAAAAATGATAAAAGAATATGTCTCTGTGAGTTTTTAAGGAGAAAAAGGATTAGAGCCCAGTTTTTCCTGTAAATTAAATTTAACCTAAATTAACATCGTGTTTAAATTTTTCTTATTTGGTATTAAAATAATAATAATAAAAAAAAACATAAGCAGGGATAGATCTACTTAAGTTGTAATGTTCAAGAGCTTAAACATAATTTACAACCATGTAGCTGTAAAATTAATAAAATGTGCCTCAGCTTTCTTTTAGATAAATAAAATAACTTTCTTTGCTCTAAATTCACAGTTTGTGGGTTTTAGCTGAATAATCTTAGTTTCCTTTCATTTTTAGCTGTTACTTTAAAATGAATGCAAAACACGTGTACAGAGAAATATAAGTAATAAAGTCATTCATCTTTAGAGTTCAGGTTTGAGCTCTAATTCTTCTGGAATTAACTTTAAAACAATTCCTGGGCTCTTCTTAAATTATGTTGTAAATGTTTTTTTTTTTTTTTTTGTTGCACATTTTGGTGCAGAAATGAAAACACGAGGCTTCAGACTCAGTTTACATCAATTATGTCATACACAGGTTTATTATTAAAAAATAAATAAAAGTATTTATTGCATTAAAAAGAATGGCTGGGCTGATTTCTATTAAACTCAGTCTTTAATTTGTCGAATTAAAAGTTCAACGCGAGTTAAATGTACAATGTTACATACGTCTTATTTTGAAAATATTTACCCTTATTGTGTGAATGTTTATGAAGAATTCATAATATTGTGATCCAGTTGATCAAGGATTCTCGTCCTTCAGTTTTCAGCTGTTTCCACAAATCATAAATCCAAACGTTCGGCTCTTTCAGGACAATCCTGCTGTGACTTTTGCTATTGGTGCAACTTTAGCTTTTTGAAATATTTAGCCTTTTCTGCCATTTTTATTCCCATAGAAAATGAACTGAGCTCATTTTACGTCCTTCGCATCTTTAGCTCTGTTTACAACCGTTTACTGCTCCTTTCACATTCTCTTCTGCTTCAGCTGCTTTCAGCTGTTTAGTGCTCCTTTCAGATTATTTTAGCTAACTACAACATTTTTGTGCTTTCTGCTCCTTTCAGCTGTTTTCTACAAGTTTCAGTTTTTTCTACTATTTAGCTGTTTTATGCTAATTTAAGCTTTTTCAGCTAATTCCACATTTTTTGCATTCATTTCAACTTTTTCAGCCCAATTCAGCTAAAATGTGCTCTCTCCTCTTCCTTGTAATTTCAGCTTCTTTCTTCTTTTTTAGCTACTTTTCAGCTGCTTTTTTTTTGTTGTTGCTAATTTCAGCTTTTCTCCAGATAATTTTCACCTTTTTTGTGCTCATTTCTGCTTTTTTTCAGCCCAATATGTCAAAACTGTGCTCTCTCCACTTCTTTCAGTTAATTTAAGCTTTTTAGCATGTTTTAGCTAACAGCTGTTTTCTGATAAATCCAAGTTTTTCGTGGTAATTTTTGCTACTTTCAGCTAAATTAACTCCTTTCTACTAACTTCAGCTTGTTCTACTCCTTTCAGATTTTTCTACTATTTCAGCTACTTTTTAGCTGTTTTTGTGCTAAATTTAGCCTTTTCAGCTACTTCTCAGCTATTTTTAGTTAATTTCAACTTTTTAGCTATTTTTCTAATTTTTGTGCTAATTTCTGTTTATTTAATCCTAATTCAATATATATGTGGGTTTTTTTCTGCTTTCTTCTGCTAATTTAGGCGTGTTCTTTCATTTCTGCATAGAGTATTTCCCACAGGGCTCGATTCTTGGACCCCTATGTTTTCCGCATGTTTTTTTTTTAGCTTATTTCAGCTGTTTTTCAGCAAGTCCTTCATCACACTGCATTTTCTCAAGAAATTTAATTTCTCCAGTTAATTCTAGTAACAGACACATGTCATGGTTTGATGACCGGATAAACGTTTCTGTGATGAGAATTGGTAGAAAATCCATTTCTTGGTTCCTCTCAGGCGTTGCGTCCTCTGCAGCCGCTCTGCGTCTGTCTGCCGCCGAGGTGCGCAGTCAGCGCAACGCCATCTTCTCCAGAGAGCAGACCAGGCAGAGAGCTCTGTACCCCCGCATCGAGAAGATCGAGGTGTCCATGCAGGGCCCGGGGCTGGACGGGACGCTCCTCATCATGAACAGAGGCATGTCCACGCCGCTGAGCTGCGCCAGGCGTAAGTGGAGCTGGGAAACGACTCGTCTTTGAATCGAAACGTTGAACGGCGTCCTGCAACGAATGTGTTCCTCTCAGATCTGACAGAGTACCACGTGGACAACTCGGTCCTGGCGCTGGTGGACGGGGAGCTGTGGCCGTTCCACCAGCCCCTCACCCACTCCTGCACCCTCACCCTGCTCACCTTCAAAGACAATGACCCTACTCTCGTCAACCAGGTAGAACTGCTTTAAGAATATGTCTCTGCGTACTCATGGTCCAGACCGTTCAGGAGTCGTGTCCCTTTGCCTCCAGGCGTACTGGCGTTCCTGCGCTGCTCTGCTCGGCCAGGTGCTGACGACGGCGTTCAAAGACGAATACACCGTGGAGCTGATTAGCACACCTGAAGTTCCAGGTAAAGCAGCGCTTTGCTTCGAATGAGCTAGTCGAGGCTTTGGTTTGTGCGGCACTCGCAGGCCTCAACGCCCGAGCGATTCGTTGGTTCGCCTCTCGCATCAGGACGATAGGGGGCGCAGCCGAGTCAAAACTAGAAACCAGAGCTGCTGCTTTTCCCCACAGAGAGCTAGCGCAGCGATTAGCTTGATATATTTATTAAATTCAGTTAGTCGAGTCAACTTTATTTATAAAGCACATTTAAAAAAGCTGCTGTTACCAAATTTAAAGTCAGAGTTTAAAACCATCCTGAGATCTGTTAAAGACTGCTTAAGGTATATGGCTCAAGAGAGTCAAGGTTAACAGAGACAGCAGTAGAGCTAGGGCTAAACACAATGACTTTAGATTTTAAACATTTTAAAGCCGTCCATGTCGATGTCATCACGACATTTTAGCAGAGGGTGAATGGAGCAAGAACTATTGGGTTTTAAGGGCTGATAAATCTGACAATCATCAGCATAACAAGGAAACGAAAGACCATGTGTCCTCAGGATACACCCCGAAGGGAGCAGAAAGAGTGAAAACAGAAGGGGTCCAAGAATCGAGCCCTGCGGGACCCCGCGGAAAAGAGGCACTGAAGCAGATACACTATTTCCAACCTTTACACAGAAACTCCTGTCACTGAGATAAGAACAGAACCATTCTAATGCTGCACCTGTGATCCTATCAGACGAGCAGTACTGACATGTTGCCCGCCTGGTCTCTTATTTACAGTTAGCGTTAGCTAGCTATCTGTAGCAGGGAGGAATCCGTGAGTTAATGGAGAAGAATCCTGACTCTGGAGTTTTAAGTGATTCGTTCAGGGGGAGACGACCTCAAATTAATTTAAACTTTACCTGTAAGATACAAGGAACTCGTGCTAAGAGCTTGTTAACTCCTCGCACATCAGTGAACCACCAGCTGTAGCCAAGACGAATAATCATTTGAGGTACCGCTACAACTGGGGGATGAAATTCAAGATGGCTGCCACAGCCAACTGGTCTCGGGAAACACAAAAATGTCTGTAATCCAGTTAAGTGTCCAGATGTTGGAGCTGAGACGTATTCTGAGCTGACAGTTTTGGTCAGTTGGGTTCTGCTAATTCAGTTCCTTCTGCAGTCACTTCAGGGGCCTTCTGCTGCGACGTGGTCCTCGACCCTGAGCTGGACTCCTGGACCCCCTCCGAGGTGAGTAAGATGAAAACCAAACCTTTAAGAGGGTCGTGGTTCTGGAACATTCAGCGAACGTAGTTGGGTTAATGTGTTACAGACAGGGTTATTATATAAATTAGATCGCCAGCTGTGTTTAATAACAACTGGCACTGAAAGATGGAGCAGATTATAAATAATCACATGTGACTGGAGCCACAAACACTGCTGCACACGTGGTCATCAACTGGTGGCCCATGGGCCGCTTTGAGTTCATTGGAAGGGCCTTTTCTGGCCAGTGGGGGTGACATTATAAAAGTACAAATGAATGCTTTTGAGTATTTATTGATATTTTTACTTATTAAAACAAAACACCAGATTTATGTAAAGAAAAAAATGTTTTTAATTATTTTTATAAAAATTTAAACACTGATCTTAATCGGGCCGAAAGTGAGTTCTCTTTTTAAATTGTGGAAAAATCAATTATCTATCCTACTTTGAACAAACAGTCAAAGTGAGTATAAAAATGACAGTTTTTGGCTTTTTAATTGATTTAAAAAATATATTTTTTTACGTAGTTTTTATTTTATTTTATATTTTATTGTTATTGATTCACCAAATGTCTTCTCAGCAACTTGTTTCAAAAGAAAAAAATAATCTGGTGGGCTTGAGAGAACGGTGACATCATAAGACAGGAAGTAAAGAAGCGGCTAACAACCAACTAGCATGACGTAGTGGACATGTATCCATACAGTCACATGTTTACAGAAGACGAGGAAAACTGCTGAACTAGCTCTTTTTTATTGTTTGTATAAAAAACAATAAAATTCGGTTTTAAGTTAGTTTTGGTCAAAGCTTCAAAGAGCTGCATGTGGCCCTAGAGCCGCAGGTTCAAGACCTGCATGTGGCCCTAGAGCCACAGGTTGAAGAGCCGCATGTGGCCATAGAGCCGCAGGTTGAAGACCCACATGTAGCACTAGAGCCACAGATTGAAGAGCCGTATGTGGCCCTAGAGCTGCAGGTTGAAGACCCACATTTGGCCCTAGAGCCGCAGGTTGAAGAGCCGTATGTGGCCCTAGAGCTGCAGGTTGAAGACCTGTATGTGGCCCTAGAGCTGCAGGTTGAAGACCTGTGGTCCTAGAGCTGCAGGTTGAAGACCCACATGTGGCCCTAGAGCTGCAGGTTGAAGACCCGTAAGTGGCCCTAGAGCTGCAGGTTGAATAGCCGCATGTGGCCCTAGAGCTGCAGGTTCAAGTCCCACATGTGGCCCTAGAGCCACAGGTTGAAGACCTACATGTAGAACTAGAGCCGCAGGTTGAAGAGCCGCATGTGGCCATAGAGCCGCAGGTTGAAGACCCACATGTAGCACTAGAGCCACAGATTGAAGAGCCGTATGTGGCCCTAGAGCTGCAGGTTGAAGGCCTGTATGTGGCCCTAGAGCTGCAGGTTGAAGACCTGTATGTGGCCCTAGAGCTGCAGGTTGAAGACCTGTTGTCCTAGAGCTGCAGGTTGAAGACCCACATGTGGCCCTAGAGCTGCAGGTTGAAGACCCGTAAGTGGCCCTAGAGCTGCAGGTTGAATAGCCGCATGTGGCCCTAGAGCTGCAGGTTCAAGTCCCACATGTGGCCCTAGAGCCGCAGGTTGAAGACCCGTATGTGGCACTAGAGTTGCAGGTTGAAGACCCGTATGTGGCCCTAGAGCTGCAGGTTCAAGGCCCACATGTGGCCCTAGAGCCACAGGTTGAAGACCCGTATGTGGCCCTAGAGCTGCAGGTTCAAGACCCACATGTGGCCCTAGAG
>NC_056520.1:7741229-7741417 GCF_014905685.2 Nematolebias whitei | reverse complement strand
CACATGTGGCCCTAGAGCTGCAGGTTCAAGACCCACATGTGGCCCTAAAGCCGCAGGTTGAAGAGCCGTATGTGGCCCTAGAGCCGCAGATTCAAGACCTGTATGTGGCCCTAGAGCCGCAAGTTCAAGACCTGTATGTGACCCTAGAGCCGCAGGTTCAAGACCTGTATGTGGCCCTAGAGCCGCAG
>NC_056520.1:7739790-7741219 GCF_014905685.2 Nematolebias whitei | reverse complement strand
CCCTAGAGCCGCAGGTTCAAGACCTGTATGTGGCCCTAGAGCCGCAGGTTCAAGACCTGTATGTGGCCCTAGAGCCGCAGGTTCAAGACCTGTATGTGGCCCTAGAGCCGCAGGTTCAAGACCTGTATGTGGTCCTAGAGCCACAAGTTCAAGACCTGTATGTGGCCCTAGAGCCGCAGGTTCAAGACCTGTATGTGGTCCTTGAGCCGCAAGTTCAAGACCTGTATGTAGCCCTAGAGTTGCAGGTTGAAGAACCGTATGTGGCCCTAGAGCAGCATGTGGCTCTTCAACCTGCAGCACTTTCAAGTTTACCTCCTCGATCGTTTACAGCATGAACCTCCTGCGTTGTGTATTTGAAAGTAAAAGTACTAGATGTGAACAGGAAGTGAGTATTTGAGCTGTGTGTTTCTCTGCAGGAGTCTCTGCGCTCTCTGACCAAAGGGGCCCATCAGCTGATCCAGCAGGACTTGGCCTGGGAGCCTCTAGATGTGGCACCTTCTGTGGCCTTGGAGGTTTTCTCACAAAGCAGGTACCCCCCCCCACCCCCCCCACCCACCGGTTTTCCAGCTCTTGTTTTTTTTCTTCAACAAGATAATGAGCGTTACTTTTGATCTTGGTCTCCTCAGGCGTGAACAGGAGGAGGTGGAGCAGAGAGCGTCGGAGAGTCCTAAAGGCACCGTGACGCTCTACAGGTGACCTGAAGCTGCTTTTCCACTTTAACCGTGGTCGTCGTGGCGTCGCTCAACCGTTTGCTGATCTTTGCAGGTGTGGCGATCACGTGCTGCTGAGCAGGGGCCCTCTGGTGGCCAGAACAGGCCTGTGCTCGCAGTACGAGGTGACGGCTCTCCACAGCCGGGGTCAGGGGCCCTGGGGGCTCCAGCGACGGGCTCAGGGCCTCTCTCTGCCTCTGCAGCTGCAGGTAAGGAGGCGACAAGTTCGGCTTTCTGATCATTTTTAACCAGAGACACACTAAATACAGTTCAAAGTTTTTAACTACCGCTTGTTGTTTTTAATCCAGTTTGACATTCCCAAATCAAGTGACTTCTAAATACAAAGTATCAGATTTTAAATTTAAACTACTAAATGCTGGGTTTTATACTAGAGCCCAACCGATACGGAAGTTTTGGCTATCGTTGAAAATTTTTGTTCTTTGTCCACCCCCAAGAATATCAGTAAACAGTGAGTGGAGCGGGGCTTGTTTATTTAGCACAGCTGTTAGCCTCAGTAATGAGGGCGTTGCTTCGGTCGGTCATGGTGAAGAAAGGTTGAGTCAAAACAGTTCAAGTTGAGCGGGGCTTAGTCCTCAGTAATGAGGGCGTTGCTTCGGTCGGTCATAGTGAAGAAAGAGTTGAGTCAAAACAGTTCAGGTGGAGCGGGGCTTAGTCCACAGTAATGAGGGCGTTGCTTCGGTCGGTCATGGTGAAGAAAG
>NC_056520.1:7735521-7739780 GCF_014905685.2 Nematolebias whitei | reverse complement strand
GTTCAGGTGGAGCGAGGCTTGGTCCTCAGTAATGAGGGCGTTGCTTCAGTCGGTCATGGTGAAGAAAGAGTTGAGTTGAAACAGTTCAGGTGGAGCGGGGCTTCGTCCTCAGTAATGAGGGCGTTGCTTCGGTCATGGTGAAGAAAGAGTTGAGTCGAAACAGTTCAGGTGGAGCGGGGCTTCGTCCACAGTAATGAGGGTGTTGCTTCAGTCGGTCGAGGTGAAGAAAGAGTTGAGTCGAAACAGTTCAGGTGGAGCGGGGCTTCGTCCTCAGTAATGAGTTTGTTGCTTCTGTCGGTCATGGTGAAGAAAGAGTTGAGTCGAAACAGTTCAGGTGGAGCAGGGCTTCGTCCTCAGTAATGAGGGTGTTGCTTCGGTCGGTCGAGGTGAAGAAAGAGTTGAGTCGAAACAGTTCAGGTGGAGCAGGGCTTCGTCCACAGTAATGAGGGCGTTGCTTCGGTCGGTCATGGTGAAGAAAGAGTTGAGTCGAAACAAAGCTCTGGTCTGTTAATGCTCTAACCCTCACCTGCGTTCACGAGGTTCTGGATCCAAGCGGCTGAAATGAGGTTCTTTCGTAGGCTCAGTATTAGAGATGGGGGTGGGGGTGCCATCAACCTGGGGGGAGCCCAGATTAAAGCTGCTGCTCCTCATCATAAGGAGTCAGCCGAGGAGGTTCATCAGGTTAGGATGCTTCCTGTCCCTTTAGAGGTTTTCCAGGCTCCTCCCTGAAGACACCCAGAAGTTGTCTGGTCCGGGAACATCTCAGGGTCTCTGGGGATGCTGCCACCGCCGTGTTTGAGTCCAGACCTCAGTCAGGAGGAATTTCTTCTCGTGCAGTGAAAATATTCTGTTTGGTCACGTGACGTTCTCTGTCCCTCTCTGCAGGCTCATCACACAGTCTGGAGGAAACTCAGACAGCGGGCCCAGAACCTGGTAAGAACAGAACCTGGATCTGTCGTCGCATCAGAGCTGAGTTTCTGGAGTGGGGGATGGGTGGGTGGGGGGGGGTCCAAACTGCTGCCCGTGTCTCGTTCATCCGGCTCCGACACGTCTCGTATCACAAAGCAGCCAGAGGTTTTACGCTCATTACGGCGCCAGGGGAGATGCATCGTGGGTCGTAATCTCCAGGAAACAGCAGGTCCCGTCCACCTCGTGAAGGACGAGCTGCTGTTCACTGAACGAAACATCAAACACGTAGACGCTGACGGGAGAGTCGGAGGGGGAAAAAAAAAGTTGTTAAATCTCCACGCGAGGCGTCGTTTGGATCCAACCTGCTCCGGCTGCGTAACGGAAAGAAGAAGAAGCTCCAAATATAAAGTAGGTTAAGAGGAGTCGTCAAGACGGAGTGCATCTCTGCAGCTTCGTTGCTCAATAAAAACAAGACGTTCATTAACAGACTCGTAACGTGGCAGCTGAGGACGTGGTGCGTCTGTGGCCTGCGTCTTACTCAGGTTTGTTCAGGGAGCTGAAGTATCTGAGAGTTGTAGAAACGTTTCAGCTCCTGGAGGTCACAGATGTGTGTCCTATCAACGCCCTAAACGGTGCAGTTTTCCGTTTAACGTGTTCCCCGACCGTCCTCGAGTTAAAACAACTAATTTAAGACCGATCGGGGGGAGAGCTGTAAACTCTGCCAGGACTGGAGGATCTTTGCAGGACGTGTATAGAAGCAGCTAACTGGAACCAAACCAGCTGTTCGACTTGAAATACCGTATTTTTTTAGCCAATAAGTCACAGTTTTTTGCGTAATTTGCATGCTCTGCGACTTATACACCGAAGCGACATATTTATGGATTATTTTCCATATTTATAAACCAAGATATGAAAGTTTTCATTCATTCTGACTAAAAATATTGAGCACTACCATTTTCAGCCACTAGATGACACTCGAGTAGTATGGCATGCCATTGTGTCATGTAATAGGTAAAAGTGGCAATTAATGACACAATCGGCTTGCCAGAATTTTCAGCCATTAGATGACACTCGAGTAGTATGGCATGCCGTTGTGTCATGTAACAGGTAAAAGTGGCTATTAATAACACAATCGGCTTGCCATAATTTTCAGCCATTAGATGACACTCGAGTAGTATGGCATGCCGTTGTGTCATGTAATGGGTAAAAGTGGCAATTAATGACACAATCGGCTTGCCATAATTTTCAGCCATTAGATGACACTCGAGTAGTATGGCATGCCGTTGTGTCATGTAATGGGTAAACGTGGCAATTAATGACACAAGCGGCTTGCCAGAATTTTCAGCCATTAGATGACACTCGAGTAGTATGGCATGCCGTTGTGTCATGTAACAGGTAAAAGTGGCTATTAATAACACAATCGGCTTGCCATAATTTTCAGCCATTAGATGACACTCGAGTAGTATGGCATGCCATTGTGTCATGTAATAGGTAAAAGTGGCTATTAATGACACAATTGGCTTGCCATAATTTTCAGCCATTAGATGACACTCGAGTAGGATGGCATGCCGTTGTGTCACGTAACGGGTAAAAGTGGCTATTAATGACACAATCGGCTTGCCATAATTTTCAGCCATTAGATGACACTCGAGTAGTATGGCATGCCGTTGTGTCATGTAATAGGTATAAGTGGCTATTAATGACACAATCGGCTTGCCATAGCCTGCCACCTTTGTCCAGCTCACCTGGAGCAACCATCAAATTAGCTTAATTTTGCTGCGCCGCCCCAGAGAAATGCAGTTAATTTGACCATTGAAGTGAATTTATTAAGTAAAAGTTCAACTGAGACACACCTTTACTATAATGTCAAGCAAACAAATAATTGTTTTTTTAAGTGTTAATCTTGTTAAATTCTTGTTAAAGTCCTCCCGTGCACGCTCCCGCGACCGCCATTTGATTTTTGGCACAACATTTCCAGGTTGTCAGCGCTGACACGTAACAAACGTAACACGTCAGTGGTGACTACAGCTGGGCGATATGGACCAAAATTAATATCGCAATATTTTTATAAGAATCGTGATATACGATATATATCTTGATATTATTTCTTTCCATAACGTAATAACAAAAATATATTTGAGTCAAAGTTTTGTCCCAGTTGTCACACAGGCACATAAATGCCTAAAAAATAAACTTATATTAAATATTTTATTCTTTAGACATCTATTTACATATATTAAATAATAATCCTCTTCAGCTGGGGCAGCTGTGGTTGAGAGGCTAGAGCAGTTGTCCTCCAATGGGAGAGTTGGGGGTTCGAATCCACCAGCAGTCACATGCTGAAGTGTTCCTGGGCAAGACACTGAACCCCTCATTGCCTCTGATGTGTGTCCCATCGGTGTATGAATGTGATAAAGCTCTGAATATTCTTTGTAGAGATCTAGTAGAGGGCATGAATGGGTAAATGAGGACAGATTGTGTAGTAAAGAGCTTTGAGTGTCTGAATAATATAGAAAGGCTCTATACTTGAAGCTGCAGCTCCGACAGACCTGACGCCTTCCTTGAAATAAACCACGGTTCAGAGCTCATTCAGCCGTGCTGTGCCTTTTAGAGGAACAGAGAGAGGAAGCGCAACGTTAATAAATCAACAGTTTATCATATCGCTAAAGACACGGTCCCGTCAACTGTGGAACAAGACAGCTAAAGCGTTAGCCGTCTTGTTAGCCGCTTTGTGTTTGTGTTCGAGGAGGTAGAAAGAGGGGGGCGAGTGGGAGAAAAGACGGCAGGATTTCCAACTATAAAACTCGTTTTATATCGAGATAGTCTCAAGTTATATCGCATAAAAAAAAATCATCTCGATATTTTAAAAATATCGAGATATTGCCCAGCCTTAACATAATAGATGTGACGTATACGGCGGAAAATACGGTACTCTCCTTCTGTCGGTCTTGTGAGCTCGATGACTTGAAAGGTAAAAAAAACGTATTGGCGTTCGTTTTTTTTTTTTTTTTTTTGCGAGGGGCTTCATCTAGGTGCGAGAAAGGGCGCTGTCGAATATTGTGTTGCCACGTCAAAATCCAAGATGGCCACCACCGTATATATGTGCAGATGCATTAAAACAAAATTTGAATATCGTGAAAAAAGAGATGGAGTGAGAGAGAGGGATAGAGGAGAGAGATGAAGTGAGATAGAGAGGGAGAGAGAGATGGAGTGAGGGAGAGAGATGAGTGAGAGAGGAGAGAGGATGGAGTGAGAGAGGAGAGATGATGGAGTGAGAGAGATAGATGGAGTGAGAGAGGAGAGATGATGGAGTGAGAGATGATGGAGTGAGAGAGATAGATGGAGTGAGA
>NC_056520.1:7727040-7735421 GCF_014905685.2 Nematolebias whitei | reverse complement strand
AGTGAGAGAGAGAGAGAGATGGAGGAGAGAGATATATAGATGGAGTGAGAGAGAGGCGAGAGAGATGGAGTGAGAGAGGAGAGAGGGAGTGAGAGAGAGAGAGATAGAGGAGAGATGATGGAGCGAGAGAGAGGAAAGAGATGGAGTGAGAGAGAAGAGAGATGGAGGAGAGAGAGCGAGATGATGGAGAGAGAGAAGGAGAAAGAGGGAGAGAGGGAGTGAGAGAGGTAGAGATGGAGTGAGACAGAGGAGAGAGAGAGAGAGAGAGAGATAGAGGAGAGAGAGATGAAGCGAGAGAGAGGAAAGAGAGATGGAGTGAGAGAGAAGAGAGAGATTAAGTGAGAGAGAGAGAGAGAGATGATGGAGAGAGAGAGAGATAGAGATGATGGAGAGAGAGAGAGAGAGATGATGGAGAGAGAGAAGGGGAGAAAGAGGGAGAGATGGAGATTAAGCGAGAGAGGGAGAGAGATGGAATGAGAGAGAGAGGGAGTGAGAGAAAGATATATATATTATACAGGTCCTTCTAAAAAAATTAGCATATTGTGATAAAGGTCATTATTTTCCATAATGTAATGATAAAAATGAAACTTTCATATATTTCAGATTCATTGCACACCAACTGAAATATTTCAGGTCTTTAATTGTTTTAATACTGATGATTATGGCATACAGCTCATGAAAACCCAAAATGCCTGTCCCAAAAAATTAGCATATCATGAAAAGGTTCTCTAAACAAGCTATTAACCTAACCATCTGAATCAACGACGTAACTCTAAACACCTGCAAAAGATTCCTGAGGCTTTTAAAAACTCCCAGCCTTGTTCATTACTCAAAACCGCAATCATGGGTAAGACTGCCGACCTGACTGCTGTCCAGAAGGCCATCATTGACACCCTCAAGCAAGAGGCTGTTCCCAGAGTGCTGTATCAAGGCACCTCAGTGGGAAGTCTGTGGAAGGGAAAAGTGTGGCAGAACACGCTACACAACGAGAAGAGGTGACCGGACCCTGAGGAGGATTGTGGAGAAGGGCCGATTCCAGACCTTGGGGGACCTGTGGAAGCAGTGGACTGAGTCTGGAGTAGAAACATCCAGAGCCACCGTGCACAGGCGTGTGCAGGAAATGGGCTACAGGTACCGCATTCCCCAGGTCAAGCCACTTTTGAACCAGAAACAGCGGCAGAAGCGCCTGACCTGGGCTACAGAGAAGCAGCACTGGACTGTTGCTCAGTGGTCCAAAGTACTTTTTTCGGATGAAAGCAAATTCTGCATGTCATTCGGAAATCAAGGTGCCAGAGTCTGGAGGAAGACTGGGGAGAAGGAAATGCCAAAATGCCAGAAGTCCAGTGTGAAGCACCCACAGTCAGTGATGGTCTGGGGTGGCATGTCATCTGCTGGTGTTGGTCCACTGTGTTTTATCCAGCGCAGGGTCAATGCAGCTATCAGGAGATTTTGGAGCACTTCATGCTTCCATCTGCTGAAAAGCTTTATGGAGATGAAGATTTCATTTTTCAGCACGACCTGGCACCTGCTCACAGTGCCAAAACCACTGGTAGATGGTTTACTGACCATGGTATTACTGTGATCAATTGTCCTGCCAACTCTCCTGACCTGAACCCCATAGAGAACCTGTGGGATATTGTGAAGAGAAAGTTGAGAGACACAAGACCCAACACTCTGGATGAGCTTAAGGCCGCTATCGAAGCATCCTGGGCCTCCATAACACCTCAGCAGTGCCACAGGCTGATTGCCTGCTGGGACGCCATGTCATCCGGACCAGAGAGGACAAGGATAGCCCAAGTTGTTATCAACGCTCCGTTCAGAAGACTGCATCACTGATGGTATGGGGTTGCATGAGCGCTTGTGGCACCATTAATGCAGAGAACTATGTTCAGGTTCTAGAACAACATATGCTCCCATCTAGACGTCGTCTCTTTCAGGGAAGACCCTGCATTTTTCAACACGATAATGCCAGACCACATTCTGCAGCAATCACAACATCATGGCTACGTAGGAGAAGGATCCAGGTACTGAAATGGCCAGCCTGCAGTCCAGATCTTTCACCTATAGAGAACATTTGGCGCATCATAAAGAGGAAGGTGCGACAAAGAAGGCCCGAGACGATTGAACAGTTAGAGGCCTGTATTAGACATGAATGGGAGAGCATTCCTATTTCTAAACTTGAGAAACTGGTCTCCTCTGTCCCCAGACGTCTGTTGAGTGTTGTAAGAAGAAGGGGGGATGCCACACAGTGGTAAAAATGGACTTGTCCCAACTTTTTGGGATTTGTTGACGCCATGAAATTTGGAAACAACAGATTTTTCCCTTAAAATGATACATTCTCTCAGTTTAAACTTTTGATCTGTGATTTGAGTTCTATTCTGAATAAAATATTAGATGTTGGCACCTCCACATCATTGCGTTCAGTTTTTATTCACAATTAGTTCAGTGTCCCAACTTTTTTGGAATCCGGTTTGTAGATATATAATTTGTATTATTAAGATAATTATTTCTTTATCATCTAAAGATATTTAGTGTTATTGTTTATTTATTGTCAGGCGTGCTTTAAAAGATGTTTCGTCCACTTCCTGTTTGAGACATCAGCAGGAAGCAGCCCCCCCCCCATCACTGTGAACATCTGGATCACTAGGTTGCAGCAATAACGTTTGTTGGGTTCTCCTCTTGCTCCCACAGGTGGAGGTGCCTGGGGCTGAAACAGTGACTCCGCCCCCTCTTGACCCTGGAGCTAAAACAGTGACTCCGCCCCCTCCTGACTCAACCAACCAGTAACCACCTGATGGTGCAGCGGACGGTGTCAATAAAAGCTCAGAATGTGTCTCAGCTCGTGTCTTTCCTTTTTGAAATCTCTGCAGGGAACTCGTGACCGCGGATCGTTGGTGTGTCATGTTTTTACAACAAAAGCTGTGTGTCTTCAGTCGGGGGGGGGGGGGGGCAGCTGTTGTGAACGTCAGTCACCAAAACAGGTGGCCGTTGATCGTCCGAGTGTGGGAAAGGGTGAGGGAGGCGGCCGATCGGAGCCACGAGCTCGAGTCTCCTTGTTTTCTGCAGCGTCCCCAAAGTTGACGAGACTCTGAACATCAGAGGAACGCCATCTTTGTCAGGAACTTCTGCACGATTTGATCCTTACAGTGGTGCCCGTCAAAAACTTTCCTTTAAACGGATCATTCAGATCTTTAGAAACGGGTTTCTTCTGAAAAGTTATAAACTGTTTTAGCTGTTGCAGATATGTGAATGGGAAATTTAGTTCTCCCATCTTCATATTTGGGGGTGGGGATAACATTTTTGACCTATATGTTTATTTGTTAGCAAAATATCATGAGCCACTGCATATTTTTGTGAACCTTTTGAGATGGAAAATTTGGAAAACGATAAAAACTCCCATGTTGAATAAGTCCTCACTGAGACTTAATTTGCCGCCACGGGTCACATGTTCTGAGTCAGTCCAGTTCAAGATGGCCGCCACAGCTAAATGACCTTACCGTACACACAAATCATGATCTCAGCTTTGCATGTATTGAGCTAAAAATTTGGACATTTGTTTTGAATGTTCCTGTAACGTTGCAGCCCTTTAGTGTCCCTTACTGTAAAAAAACAAAACCACCATATAGAAATCCCTTTATAAATGCATTCCTTTCAATAATACTTTTATCTAATTTCACCTCGATATTAGCCCAGACGCTCTAAAAACTATCAACTTGGCGGGAAATTGCGTGGCAGAGGTGCGTCCGTCGTGGGTGGACGTTAATGTAGAGTCCCGTCGTTTGAATATAACGAGCAAAAACACACTTTGGTCGTGCACGAAGGTATTTGGTGCAAAAACAATGCCCTCGTGCATGCTTCTTTTGTTTTTTCACCCCTTTGTCGTAAAGTTAAAAGAGCTTCTGTGGGGGTTTAATAAACCACTTCCTTCAAGAATAATTTTATACCAAATGTTTCCAGGTTACGCCAGAAGTGCTACAGCTAGCTGCTGCTGGTATTTGAACATTAAGTAGCTGTAAAATTCATCTGGTCAGAATTGAGCTGCATTTCTCCAAACTGAGATCCTTCAAAGAGTTGTCTACAACAGGTAAGATACTTTTTTTTTAAACCTTTCAACAAAGCTTTGCATCAAAACATCTGAACTATTTTAGACCAAAGACCTCATTTTGGTCCCGTTTGTCCACGTTTGACGTGTAGACGTCGCTGAAAGTTCTCGTCGGATTCAATCCGTCGCATGATGCTCAAAGATATTCAGAAAATTAAATATCTTGCAGCTGTTGCTCCCACTCAGATGTCCCCCACACACACACACACACACACACCCAGAGACGCGTGACAAATGGCGTTAACGCGTGCCCTGAACGCCTCGCTGCAGCACAGCTCAGGAGGCGTTCAGGGACTCCTGCTAAAACGTGATTAAATTTAAATGGCGCACTCAACGCAGGAATGAATTTATGATGTTTGTTCTTTTTATACGTTTGTCCTTGTCGTGAAACCGTTTTTACAAACGAGCTTTTTGTCGTCTCGTCTTACTTTGTGCGTTTGTCTAAAAGCAGATTTAAAGGGTCGGAGCGTGACCTTTTGGGTCAAGGCCTTACCCTCGGCGGGAGCGGAACATGATTCATGGGAGGTTCTCGTGAGTTGCAGGGAATGTCTAAGGAGGGACTTGTTCTTCCTGTGAGCCGTCTTATCGTTTTCTTCTTGCAGATAAGACACTGAATACATTTTCTGTTTGTCCTTCCAGCCCCAATCTCTTTCTCACACTTGACCGAATCTCTGTTCTAAAGTTATCTGCACTTTTTGTTCTAAATTTCAAGAAGTCTGAAGAGTTTCACACGAGGGGCCTTGAAGCTAAAATAAAACTGATACCCTTAGCTTGATGTTTTGTAGCCTAACCTTTTACCTGTCCTCCGGTATGTGGGTCCACTCTGTCAGCAAAGTCCTTGAGTCGTCTCAGGTTTGAAGGGTTCCTTCTTTAGATGTTAGAGGATTTCTGAAGACCACTTCAGAACACTCCATCCATCCATTATCTTTACCTGCTTCTTCCTTTTCGGGTCACGGGAGTCACTGGTGTCCATATCCAACAGTCACTGTGCGAGAGGTGGGAGAAACCCTGGACATGTCTCCAGTTCATCACAGGGACACATGGAGACAAACGAGACAAACCATTCACTCTCACCTAGGGACAATTAAGTTACCAATTAGTCTAACATGCATGTTTTGGGGAGGAAACCAGAGTACCTGGAGAAAACCCACACATGCACGGAGAAAACATGCAAACTCCTCCCTGAAAGGTCCCAGGCTGGGATTTGAACCGGAGACCTTCTCGCTGAGAGGCAACAGCTCCACCGTGCCACCCCAGAACAGTCCAATGTTTGGTTATTCAAGGGTTCAAAGTGTTTATAGCCATGCGCACACTTGGAGACATGGTTCCAGGAGAAACTACGGTAAATTCCTTCCACAAGGAATGCCAAGCAGAGAAAGAATAATACAGTAGTCCATCGCTAGTTCAACTTTCATCGACTCACTCTTTCGTGGTTTTTCAATAATTGTTGAATGTATTGAATGTTTTCAATCTAATTATCTTTCAGATTGGAGGCAATGTGTTCATAATGGTATTTCCTCCAGTTATCTAACAGTCAGTAATGGTGTACCACAAGGCTCAGTCTTAGGGCCCACCCTCTTTACAATCCACATAGGTAATTTAGGTCAGAGTATCCCTGGTGCATCCTTACATTTCTATGCTGATGACACAGTTGTTTATTGTCGAGCTAAAACAGTTGCTAAGGCTTTCCAGCTTTTACAATTCGCCTTCGACATCATCCAGTCAGATTTGTTCCGTCTCAAATTTGTCCTAAATGCCGATAAAACCAAAGGGATGCTTTTTTCAAACAGGAAGTCGTTCCCATCAGTCCTTCCTCTGATTTTATCCTCAAATGGTGCCCCTATTGAGTTTGTCGATTCCTATAAATATTTGGGTATCTTGTTGACTTGCATCTCGCTTTTAAGCTTCACGTGGAAAACCTAGTAAAGAAACTGAAATTTAAACTGGGTTTCTTTTTCAGAAATAGATCCTGTCTAACTGAATGCTAGGAAACACCTTGTAACTGCGACTTTCCTTCCCTCCATTGATTACGGTGACATTTACATGAACACTCCTACAAGCACCCTGATGTTGGATGCTGTCTATCATGGTGCACTAAGATTCATAACTGGCTGTAACTACCGTACCCACCACTGCACCCTGTATTCACTGGTTAACTGGACATCATTAACTTCATGCAGACTTTCCCACTGGTACATTTTCATCTTTAAATCACTTCTTGGTCTGTTGCCTTCATACATCTCCTACATGCGCTCTCAGGACATTATTACATGCAGTGTCCCCTCAGTGAGGACTGAACTTGGCAAAAGGGCCCTCTCCTACTCCGCTCCTGTTTCTTGGAATATCTTACAAAAAGACGTGAAGCTCTCGATCTTGACTTCTCTAAGTGGCTTTAAAACCCTGTTAAGTTGCTGGGAAAAGCCAATGCAGACATGTTCCTGTTTTTAGTTTTCTAAATTGCCTTATAATCTAGCAGTTGTTTTTTTTTTTTGCTAGTATTCCTCTTGATTGTCCTTTTGGTTGCCATTTTGTTTTGATTTGTAAAAAAAAAAGAGAAACTTAAATTTGTTTGCCTATTTTATGACTGTCTATTGTTGTCGTTGTTGTCCATTGTTGTCATCACTCTTTGTTCAAATCAGGTCTCTCTTGTAAATGAGTCCCCGAGGCTCAATGGGACTAACCTGTGTAAATATAAGTTGAATGAACTGTCAACTTTAATATTACTCACGTGATTGGGATGATACGAGATAAAAAGTTAACGAAAAAAATACTTTGGACAAGCGCTGCCATTTTGTAGTTTTCTTTCAGTAAGCATGCACTAACGGCAGTCAAAAAAGAACTACACTACCCAGAAGCCAACAGTGCTTCCAGCCGCTGCTTTCTGCCAAAATAGAGGGAAAGTTTAGCAACGCAAAGTCAGAAGTAACAATTGATCTATTAAGATCACAGAACTGGCAGGAAAGTTACAAATAATCCTGAAGCTTAACTCATCTTTCAAGTTGGATCTTCATTGGTGACCTGGGCTGCAGTTGATCTGGACTGTGTGTGACCCGGATCCTGGGGGCTGCAGGGAACAGACTGCGGCGAGGTTCGGCCTGGTTCTGATCGCAGGGTGGTAGTCCTGAACAAAAAGCTGATGAGACTTGTTGACAATAAGCTCCAGTTTTGTCTCATCTGTCCAAAGGACATTCTCCAAGAAGCTTTATTTGTTCGTCAAAATGCATTTTGACAAAGTCCAGTCCTGCTTTGGTGTCCTCAGTTGTCTTCTATTATGTCCACTTTGTCTCAAAGACTGATGACCCTTGAACTTGGAGTTCAAGTCTTATCTCTTTGAAAGTTTTTCTGGGCTCCTTGGTTACCATTCGTAGTATTCGTCTCTTCAGTTTGTCTCTTGTGGACATGTCCAGAGAGGTTGTCTCCAGTCCCTTGGACCTTAAACTTCTGAATAATCTAAGCAGCTATCAGAGGAACATCAAGGTGTTTTGGAGTTGGCCTTATAGTCTTTTATCTTTCAAATTATGTCTTTCAAAGCTCTAGAGACAATTATGTGCTCAGCTTTCTGTGGTACATGCTCAGTGACTTACACACCAGGAACCCAAACAGCCCTATGACTACCAGTCATCCTTTAAAAAAACTGACTGATTACAGAACAGACCTTAGTTTAACATGTTCTTGTGGTCAAAATATTTTTAGGGGTACCATCTTTTTTTTTTTTTCAAGGCCAGTTTATGTTTTAAAATAATTTACAGTGGTACCTCGCTACTTCGCGGTTCGACTTGCGCGGACTCGCTCTTTCGTGGTTTTTCAAAGTAATATTGGACATGACACACAATTGGCTGATTGATGAGCCATGGATTGTTTATTTAAAATAAATTATTTTAAATGATTTAGCACTTGCGTTCAGCACACAGGTGCAGGGAGAAGCTCCCTCTGCTCTCTGCCACCTGCTGCTCTCTGCCACCTGCTGCTCTACTAGAACAGTAAATACTAAAATAAACTACCACTACCCACTACTACTACTACTGCTACTATTTGTGTACATAATTTCATTCCATCTCATGTACCACATGAGGTAATGACAATCAAGTTTACTTGAACTTGGACTACTGTACTTTGCTGTTTTTCACTTATCGCGGGGGCGTGGTCCCCTAAACCCCATGATAAACGAGGGACTACTGTAGTTGAAATCATGACTAATAACACAAAGTTTGTTTTCTCAGTCATCCAGGTATATAACAACAAAAAAGGTTGAATCATGTCATCTGGACTTCGTTTTTTT
>NC_056520.1:7706325-7722040 GCF_014905685.2 Nematolebias whitei | reverse complement strand
CAAAAAAAAAAAACGAAGTCCAGATGACATGATTCAACCTTTTTTGTCATGACTAATAACTTTTTCAGTCGTTTTTTTTTTATTATGTGGGGTTTTCTTTCCTAAAAGAAAGAGTTTACAAACAAGTACATCCACGTCTCTGTTTTTTTTTAACCCGGAACATTTGTTGGATATTCTTTTTTCAAAACGTGATTCATGCTCTCTGAGTTGAGGAGATCTCTGGTCCTCAGGAGCAGTGTTTGTGGTTTTGGAGCCGTTTGGCGCTGCAGTGCGCCTTTTGGACGCGGCGCTGCGCTGCACACCCGGCGCTCTGCTCCTCCCTCCCTCCCTCCCTCCCTCTCCACTCAGTCTCGACCAGCTCAGAAAGCAAGACGAGGACGAAGAGTCGTGGCTGACGGACACTCTCCACCCCCAGCCCGACGCCTCCGCCCGGACACCGACCTCCCGCCTGAACCGCGTCGGAGCGCTCTGGTCCGGCCGCCTCCTTCCCTCCCTTCCTCCCTCACTCCTCCTCCGGTCTGGACAGCAGTTTGGTCCCTGGATGCTGGATGATCGGTCGAGGAGTTGTGGACAAGTGTGATCTGAAGGATCTGCCTCTCAGCCAGAGATGGAGAGGACGTCCCTCTGTCTTCCTGTGGTTCTGTTACTGATGCAGTGTGAGTGGGAACCGTTCATCTGTGGAAACGTTGTGTTTGTGTAGTTTGGATCGTCTCTGAGTGTCTGAACTGTTGTTCGGTGTCAGGGGACGGGTTTAGACCCAGACTGCTGTTACACCTGTCTTATGTTAGGACTGGGGAGACGGAGGTGTTTGTCCCTGAAATGTATTGGAAAGTTTTCTAGTGGCACTGATTTTCAAAACTACACGGGTTGTAAATGTGTGAGGGGGCTGGAGCAGGAACTTCTAACTGGTTTTCCTGCTGGTTTCTGGGATGCTGCCATGAGATTAGAGGTTTGTGGGCAAAACTAGTGGAAGTAAGGTTTTAAACATTGCAACTACCACCTGGTTATCTCCTGGCGTAGGAACCTTTGTGACATTTGTAAGGGGGTTCAGTTGGGTGGCGCAGCGGCAACATGAGATCTATGTGATGAGATGTGGACCTGTCAGGTCACGGGGTCAGAGGGTTTCAGTCTCATCAGGCTCGCTGACAGACGTCGACACTTCAACACAACAAACACTGAGAGAGTCCGCCGGTTCTTGCAGATCGTCCTGTTTCAGTAAATTCAGAACGAAATGTTCTGGGTGTGTCTCCGTGGCGAGGGACCCAACAACTCCCCCTCGTATCGGCCTCTCCCACATGCTGTATCTGCCAGGGACAGCTGTTGCTCTCGTACAGTCGGCCTTTGTTCAGGACACACTCAGTGTCTGCATCCTGTTTTTCTTTGTACCCCCACAGCCTCGAAACGTGTGCCATCCACTTTATCTCCATCTCACAGCCAGACAGGACATTTCCTTCGGGTCCGTATCCCTCCCTTTCCCATTTGTTCCTTGTTAATTTGAATAAGTGCTTTAATTATTACTGCGCCATGCTTTTGACCTGGCTCAGCTCCGGTTAACCCCCCCTTCAGTCTCTAACGCTCTGTACAGAACACATAATGAGAATGAAGCTGCATGCCAAGGCTGGAGCGTGCCATCCTTCTAATTTTCTTTCTTTTTTTTTGCTACCATACGGTTGCTGTCCCTCTGAGCTTAAAGCTGTCACGGAGTTTGGTTGATGTTAATGACATACGCTACCGGCGCTGAGGCATTTTAATTACAGTAGTGGTCGTATCTGATGCCATGTCGGTCGACCTCCAGAGACCTGCTGATGGGACGAACATGAATAACTACATAAACAATTTACTGACTCCTTTCTGGTCAAATGTGACAAAAGACACTTGGCTCGTCTCCACAGATTCCCGAACCTCACTGCTGATGAACGTTGTGGGTTATTTCTGGAAGTAAAACATTGACGTAACTTTGGCAGGATGCTGCTAATTGGAGCTGATTCCTTTTTAAACCAGCAGCTCGGAGTTGATCAAACCCAGCACAGATGGTAGGACGGCAGCTAAAATAAGTATTTACTAGCAAATTTGTTACACTTATTTTTGGCATGAGGTATTTGAGGCTGCAGGTGCACAGATCAAACACCGGCCTGGCATGTCTGCAGTGTTTAGGAAGCACGCTTGCAAAACAGAATGTCGTATTGTGAAAAGGTATGAATCTTTTAGCCTGAACAGCCAATACTTGGGAGTTAAGCTCTAGAATCTGCCACGTTTGCTGTGTAGATATTTGGATTTTTGCATGTAAAATGTTAAAACTCTTACATCCCAACTCTTCTTAGTCGTTTGTTCGGCTACATGGACAAATGTTGTTGACCGACTGTGTCCACAATTGGAGATCTGAGGGGTGGCTGTGGAAAAGACTCGCTGCCATTTTGTTGAAGAGCTCGTTTTGACACCAGCGTCACTTTTTTCCCACGTCTGACCTAAATTGATGCAGTCCCAGTTTCTTGTGAATCCCATCTGAGACCTTTATCTTGGGGTTGGATTTGATTTGGTCACCAAAATAACTTGCGTGTCTTTGTTCTTCAGCAGTTGTCCCCAAAGTAACAAGGCTGGGTGTATAATGGGGTCTTCTGGTTTTCTTAGAACAAAAATGGCTACTTTTAAAATCCGACAGTTCATAACAGTGCGTGTTTGATACTAACGTTCCTTGTTCATGGGTGAAACGTACCAATGAGAGCAGAGGTGCATCTCCACGGTGGTATAAAATTGCTCCTTACATAATTGGAAGTATTTGCAAAAAAAACGTAGCTTGGATAAGGGCTGAAATACTAAAAGTCTCTCAGAAGTGGTCGATTGGCTAGCGAAGAAGAAAGTAGCCTTGATGCCTTTGTGGTTAATTGGGGTCATGTTAGATGACGCAGTTGTGAAATACGATGTGGAAGCAGTGGGAGTTCACATTCCGAGCAATTGGCTCGTGCACTTTTATGTGTGTTGACCTGTTACATTTCCTTTTTTCTCAAAGAGACATGGTTAAAGGTGGCAGCAGGCCTTGGCTGCTGCCACTGTGTTGTGTCGCTGTATGACACGAGCTACTTCCGTTCATAGTCCTAGTGTCGAGAAAGATCTCCCTCGTCTTCTCTTTTATTCATGTCCCTGCAGGTCTTGAGGCCCCCTTCTCTGCCACTGTGCCCCCCACCCCCTCCGCCGCACTCTCCTTCACTCCATTTGTATTCTATTCTTAGGGACGCTCATCTCCTCATCTCTCCTTGATCGCTCATCCTAGTCCCCTTTTAATCTGATTGCATTCTCCGTCCCCGTCTTGTATGTGTTTTGGTGGCAGTGTGCTTCTCGGGAGGTGCCGTGGCACGTCGGACAAAGTTACGATAATCCTGTTAAACCGCGACAGGTCAAAGGGAAAAGAGGAGAAACCGTCTAGAGGAAAGTGTACGTCTCCTTTACAGGGACTAAATCTTGACCCAATCAAGCTGCTGTGAACAGCTCGAGGAAAAGCTACTGTAAAGTCACGGCATGTTCAGAAATGACAGAGTTGTAGCCGTTTTGGTCAAACTGGTTCATAAGTTGGTTTCTGACTCATCCAGGTCAATGAAGCGAATAGTCGCACTAAATCAAGACTCGCGAGTCTGAGATCTCAATTAAGCATAATTATACACGCCCTCTGGAGACTGCCGCTAAGTCAGCGAGTTAGCGGACTTGACGTAAAAATGAGCTAAATCCCTGGAAACACTGTTGACTCAGATGAGTCTTACATACACATTTACATGTTTTACAACTTGGTTAACTTATATTTGATATGTACATTTCTAATTTCCATTCATAAATACATACATAAGTATGATGCATATGTATGCATGTATATACATTTACATACATACATACAAAAATACATACTGTACATCCATCCATCCATCCATCCTTACTTACATCCTTACTTACGTATGTACGTACATACATTCAATTCAATTTATTTATATAGCGCCAAATCACAACAAGTTGTCTCAAGGCACTTTACAGGAACATTCACATAAAAGCCAATTAGTAAAGTTCTCTATCTAAGGAATCCAGCAGACAAGTTGAATCTTGGCTTCGTTGCAGTCTCCCATCCTGAGCAAGCACAGTGGCAACAGTGGAAAGAAAAAACTCCCTTTTTAAAAGGAAGAAACCTCCAGCAGAACCAGGCTCAGGACAAGCGGCCATCTGCTTTGACCAGCTGGTGTACATACAGTACATACTTACATCCATCCATGCCATATTTGTGTATCTGTAGATATGCAATTATACTTGTATATATGTATTTGTATACGTGTATATACACTAGTATGTGTGTACATATAGATATATTTATTTTTCGGTAGTGGGCAATGTGGTTGAAGTACGATCAACTGAAGTGAACCAGATCTCCTCAGAATAACTCGAGTCCATTGAGGTCAGCTGAATTCACCACCTCTACTGGAGGTGAGAGGATGACACAGTAATGAGGTAATGAGAACGTTTAGTAACAGACAAAACAGGAACAAGCTAAAACATTATTGCCTTTATTGCCTTTCAGGACCAGCGGGAGACTTAAAGTCCAAGTTGGACCTTTTTTTTATATACATAATGCTTTCTCACTTTTCTCCGGTCATCTCCTGTCATGCTGTTTTATTCCACTCTTCCTGGCCTTTGTCTCTGCTTTCCCCCGCATTCTTCAGCATCATCTTGTCCTTTTGCAGAGGAAGCCCTTTCTGACTCTTAGACACGTAGAGTAACAACAACAGAGCCGACGCAGGAAGCTGCAGACAAACAGGACTGTGAAGCTCTGAATAGCGGATTTTAAATTTAGGATTTTCATTTGCTGGAACAATGGTTGGGTAAAGGGTATGCACTAATGTGGGTAAATTCTCTTAACGGTTACTCTAATCCAAGACTACAGTGAAAAACTGATCTTAAAACAACTCGGAATGAGTTCAGGCTGCAGTGCAAAATTTGTGAAAATACTTATTTTTGCCATAAATAATTAAGATTCGCCTAAAAATGTGTCCCTAAAGATGCCATCTAGCAATCCCAGTAATTAAAACAGCATATAATCTTCCTAATCTCCAATTTAATCAAAGTTTGGAACAGTTATATCTTAAGAAATATTGCTTCGTCTAAGGATTATAATTTCCTTTGAAAATGACATTTTCTGTCAAGTGGCTATGGCGCAGGGAAATCCCTTCGTATAGTAAGTTTCATTGTTGTGAAGCTTTTAGGTTCAGCATTTTAAATATAGGGCTGGAATTCCCAATGACATTTAGTCCGACACTCTCGTAAACAAAACGTGCTTTTTGCCAGACCATGTTTCAACAAATTTCAACCAACTCCAGATAATTTTGAAACTTTTAAATGAACAGTTTGACAAAAATAATAAATGAATATAGACAAAGTCCTTATGGTAAATAATTTTACAGCAAATATATGGGCACTAGAAAAATATCCAATCCTTCTCTCTGATTCACACTGAGCAAGATGAATTCACCGGAAAATTCACCGGAAGCACAGACTTCCGGTGAATTGGGGCTCAAATGTGGCAGAAGTTTTTATACCTTCGTGTGCCGCAGGTTGGTCGTTCTGCGGTGTCGTAATCCTGAGGCTGCTGGTTTGAGCCCAGGCTCCGTCAGGAAGGTCATCCTGTGTAAAACAATTGTCAAATCTTTTATGCAAGTTCAGTCGCTGTGGCGACCCTTTCGGAAGGGAGACGCCAAAAGACCACGTTTATCAGCGCAAGTGCGAGGCCCTACAACTCCTGCAAATATTTTGACGCATTTTGGAAACTCCCTTGCAAAAGTCATTTGTAATTCATCTTCAACACTTGCAACCCAGTGAGATGACATGGTGCTTTCAGTTGATATTAGCAAACCTCCTGTTGGACATGTTGGAGGACAAACAATGGACTCATTGACAGACTCGTGTAACGCTCGTTCATGTTTTGCTGTAAGTTGTGGGAACAGGGACAAACTTTTACCGTTAATTGGCTGTTATCGCTAGCGACTGGATTCACACCACAACATCTGGTTTATTGAAACATTTCAACTTCTCTTGCTTGAGTCTAAATGCTTCAATCGTCCACGATGGCAATCCGTGGTCTTCCGGTAAAGTCAATGAAATCCCTTTACCGCGTTCACACAAACCCTTAAAGTTTTCGAAGTATAACTTGTCAGCAGCAATCAAGTAGCGGTTCAAAGAGCTATCTACAAAATGTATATTACCGTTTGTACGTTTTCTACAAAACCCCACGTCTACAGGTCTGAACTTTTTCTGTTGGCCTCTCCTTGGTAGACCAGACTGTAATCCATCACAAGAACCAATCAGCAGCTGCTGCTTCCTCTTCCTGTTTGGATGCGTGGTATCAAGACACGCAGATGGCCGAAGGAATAACCTTCATGCATCAGGTTAATCCAGAGCAGCCGCTGGTGAAAACATCAGTGACCTTGACTCAACCTGGGTTTAAATAAACATACGGCAATCTCTTCCTTGACCCGGCGGGATTAAATAAGAGGACTGAATAATCCTGTCTTTCCTTCAGACTTTTGAGAGAAAGACGCTGGCTGGGTTTCCTTCAGACATAAGTACACGTCTAAGTACAGTTTGTAGGTGAACTTCTTGTTCTCTAACAATGAGTTGCCTTGTTTTTGTTTCCAGGTTCCCCCTCCTGTTCTGTAACTGTGTCGACCAACGAACCTAAGGTGGAAGTGAAGGAGTTCTCAGGTAAAACCCCCAGAAAAAATAAAATAAGACACTTCAGTTTGATTCTTCTTGACAGTAAACCAGGTGGCTATACAGGTGCACCTCGGAAAATTAGAACATCATGAAAAAGTTGTTTTGTCAGTCATTTCAGAAAGTGAAACTCGTTAATATTTAGATTCATTACACGGAGTGAAATATTTCAAGAACTTTCTCTGCTTTAGATGCTGTGCTGTCATGCCTATTCCACACAGAGATTGACCAGAACCCACGCATCGAGTGGAAAAAAACGGGGAAAGATGTCTCCTTTGTGTACTTCAACGGACAATTCAAAGGTAAGAAAGCGACTCGTTGAAACGCAGGGCGCAATAAAAGGAACAGTAGATCCAACTTTGCCCGTTTCCTCTCCTCAGTCTCACGTCTTGGTGGTTTTAGTGGGAGGGGGTGAATTAAAAGGGAGACTTAACTAATGAATGCAGAAGTTGTCACCGGTGCAGTCACTTTTAGAGGTAAGTATGTCAGTGATAAGAAATGTCTTTGACCCTCTGGTCCGTCCTCACCGGCTGCTTTAGAAGCTTAAAATGTGACATGAATAGTTAGTGCTCTCTGCCGACTTCTGGCCAACAGGCCTTGGAGCTTCAGGTGTTTTTATACGCCCGTCTAAGGCGTATACGTATTACGGTATAGTCTCCGTACGGACGTCCGTAAACGCTCTCTTGTCCTGCCCGTAACTTCTGATCCATTCAAAATAATTTAACGAAACTTCATACACATCTGCATCATCACTTGACGGAGTGTTGCTTAGTCACTTCATCACCCCAGCTTCAAGGTCAAGGTTACTAATCAAGGTCAAAAGTCTTTGCTTGTCTCTGCCATTGTTTGTATATACTGTATGCCGGTAGTTTGCTGGTCGAAAAACGAGTCCTTGGTCGACGAGCGTACGCTGTTATGTGGCACTCGTTAGGTCATTGTTTGGAGCCTGACTGTCTTTTTCTTGAGATTCAGTCATGGATAAATGAGAATTTACTCGTATAATTAGGAAATTGCTGTATTTGAACTACTGGTACTTTGAACCATGATACTAACACCACTGTGTTTTCCTGTATTCAACAGAAGGGTTTGCTTTCTTTAAAACTGAAGGTTTTACATTTAGTCAGCATACTGTTTTTTATATCATCGTGAAATAGGCCTGAACTTACTTACGAGTAAATTAGCTCATGTTGAAAACCATTTGAAACATTAAAAATAAACTGTTTCTACGGATGTAATCCCAGTGCTTAATTTGAGCTGGATCCTGCCAGAACAGGATGCCAGACAAAAGTGGAGTGATTACAAATGTAGATAAATGTAACGTTTAACAACCCATTAAACTTTACCAAAATGCAGGAAATCGACTTTATTCATTTTCTGGGGAAGGACCCCCAGACACGTCTCCCACCCATTCTGGCATAGATTGGTTTACAAATTAAGCCCTGTGTAATTCCATAAGCTTGTATTTTTATTTTAATATACCATTTTGTTTTTTAACTAGTTCAAGGCCAGGAAGTTAAAACTTTGTAAACATGGAGTCAACTTTTTTATGAAAATGATTTTCACTGAAGTTCACTGGTTAGTTGTTGGTTTATGTCTTACCAACCTAAACCTTGTGGCGTCAAAGTGGCTCCTGTTGTAAATTCAGACATAATTTTTCTTTTAAATTTCTCACACATCAGTCTGAGACATTGAACAGCTCCAACATTTGGCTACGTTACATCAGCTGTAGCCTTCAGCGAGACGAGACATTTCCGCTCATGACCTTCCGATGTTCCTCTCAGGTTCCTTTGGGGGCCGAGCCACCATCGAAGGGGCCACGGTGACGCTGCACGGTGTGACCCAGGAGGACGCCGGAGAGTACCGATGTGAGGTCAGCGCTCATCTGGACATCGTCAACCTGGGAGAGACCAACATCACGCTCAAAGTCCTGGGTAAAGCTAACCGGCAAAGCTCGAAACTTCCCGAGACGTCTTCTGCTCCGTTTGCTCATGTTTAATCTGTTTGTCGCTCAGTGCCTCCACACACCCCGTCCTGTGAAATCCCTGCCTCAGCCGTGACGGGCTCAGTGGTGCAGCTGCGCTGTTGGGACCAACAGAGCATCCCACCTGCTAAGTACTCCTGGTTCAAGGACAGCAAGCCAATCAGCCCGCCCCGCCGTGCTAATGCGACATATCTGATCAACTCCCAAACGGGAATACTGGTGAGACATTATGCATGCGGATTAAAATAAATACACAGCCGACAGCTGGAGTGTGTATGTGTTGGATGCTGTTCCACACTTTCTCCTTCATGCCCCAAGTTTTGTACTTTTCTTTTAACCGTCTCCAGGAGTTTCAGTCTGTGGCCAAAGAGGACACGGGTCACTACAGCTGCCTGGCGTCAAACGAAGTGGGACAACCCAAAATGTGTGAGGGGAAACACATGACAGTAGGTGTGTGTTCCACACGCCACCCTGCCTCAGAGCTGAGTCTTTATGATAGAAGCATGTTGCCCACCACCTTTGGTCTTTTTCTTTTGGCTATTCTTTCTTCAGGGGTCTCCACAGTGAGTCCTCCAACTCCCTCCATGTCCTCTCTAACTGCATCCATAGATCTCATCTTTGTCCTTTTTCTGGCAGCTGCATTTCTAACATCCCTCTACCAGTATACCCACTGTCCCTCCTCTGGACATGTCCAGACCATCTCAGTCTGGTCTCTCTAACTTTATCTCCCAGTTGACCAACCTGTGCTGTACCTCTGACGATCTCATTCCTAATCGTATCCATTCTTGTCACTCCTAAGGAGAACCTCAACATCTTCATTTCTGCCACTTCCAGTTCTGTCTCCTGTCTTTTTGTCTATCAGACCATACAACACAGCTGGTCTCACCACTGTTTTGTAAACCTTTCCTTTTGGAGGAGGTGAAGGAAAAGACAGACTCAGTTTAATAATGTGAAATAGTTTATTGTCCGTTTCCATCTGGTTTTCAGAGGATGTAAACGTCACCGCCGTGGTGGCGGTAGTGCTGGTGGTCTGCCTGCTGGGCATCGTCTGCGGCTGCGGGGGACTCCTCTTGCACCGGAACGGTTTCCTCACCCGTAAGTTTACCGGACAGCAGACAAACATTCACCCTGTCCATCAATGACTGACGCCGAGTCTGTTTTCTCTCCCTCACTGTCTGCGACTCATCTGTCAGCAGGACACAGAGGAAGGTAAGAGCTCTGATTGGATTAACATTGATGTGAACAAACACTCATATCTCACACACGGAGGTCTGCGGGGGAGTCGGTTTCTTGTTGTGTGTCTGCACCCGCGTGCTGAGTCAGGACTCGTGTTTATTTAGATGCAAGATGGTAGGAAAGGATTTTTTTGCCAAATATTTGAAGCTACATTTAAAAATGGATGGAGGAGAAACAATGAGAGCCACATAATTAGGGAATCGTTACTCAGTAAGGACGACATTGGCAGCAGAAACAACCGCAGACAATTAAACCGATTGGACGGGTAATTTCAGATGGATTATTCAGATATTAAAAGATGAGACTTTTGGTTTAACAGAAGGCTGTTCGTGCTGTGCGTCCCACGCAATCGCAGCCCCCTGCGTAGCGAACACGAGTGGGCGTGAGGAGGTTTTCATAAAACCACAGGGACATCAATCCGTCTGCCTGGCCTGGTTTTATTTGATTACCGGCATGTTTCGGCTGCAAGTTTGATGGAGAATCAACGTTGAGCTTCTTCTCTGAAGCTCTTTGTCTAGGTTTACTTATCCTGCTGATCTAACTGGAGCTGTCAGTGTCAACGTCCTATTTATAGAGCAGGCTTCTTCACAAAGGCAATCCGAAGCACTTATAGCAGGCAAAAAGAAAATTACAGAGGAGGAAGGCAGAACAGCTATTTAGTTGTTAATTTATAACCTTAGAAAAACATGTTATTGACAAAAATTTAATACAGTTTTTTTTATGGAAGCTTGTAACTTAATGTGCTGTAGGTAGCCTAAATATGAGCCTAGAGGGACTCCAATTATTAAACAATTATCAATTTGAATGAGCCTAGAAGGACTCCAATTATTAAACAATTTATCAATTTGAGTGAGCCTAAATACGAGCCTAGAGGGACTCCAATTATTAAGTATCAATTTAAGTGAGGTTATGTGGGAAGTTTGTAAGTAATATTTTACCCAAATAGTTTAATTCTAAGCAAGTAGTTAAGCTAAAGGTGCTGCAGAATTGAAAGGACAAAGCAGAGACCCATTGAATTTTTGTAACACCAGGGTGTCGGATTACTGCACGTGATTGGCTGCATGGTTTTATTACATCATTCATGTGGTTTTAGTTCCTGCCAGTCATTTCAAAGGGTACAACAGATTGGTCTCACAAGCGTAAATAGTTTTTCAAATCATTTAACACAAGCGCACTCATCAGTGTGTGTGAACGTGACTTTTGACACTTTCTTACTGGTCCAGATTCACAAAAGTAACGCTGAGTACAAGGTTGGTGAAAAGACAAATTTCTAAATTTGGCACAGGAGCTCAATATTAAAACGCTTCATTAGCATGACGTTACTGGATTAAATAAAAAGTTAATTTTGTGGACCGTATGGTTAAAGTAACCTAAAATGAGTCGGTTATTCTTTATGTGGAAAATTTAACTTTTATATACTTGAAGTTTTATTAGAAGAAGAATTATCTATCCATTTTGGGATGTTTATTTACTAACATTTTATTTTACCCTGAGGATGAAATTACTGGAAAATGTATTTTCCCAGCAGTTTTAGCTAAGTAAGAACCAGTATCGGAAAATACCGGATATTTTCCCGGTAGTTTATCCACAAATAGGAAATGTTAATTTAGTGGAATGTACGGGTGAATATTTGGAGTGGTAAGAAAAGTCTCAAATATCACATTCACATGATCCGTGCACGTGTATTCGACAATATGTTTGCGCAGAAGATTCCTACTTGTGCAGTTCAAAATAAGTACATTTGAAAAACCGTATATGCATTGGCGTATCTCCATACGAACCACCGTGATAAAATTACAGCTCAACAATTTAAACTTGTGTTTGCAGCGTTATCTCCGCTGTGTGAAGACTCGCAGCAGCTTTAATGTTGTGGATGGTGGGTGAGTCGGCACAGTTTCGCCTACGTAGAAATGTAGCTCCAGGTTTGTGAGGTTTTAGCACGAGACAGTTTTTTACCGATCGAGCAACTCTTCTGTTGGCAACTTGTTCCGCAAGCTTGAAAACAGAGTGGATGTTACATGCAACAGGAACACAACATATTAAATGGGGGCTCGTCCGGGTAAAAAGTGTCTCGAAAACATAGAAAAGCTTAAAGCTGGTTTGAAGGTATAGTCCAGTCACAAGATAAGAGCCAAATGAGTTTAGTGCCTCTTCCTTCAACCCCCCCCCCCCCGCTTATACGGTTAAAGTTGACCGGACTATCCCTTTAAATTTTGGGATCTATTTAGACACTGAGTTAGTCTCCATATTGGTATTATCCAAATACCAAAGCCACTAAACCTCGTTCTCTAGTTAAACATTTGTCTTCCCATCTAGAAGAGACTAAAAACTCCGAATTTAATTCAGCCACGCTGAAAAAAAACAACAACAAATAATCCAAAAAACGTATTTATTCCCCCTTGAATAGAGTTGGTAAGTCGGTAGTTTCCGAAAAACTGGTGACGTTTGTCCTTGAGCAATTGAGCTGATAAGCAGCAAATCTTATTTTTCTTCTTCTGGTTTGAGTTCACTGTCAGTAAGTTTAGGGTTAGAAACAGAAAAACAGCATCAAATCCTTGGTGAGGAGTCACCCACACATCTTTAATACAATCTCTTCAAGTCCAATAAAATGTGTTTATATCGGAACGAGCTGTCAGGCTTCAAAATAAAATCAAGCTGCTTCTATAACTATAGGAACCCTTTGAAATGACTGAAACAACCGGACTCTCCGGTAAATTGACCCCAGCATGGTGTGCAGTTTGAGTCCGAGACGACTCCAGCCCTGTTAAAGCCCCCCACTCCGCAGGTCTTTTTGGATCTCCCAGTGCCCCGGTGCAGCCCACATCAGCAGCCAAACCCTGCACAGAACCGAAGACACGTGAGTGACCCGTGAGGGCGGAAGAGTTTAAATCTCATTACCGGCACAGACGCCAGGAAATGGTACCCCCCCTCCACTCGGCTGGATTAAACTAACAAGATAAAGACTTTGTCCCTGAATCTGTGCTCGACAGTAACAAACCACTCATTTGACACGTTAATTTAATTTACGGGGTGTTAAATAATGATGGAATAAGAAGAAAGTCTAAATTTTATTACAGTAAACACTAAAACCTGTAATTTGACCCTTAATCTACAGATCACAAGTAAAAAGAGATTAGACTCCTTTAAAACTAGTGTGGTTTGACATGTTTTGCTTGTTTGCTTAAAATTTATAAGATTAATGTACTTTATTTAATAATCTGTCGGAGTATGGAGTAGTCAGTGTCTTACCTGCAGTAGACGTCACAGTTCAAGGAAAAGCAAACATCTGAAACAATTGCTAAAAAAGTTAGTCACAGATCAAAAATTAATTTATGAAAAGGTTTTAACGTTTTAAAGGCAAAATATTTAAGGAATCGTGGTTTCCAGCTGCTGAGTTTGTCATTAACGACCGCCAATAAAAGCTTTTAGATATTTTACAGTTTTTAGGTTTAATCTTTTTTTTTTTTTTTTTGCCGTCATTTAACAGAACACACTAATTAATTAATCCAAACATGAAAACGTTACGATCATAATCAAAATATGGTCAATTAAGTAACATTTTGTAGACTTTAAGTGTATTTTAAAGGTTTCACCAGTTTATAGAAAGTGATGCAATCGTTGCAAAGTACCGTCGCTCGTGGGTCAAAAACAGCAAGAAATATAAACACGTTTCCAACAAAAATTAATATGCTCCATTCAGGGTACGATTTGTAATTTTGTCTTTTTGAAACAAGCCCGAGAAGTTTTAATTTTAGCCAGTTCGACCAAAGCAGACCGCTTCGCGATGTATATTCTTTAAATACTGTCGGCTGCACAACCATCTACCGTTTTCTTGAACGTCCCGCCGGACTAAAGGTTCGCAGCACACTGCTACGTTTACGACGATCCGGTTGTCCCGTGTCCTCACCGCAGCTTTGTCTTTCAGGTCCAACGTCAACTACATCCCGCCACCCCAAGAGGTAAACGTTTGGGTTTTTTTGTACTCGGCGAGCGTAAGCTAATAAAAAGCCGGAGTAAACAACGTTCCGGTAAAAATGTTTTCTGTTCCTTGCAGGACTTCAAACACACACAATCATTCATGCTCTGACGAGACGGCCTTTTCTCCACAACGAGGTGCCAACACGAGGTTTTTGATCTTCCAATGTAAACAACCTTCATGGCTCCATTTTGATTTTGTTGCTCTGGTTTCGGAAGGAACGATCACCGTCCTCTGCTCCCCCCTGCTGGTCAGACGTTGAAACAGATCTTTGTGTTTCTAGGATTTGATTTACCAAAGACTCGTGTTTAGTGACCTTCTCTACTAGATTTATACGAAGGGGGGGTTCTCCGAGAAGCCATAGTGAAAGGATTAAACGCCGTTTACCTCAACCAGTATCGTCTCGTGGCTCAGGCGCCACCGACATTAAAGACTCATTCGAATCCTCCCGCTCCATCCTGATGTGCCTGCATGTTTTTTTTTAAAGACGTACATATATCTGCAGTATACCTTGTGCCTTTTTAATTTGTCGTTTACTTTTAGATCACTTTCTTCGTAAAGAACCTGCCTTACGTTTTGCTTTTCTATATCCTCGTGCCACCGTTTTATTCAATGGACTGTGTGAATGATTTGTTCAGAGTTTTATTTGAACTGTGTATCGGTAATAAAAACATTTTTCTATACAATTTTGTTGTTTAATGTGCAAGTGTTGCTACAGCTCAGGCAGCAGTTTGCAACAACTAATACCAAATAACCGGCGGCGTGCTCAATAATCCAGGTAGAAAAATCTGGATGGATTCTTGTTGTTGAAACGTTTCGTCTTTTATCCAAAGGACTTCTTCAGTCTGAGGAGCTGCAACAAACTCAGTCTTATAAATAAAACCTTCTCATAGTGGATCAACCAGTTTGTTGTTGACGTCCAGAACTAGCTGTTCACAAGATAATCGTTAGTGCCCCGATGGCGCCTTGCTAGCGGATTGATCCAAATATCGATACCAATCATAGGTATTGATCAATACCAGTGTAATTTTTGTTTTTTACACTAATTATTTTTGATTTGTAGTTATTTTTTCAAACCCAGAAATTCACTTAAGAGGAGAAATTTTGTTTTATTCCTTTATATCCTGAATATATTTTACCGTTCTAGAACATTTGCTGCGATTTGTTTATTTAAGAAAATAATAATCCAGAAAAGGAGTGCAATGAAGGGATCATTTTTATGTAATTATCATAGTTTATGAACATGTTTTAATTTATTCTTGAGTGATCATTTTGTGCACTTTAACGAAAAAATCCAGCCATCACAAGGTAATGGGGAATATTGTTTAGTTACCGTTCTATTTTTTCAGAAATTTTTTAAAAATAATAAAGTATTTATTATTTACTTATACATTTTGCCTAATTCTATCCTGGGTTTTAACAAATAAATGAAACAAAGGAAAAATCACAAAACACCTAAACATCAAAATTCACTGCAAATATTTAAAAGTATCGGTACTGGCGATATTGGACCTGTATTTACTTGGTATCGATCAATACCAAATTTTGCTGTATCGCACACTACTACTGCTTGCTATTCACAGACAGCTGATACTAGCAATAACAGCATTGTAAGAGGGGGACAGTTGGACACGGAGGCTCCGCCCCCGTTTAATGGCTCTGTGTCCAACTGTCCCCCTCTTAAAATGCTGTTATTGCTAAACACAAAGTTTGTTTTCTCAGTCATCCAGGTATATAACAACAAAAAAGTTGAATCATGTCATCTGGACTTCGTTTTTTTTTTT
>NC_056520.1:7703900-7705925 GCF_014905685.2 Nematolebias whitei | reverse complement strand
ATGATTCAACTTTTTTGCTGTTATTGCTAGTGTCAGCCGTCTGTGAATAGCAAGCGGCCATCTGGGCACTAACGATCAGTCGTTAGGCTGATGGTCCTCCTCCATCATGTGAACAGCTAGTTCTGGATGTCAACAACAAACTGGTTGATCCACCATGAGAAGGTGCTATTTATAAGACTGAGTTTGTTGCAGCTCCTCAGACTGAAGAAGTCCTTTGGATAAAAGACGAAACAAGAAGAGGAGACTTTTTTTTTTTTTTTTTGAACAAGTTCCCTTCTTGAATTGTAACCTTTTATGTCTCTGGATTTACCGGCAGTTTTGGAAAAGTAGAATTCAGAAATCCAGAAGAAAACATGGCTGGAGCAAAGAATCCTGGATTAAGAGGCTTCACAAGTCGGTGATCTTAAACTATCCGGCTCGAACATTTCCGTGACTTTGATTCTAACAGATTAATGGGCCTTGTTAAAGGGCTTACTGGTAGATAAAACAAGACGGCACATTACATGTCCATCAACAAACAACGGTCCGGACGAGCAAAGACCTGTGACCTTACAGCGGAGGTCATGCACGGATGGAGACATTTATGAGCTCCTCTGCAAAAATTAGGGTGTAACGGAGCCACTGCTGAATATAATTACCAATAAACAAAGGCTTCATTTTTATGAGCGATATCTCAACATATCGCTCGTTTGGAACAACTCAATAAAAGTATTTTCTCTAAAATAACGTTTTTAAATTCACAGCGGAACGAACCACAAGACGTCTGGAACGTCAGCTCTTGGCCAGGCGAGACCAAATCAGTAAACGCCTTTAACTTTTGGGCACGGTGATGGAAAGGTGATGGTTTGGGCTCGTTTTGAACTCTGTGTAGCGAAAGAAGAGCGAGATCTGAGATTGTACTGACCGAATGTTCAGAGTCTGCAATTTATACCACGACCTCCAACATTTAATCTTATAATTAGCATCAGAACGGGTTTACGGTCTCTGAATCTCGTCATCTCTACAAGTTGTTGATTTTTATTTGGTCTTTTAAACGGCGCAATCGTAAATTTTTAGTCATCAAGTCGGGACACAAATGGATTCCTTCTGATGCTATTTTGAGTTTTCAGATTCATCCTGGAGAGGCTTGAATGCGTCTCTGACCTTGTCATTTTGCGGCACTCCGAGGACTAATCCAGAGTGACAGACGATTTCTATCCAGGTCAGTCAACATTTGGCTCACTGCAGTTCAGAGTTTGAGATGAAAAAAGGAAGAAAATCATATAAAAAGATTATTTTCACCCAACGAGTCTAAACTTATTATGTTTTAGGGAAAACAGTAATGAAATTAAGTGTTTGGAGAAAAATTAAAGGGATCTTCGATTAGTAGGAACGAAAAACTTTTTTTTTTTAAATATTCGTTTTAGCTATAAAAACAGGAACATTAAACTACTGTAGTTTAGTTTTTATAAATTATTAAGTATTAATGACAGAAATTTCCATGTTCTTCAGGCTGCAATGCATTCTGGGTAAATGGTAGACTGAGAGCCAAGTCCAGCTTCAATGTTAATTTTGGACAATTGTCTGATGTTCCGTCTTAATTTGAGCCGGAGCGCATCGACAGAGAGGAGAACGTAGAAATGACTCACCCGCCAGCTGAAAATGATGATGACGAGTCAAGAGCTGCTGATGAGAGAGATGATGCTGCAGAGAGCTCCGCTTTCTATAACAAGTTCATCACAACAAGCATCGGGGCCAAAACATGTTCTCTACAAGAGATTGATTGAAAGACACTCACTCTACACACTCAATTCATCCACCCAGGGGGCCCTCAGCTTTAGCCTTTTAGCTTTCTAGCTTATATATGCAGCGTTAGCTCCAGAGCTAATATATGCAGAGCAGATCTAATATGCACAGTGTTAGCTCCTGAGCTAGTAGATAAACAGAAGTTAGCCCCAGAGTTAATATATGCACAGTTAGCTCCAGAGTTAATATATGAAGTTAGCTCCAGAGTTAATATATGCACAGTTAGCTCCAGAGTTAATA
>NC_056520.1:7695485-7703890 GCF_014905685.2 Nematolebias whitei | reverse complement strand
CTCCAGAGTTAATATATGCACAGTTAGCTCCAGAGTTAATATATGCAGCATTAACTCTGGAGCTAGTGTGTGCAGTTAGCTTCAGAGCTAATTTATGCAGACTTCGCTACAGAGCTGATGTATGCATGCACAGCTTTAGCTCCAGACTTAATTGTTAGATAATGCGCAGCGTTAGCTCCAGTTTTATGCGGTCAGCTCCAGAGCCAACATGTGCAGCATTAGCTTCAGAGCTAGTTTAGTCACAAGTTGCTAACGTTTCAAAATGATGATTGTCATAACTTTAAGCCTCGACTCCTTTTGTTTTAATACCTGCTGTACATACTACATTATCAGTTTAGAGAAATTATTTATTCGTGACCAGATTATTGAGCTAACGACTAGTGCATGCTGGGCCAAAACCAAAGTGGATCTCTGCTGTTTTAAGCTCATGCTAACTCTGATTTATAAACGTTCCCATCACCATCAGTACACATCGAGGTTTTTCCTAACAGAAATACTACGACTGTTGCAAGAGGTGCTACAGCTAGCTGCTATATAGCTTGTCTGTACAGGATAAACTTTTGGTGCAGGGAAGCCAAAGTCAACTAAAAATCAAACATTTAAATTATTTTACGACATAAATTCATCTCAGGGTCAAATTCTTGGGAATTTGGCTGCAGACTGAAGCTTCAATGACCACGAGAACATCAGCTAAACCCATGAATCCTTTATTAAATACAACATATTTGCGACGTGTAGGAGAAGACACGGACATCCTTCAGTTTGGCCCCTCGTCAAACTTCGGCTCTGTGGAAATGAAACGGTCAAAATTAATTTAGAAAAAACCACAACGTCAAAAGAACACAGAAGCGCAGGAATAAAAAGCCTCTGGAGGTGACGTTTCTGTCACCATCTCTGCTATTTTTAGACCCAGATGACAGCGCATCTGTTCAGAGGCAGAAGAATAAATATTCATGGCGCTGAGCTATAAACCGTGTCGAAGCAAAAAAACATTTGCGTCATAATAACCGCGCCTCGCCGTTACACCGGCACTGCGGCTATTAGTGCCTTTATTGCGTGAAACTAAGTGCGTATAAACTGCTGGCGGCACAATATTTACCCTCCGGGGACCAAGAAAGCACTTTCCCTAATTAGAATCATAAATCAGGAGCTTCTACGAGGAAGGAACTCTGGCCTAAACTTCCATATTTTAACCGTTCCATAAATAACTTTCACCTAAACTATAAAATTAAACTCTCCGTCAGAAGTCTGTCCTTCTGTAAGAAGCTGATATAGAGATAAATTAGTGTCAGGAGCATTCAGACGTGCGTACAATAAGAACTAGGCCTGTCACGATAAAATTTACTGGGCAATTAATCGTCTCAACAATTATTGCGATAAACGATAATATTGTTTGAAATTTGACAATAATTAGTAATTATTGTCAAATTTAAGAAGAAATGTCGATTTGTTTTGAGTGTAGTACCTTGATTTTGACCACCAGATGGCAGTATAAGTGTTTGAACAGAAGGATGGATAGTGAGGGAGCGAGCAGCGTGTCTCTAAGAAAAATGGGAGGGAGGCCCCTTGACGTGACATGGGCTGTCTCTCCTTTTTTCATTCTCAAAATGGCGGACGCTCGGTGTGATTTGAGCTCTTTAGCATCGCATTTTTCACACAAAGCTTTTAATAAAAAATAAAAAAAAACAGTCAAGTTCTCAACTTCTTTTCGCAGAAAAAACAAATTTTTAGATGAAAGCACGGGTTTCAACCACGAATTTGAGCGTCGACAAGACGGAGGTTTTTCCCCCGACGTCGGCCTGTTAGCTTAGCTCGTAGCTTAGCTGCTTTTAACGATCCAAAAACGTGATTTTTGGATTGTTAAAACGGATTTTAAAGAGAAAAGAGGAAGGGAAGAGCACCGGAGTTGAGCCTTTTGTCATCCGGTGTCTTCAGTAGAAAGAGCGAGACATGAAAAAACGATAAAGCCGATGTGATTAATTGATTTATTGCGACAGGTCCAACACAAAAAGTACTGGAAATTAGATTTTTCCTGTAATTTCCACAAAATTTTAATTTTGTAAACGTCCCACAATGGGTAGGTTATTCTAATGTTGGAAAGGGACATTTTTCCTTCTTTATCTTCGTCAGTGAGCACGTACAGGAAACGGTCGTCGGCGTATGCATTTAGTCTTTTCTCAGTAACTCAAAGCTAAGATGTCCCAGCTTTTCACCTGCATTGAACGCAGCGTTACCTTTGTGGATCTGGAGCGGTAAAGTCTAAAAAGCCTCGTTCGCAGGCAGATGATCCGTGATTTGTGCACGTGCACGACAGGTTGTAAAGCGCAGCTACTTTTGAGATTAATCCATGTCCGTACTCTTCTTCTCCCCTGGACAATATTTCAAACTTTTGATCTTTTAAAACCAGGTTTTTTTTGTTCGTCTTTCCATCACAAAGTAGAAAACCCAAACCAACCTGTGAATTTGAAGGTGGGGAACTGGTTGAGGTCTCCCCCGCCGTAAAGCCTCTGCAGCTTGGTTACTTCCTGAGAGAGGTTCTTCTGGTAGGCGGGGCCTGCGTCCACGATGCCACCGGCAGCCCTGAGGGAGCCAAGGCACCAAGCAACCATCAGAACCCATGAGAGCAACAATGACGCGGGGAGGGGGCCCTGAAATAAAATGTGAACGGTGTGCCATGAAGGAGTTTAACGAAGCTGCTCAACTCCAGAGGATACAGGTAAAGAGTTGAAGAGATGCTTCAAGTATCATTTGACGCTGCTTCTGTGCAAAATACACCAATATTTTAATTAGCAGCTCGTGTTAAAGATATTTATTGTCGAGATATAACAGAAGAAGATTCATCCACGATGTTTCCAGTTACATTGTAACCAGCTCTAATGTAACGCCCGACACCCGCACGCAACATACAAACATGGCGCTCTGCTGCCCCCGACAAACTCCGAACAGACGAGCGCCTCCCAAGGCAAAAGCCTGTTAAGTCTAAAAGGTCTTCAGTAAAAACAACAAAGATTAGATTTAGAAGATGAGCTCTTCCTTCCTTCGTCTAAAACTCTACTTGTGTTTCGTTTTTCCGACCCCGATAAGAACGGTGCATCGGCCATTAACGTCTCGATTTCAGCCGACAGCATATTTCCGTGCAACGTTATCATTTACGACCAATTCATACAGAAAATTTAACTTGACCTGTTCAAGAGCAGGTTCGTCCAGCTCGGACGTTAACCTCACTTCACAGCACACCCTCACAAAGCGTCTCTTTCATCGTGGCCGATCTTTACGCGCGGACTCGAATCCAAATACTTTCACTTCAGAGGTCATTTCATGCCGGAAAGGAGTTGCGTATCGTGAACTGACTTGCTCTTGTTGTTGTACTCCCGGATCTTGTCCAGGAACAGTTTCTGGACGGGGTCGAGCTCCTTGGCTTTGTTGAAGACGACGGCGGAGAGGCCGATGTTCCTGCGCAGGGTGAGGCTCGCAGCGGAGCGCAGCGCCGAGGAGAGCAGGAACAACCGATGAAGCGCCATCTGAAGGAGGAAAACCATCTCAGATCAGGACTGCCATCTCGGAACCGTCCATCTTTTTACGCAAGAGCGCACGTTTTAAGTTTTAGACAAATAAAAATCCTAAATCGTGAAGGTTAGTTAAATGTGAAGTTTTCAAACTGAGGTGAAAGTGACCCTGTGGTAGTAAAACTTATTTAGTCAAGTTCTGGATCTACAGAAATATTTATAAACTAGGCAACATTATCTTTTTTTTGTCTTATTTTAGTTTATTTGTCAAGGTCCACCTTTCAGTTATTCTCATTTCTTATACAGTAATAGACATTTAGAATAAACTAATAACATTAAAAGTTATTATTAACCTTAAACATGTAAAAAAGCATAACACAAATAGGTTTTTTAATCCAACATTGTTTAATTCAGCAAAAATCTTCTAAAAACCTGAAACTACTTCCCCTCTGAAAGTCTTAATGTTGTCAAACTCAGTAGACCTTCAAATATTTTAACAACAAATACACGTGACCTGCAAATAATATTTATAAATGTGAAGAACTCAGTAAATTTATAAGTTAAGAGCTACAAGGACGTTCAACTCATTTTAGCGTTAGCAACAGCTAGCTCTTTTGATGCTAACTTCTACTATAAACGGTTCAGAAACGATAGAGCAAACATTTATTTCAGCTTAAAATAACACCGTCACTGTGGCAATTTGATATATTTTATTAATTATTGTTCAACTTTTCGAGCAAAGGCAAAATGTTGACTTCACCACACACGCAGCTGCTAATGCTAAGTTTGTTTAAGCTAACGCGGCGGAGCTTTTAAGCGAAACTCTTTAATCTGGAGCTTTTTTTTTAAATACTCCCGAATTTGCAACAATTACATGCACGCATTTAAAAGAACGCAAGGCAGTCACCAACAACAGAAATGTTTTATATTATATTGATAGCAATCTTAAAAAGTCGTGCTCACCTTGAGTTTGACACTCGGAGCTAAAAGAGCCTGATGTGGAGAACCGCGGTGGATTGTGGGTAAGGGCGAAAGTTTTTAACGATTCTACTGCGCATGCTCAAAAGTAGTATTTAGCGATGCATTGTGGTCTAGATATTTTATGCGTATTTCCGGTTCATTTAACGTGAAATTAACTTTTAATTCGTTGCGTATTTTCGTTAACAATGACTATAGGATCCCCATCTCAATAAACATGAATAGTTAATTCGCTTTATGAACAATTGTTATTCTACCAATGCATACCGGAAGTTGCTATGACTATATGGGTAAGTGAGGCCAGACTGGTCTGTTGTACTTAATGGACACTAATGGTTACATGTTAAACTACGAACAATTCTATCCCCCTAAAGTTGAATTTACTTAAAGCTTTACCAAAACAATGTATTAATCAGATTCAAAATATAACAGCATACCATCCTATAATGGAATATCAAAATATTAGCCACCACACAATTAGAAGCTGTCTAAATTAAACTTTATTCCATGAGAAAATAAATAAAAATAACATACTTTGCAAATAAAAAAAATCAATAGAGGTGTTAAGAACTATTTAAAACTCCCCATACAACCAAAGGCTAAAGAACCACTTTAAATGTTTAATGCAGTTTACCCCTCCAAAGAGTTACTAAGAAATTAATTAATATTTATGATAAGAACTCATTTTGAGAAAAGGATATAGAAACAATAGACCATATCTTCTATGAATGCAACAAAACCAAACTTATTTTGGAATCACTTCTGAAAATGACACTTCCTGCATCTATTTCCAGACGTGGTCACATTTGGAGTATTATTGAAAAACAAAAAAATGGAACTCTTTTGTAATCTGATATTTTGTCTGGCAAAAGTATTTAGTCATTAACAGAGAGTGCTAAGATCATCCCCAGTTTTTAACTTTTTGTTAAATCTGAATTCCAGTTATATTTGAAATCTCAAACGCCTGTATGAAATGTTAATGAAAGTGCCCACTAATGCATGTTAATCCTAATCCTAATCTATATACCCCCCTTGTATTTTTTTAAATTCTATCAATTTTTACCTTGATGTTCCCATATCCAAGTCTGCCTCTACTATGCCCTTTTTAAATTTACATTTTTGGAGTTCAGAACGAGCCCAAACCATCACCCTTCCACCGCCGTGCCCATGAATTGCCATATTTGGTTTTGATATTTTCTTAAAAAAAAAAGTGAGGCCAGACTTTACGCATGCGCAGTGTTCACGTCCCTTGCTCAGTGATGTTTTTAAATTACATTACCCGTCAGGATAATAGCACATTATATCTATTTTTATTTTTTTTTAAAAAAGAGAATTTTAATAAGGTCATGCAACCGAATATAATATAAAAGTTATGTTCTAAAGATTTTTATTTAGAAATTGGCTGCTTTTTAGCTCAGACCCTCGTTAAAGAACATTTAACAGGAGCTCTAGAGTTCATCTGTTGTGAATGACTTCATGTTGAAGTACCCGTGAACTCAAAGGGAACAAAACGGAACGACTCGGACGTGAATGAATAAAAATAAAACGAGGACAAACGTTTCTTTGTATGTACATTCAAAACTTTAATAATGAGTACGGTGTAGAAAGCGTTTCCTCAGTCGATGCAAATGGCCCGCACGATATTACACAGTAGAAAACAAAAACAAATGTACAGCCCACAGGAAAAGGAAAAGAAAATCCTGCTTTCTCTTCTACTCTACTGCCCTCTGCTGGGCTTCTATTAAAGCACAGACCCCACAGCTGCAGCCCCCCCAAAACGAACACTCCCCCCCCCCCAGCGCTTCCTCAGACTGGGCGAAGGGGGTCTCACGGCGTTTCTTTACGTGCGAACATACGTCGGCGCTCCTGCTCCTCGGAGCAGTCGGGGAGCGGGGAAAAGAAAGACGGAGGCGGCGCGGGGAGGGAGGGGGGTGAAAATCCATTATATACACACAGACCGCCTGAACGGAGGAGTCCTCTCCTCTCCTTCCTCCTCTTCTCCCAGCGCTCGACCTATTTGATCTACAGAAAGCAAAACGACGACTCGACTGAAAAGGAGGAGGAAGAAAAAAAAAAACGTACAGAAAAAAACACGAACATGCAGAATTACTCCTCTAAACCCGACGCGCTGCTTTTTCGCAGCTCAGACGTGAAACGATGAGAATCGGGAGCGATTTCAGGTGAAAATTCAGAAAAAGGCAAAGCCAGCGCCCCCCACCCCACCCACCGCCGGGCCATGCAGCTTCAGGAAACAAAACCGTTTCATCGCCTCTTCTCTCAAATCGGCCACTCGGAGGACACGAGAAGGTTTTTTTTTTTTTTCAAACCGGTCTTTTTATTCACAGACGTACAAAGTTACATGCTCAGAGCCTCGTCAGTATCTGCACCGGACAGTGAGGCAGGAAGTGTTTTTATATCAGATTCAAGGTCAAGACGACCTTTTCAGCCGTGCACCTGCAGGCTCCTCTCTGAGCATTAACTCACATTCATTTAACTTTAGTTGGAGACGAACATCCATAAACTTTTACCCGACATGCCCCGCCCCCTTGTTTGTGGGTGCTCTGACATGCCCCGCCCTTTTGTTTGTGGGTGCTCCGACATGCCCCGCCCACCTGTTTGTGGGTAATAACCTTGGTAACTCTGCTGCAAACTTTACGCGATGAACCAGATTTGTTTCCGTCCTTAGGCGTCGTGAGGACGCTAAATGTAAAATCCCGCAAGAATGACAATCTACAGGTGTTTTTTATTTTTGTAAATCCAGTTGTCATGCACGCTACGGAGAACAGCGAAGACTTCAGCAACGTTACACGCCATTAAAAATAAACATGACTTTACGTCGGTCGGTCTATTCTGTTTTTTTTTTTTTTTTAATTTTCTGTCTTTTTTGAAAAAACAAAGTGGAAACGAGGAACTCTTCGTCTCCCGATGCGAGAGCCTCGTGTGACTTTAACACAGCCCAGCTGTCGTATGAAGATGGAGACGATGGAGAGGAGGGGGTGATGGAGGGGGAGGGGGGGTACTTTAGCTCCAGTGTGGACCGTGGGGCCAACGCCTCGTTTAAAACAAACGCTCCACGTTGAACGATCGGCGTGCGGCCGAAAAGAAAAGCCCGGCCTGACGCCGGCCCTGAATCAGTGCGGAGAAAATCGGGTTTTGTTTTTTTGCGTTGACCCCCCCCCCCCCCCCTCGGCGGCGGTTGGGGGGGGCCTTCTTTCTGTACGTCAGCAGGCCCAGACGGGAGCGACGTGTAAAAACTCATTTTATCGAAGAAAACAAAAATTGTGAAGTGAACGAACGGAGAAAAGAAAAAAAAAAAAAAGAGACTGAAGTCGCTCCGAACGCTCGATCTCAGATCCTCTTGGAGACGTGAGGCCGGTTGTAGGGGGAGGGGGTGTTGATTGGGGGGGGGGGGGGGGGGGGTGATGGTGCGTTCATGTGTCTACACGTGACGTTCTGCTCAGTTCTGCATCTGCTCGAAGAACTTGTAGGTTGGGTTTTCGTAGCCGTTCTGCTGCATCTTGGACAGGTGGCGCTCCTCGGGGGTGACGGCGGCGTCCACCTGGACACAGAAAGGGGCGGAGTTACTCACAGAGAGAAGCTCGGGTGTGTGAGGTGCACGTGACAGCTTTAAAAAGTATTACCACTCGACTGCAGGTTTTTTTCCTCACCTCGATGACCCCGTGGTGGATGGAGGTGTACTGCTTCTTCCTCAGCATCACCAGGGTGATGACGATCACGGTTGCTATGACGACGCCTCCAACCATCAGGCCGATGATGGCCCCTTTGTTGGAGCCGACGTCCTCTGCGAAGAAGACCTGCGGCCGGCAATGAAGGGCAGATGGTCAGCGGAGGTCAAGATTAAAGTTAAATTATGCAGATTAAACAATAATCCAGATTAAACAACTACTCAAATTAAACAAT
>NC_056520.1:7690890-7695475 GCF_014905685.2 Nematolebias whitei | reverse complement strand
ATCCAGATTAAACAACTACTCAGATTAAACAATAATCCAGATTAAACTAACATAATTCAGTTGAAAGAATAATACAGATTAAATAATAATCTAGATTAAACAATAATTCAGATTTAACAATAATTCAGATTAAACTAACAACTAAAACTAAACATAATTGACATAATAACAACATAACTATAACATAATTTAGATTAAACAATTAGATTAACGTAACATAACTCAGATTAAACTAACATAGTTCAGATTAAACAATTAAGATTAAACTAACATAATTAACTAAAGTTAAACATAACTGACATAATAATGCACATAACTAAAACTAACAATTTAGATTAAACAATCAGATTAATGTAACATGATTCAGATTAAACTAACATAGTTAAGATTAAATAATCATCTGACCAAACTAACATAATTCAGATTAAACTATCAGGATTCAGATTAAACAGTAATTTAGATTTTTAAAAATTCAGGTTAACCTAACATAATCCAGATTAAACTAACATGGATCAGATTAAACAATAATTCAGATTAAACAATAAGTGAGATTAAACTAACATAATTTAGATTACACAAACATCAGATTCATGATTCAGATTAAAAAATAATTTCAGATTAACCAAAAATAATTTAGATAAAACAGATTAATGTAACAATTCAGATTACACAATAATTCAGATTAACCTAATATAAATCAGATTATACAATCATCAGATTAAACTATAATTCAGATTATCGTAATAAGATTCCTATTAATTTCATTAAAATAATCTGTGCAGTGCATGATGTTGTGAAACATAAAACTAGTTTAATTAATCTCAGACTAAAAACAGACCAGATTATATGAAAATAAATTGATGTGCTTTATTTTGAAGGAACCATTTCTTCCTAAAAATGCTGTTTTCCTGCAACTTCCAGATTATTTACACAACAAGGAAACAAACTGAGGCTACAGTGAAAAATCTAATGAAGGAGTAAACGTCTGAAATGTGATCTGTAATAACCCGAAGGGATTAACGGATTAAGGTCCGTGGATTTGGGTTTCTGTGCTGGTTTCACAGGAGGAGATTAGCGAGTAAGACGACGAGCCGAAAAATAAAAAAGACCTTTAGCTGCGATCGGAGGGCAGCAGCTGTCAGAGACTAGCACAAAGTGTGACGCATGGATTGTCGCGGCCGTCTCGGCGGGCACTCGTCTCCATGGCGACAACCTTGGGAGTTTGTCGCGAGGAGAAAGTGGGGACACGGATCCGTCAGATTTATTTTTTATTTTTTTTTCGGTTCCCCTGCACCGCTGTGGTTTCGGCTGTGCGCGCATTTACCAGCTTCTGGTGGTGAACCTCGTACTCCGTGCTCTGCCTGTCCTCCGTCTCCATCCGCAGCTCGGGGATCGCCTCCACCTTCAGTCCGGTCACTGGGAAGGGAAGAACAACAAAGTATTACAGAGAAGTAGCCTCCGCAGCTGCACAACAAACCTTTTGACACATAATGGAGGCCAACCTGAATGTTTTAGTGAATCCAGATGAGTGGAGGGAGCAATTTTATTCACCACCAGGGGCGGAGCCAGGGGGTGGCCAACGATGACCCCCATAAATTAATCTTTGGCCCCCCCAGTCATCAGAGGAAACTATACTTCATTGTTTCCCCTAGGTCACTTGCCTTGGCAGGGCGTTCATCTCTTAGGTGACTTTTGTCCACCGGGGTGGGGGGGGAGATGCAGATGTTAGTGACGGTTGTCAACCGGAGTATGGGGGGTGGGGTGACAGAAGCAGAGCGCTACGTAGCTGTTTAGCTAGCGCATCTATTTCATGCCACTAGTTGTCGATGGGGGGTACGGAGATGGACACGGCTGTTCTGCGCGTTAGCTTAGCACTATGTTAGCGCCGACAGTTGTCAACCGGGGGGGTGACAGAAGAAGAAAGCTACATAGCTAGCGCGCCTGTATTGTGCGCCACTTATTGTTGATGGAGAGATGGAAATGTTTTGCTCACGTTAGCTTACTGCTACATTAGTGACAATTGTTGTCGACTGGGGGGTGGGGGGTGACAGAAGAAGAGCGCTAAGTAGCTGTTTAGCTAGCGCGTCTGTATTGCGCACCACGAGTTGTCGATGAGGTGATGGACAGATACAGAAGTTTTGCTCGCGTTAGCTTACTGCTACATTAGTGACAATAGTTGTCGACTGGGGGTGGGGGGATGGGTGACAGAAGAAGAGCGCTAAGTAGCTGTTTAGCTAGCGCGTTTGTATTGTGCGCCCCACTACTTGTTGATGGGGGGATGGAGACGGACATTTTGCACGTTAGCTTAACGCTACATTAGTGCCGACAGTTGTCGACTGGGGGAGTAAATGTGTGACAGAAGCAAAATGCTATGTAGCTGTTGCTAGCACATCTGTATTGCGCGCCGCTAATTGTCGACAGGGGCGGGTGTGAGCGGTGCGTCCTCCTTGGATAACGATAAGGGAAACACTAGTTTCTGCAAATGATCGAGGTGGCTGGATTATATATATATATATATATATATATATATATATATGGTAATGGCTATCTTAGATTTTGACGTGACAACCCAATTTTTGATAGGGATCTTTTTTACGTCTACATGAAGCCACGCACCAAAATGGACGCCCGCATGTTGCTTACTTTTCTTTTTATTTAGCTCATGAAACGAACGGACGGTAAGTCCAGTTCTCCTCTCTGCTACGACGGACAAATAAACAAAAACGATAAATAAAAAAAACGTCTGAACTTACCTGGCCGTGTGGGAACGCCTCTGTCAAGGTTGGGACGAGTGTCCATCAGCTCAACTGGAGAGCAAAGAAAAGACGGGATTAACAGACGCTGAGCTTCGTTTCTTTGTAACGAAGGCGTCGGCTGTTTGGTACCCTGGTTGAAGCTCTCGGGGTGGACGAAGCCGACTCCTCCCAGCGTGTCCTCCTGGGGCAGGAAGTCCGTCAGGCCGTCTCCCAGCTCCTGGTCGGGCATCAGAGCGTCGTTGCCGTAGCTCACCCTCACGTCCGACTGCAGGTTGGCCAGCTGCTGGGCCATCTCCGCCTGCTCCCGCTGCAGGAGCTCTGCAGGGACGAAAGGAACGCTCAGGAACCGTGGCTCTCCGAACTCATCCCGTCTTTTAAATTAAACGATGGTTTCACGTTCCTACTCTGGGAAAAGCACCTTTAAAAAAAAAAAAGGTGACATCTCTGACTGAACGGTGTTTACATTTCCTCGCGGACACCGATAAACTCAACCACCCCACAGGGAAGGGGTTTATCTTCCCAGCCAACGGTTTCATTCGACTCTGAACAAAAGAATTAGGCCGAACGGCTCCGATGTCCTTATCAGGCAACAAAAACATCTCGGGGCTGGAATCCAGAGCTTTTAATCTCTCTGCTGCACAGAGCACGAGTTCTTCACACCGACTGCCTCACATGCGGGTCAGCAGCCTCCTGCTGCTTTGGTTTTCCACTCGTGGCTACAAACCCTCGGCTGGCTCCGGTGTCCACGGACACCTTGAACGCCTCGCTGGAGCCCGCTTCTAAAGCTCCATCATCTGAAGGAACCATGCACCACAAGATGGAACGACTGCAGATCCGTCACCACGACCTTGCTCCTTTCAGCACTCGGTTCTCCGTCACCTCAGATCCATCACGGACCCCCTTCCTGGACCCCCTGCGGTGCCTACAGGGCCAGCAGATCTGTAGAGGACGCCATCAACATGGCCAGGATCTGGTTTTGTAGACTTCAGCTCTGCCTTCAACACAATCATCCCGGCTCTGCTACAGAACGTGACCAACTCCACCTGCAGGTGTCCTGTCTGACACCTCCCACCACGGGTCATCTGCTGCTCGAACTGCTCCCCTCTGGCAGGAAGCTGCAGTCCATGAAGACCAGAACCTCCTGCCACAGAAACGGCTTTGTTCCATCGGCTGCGTCCCTCACTATCTCCAAACTCTTCCTGATATTTATATTGTAGAGACACCAAACCAAACTAACAGCAATAAAATCTGAATTCTGAAGGTGTGGTTGATGTCTCCTAAAATGATTTATTATTTACTTTTCCATATCAGTTTACTGCAGTAACAGCTCAAACGTCCTCCGGTTACATTTCAGCTTCATTTCTGTGGTTCTGTTGCCTTAATCTGGACGTTTAGAAAGTCAAAGATTTTACTGTGTGGTCTAACAGTGGTGCTGGGAACTCACTGAAGAACCACAGAAGTTATTAATTGGATATTGCCTTGAAAGGCAGCCACTTATTATTATCCACCTGACAAGGATTTCTTAACTTTATTATGGGGGCCGAGATGGTGTAGAGGCAGGGCAGCCGGCTTGGGACCCGAAAGTCCCAGGTTCGATCCCCAGTCACTGCACATCACGTGGCGTCTCTGGGCAGCACGTCTCATCCCCAAAATGCCCCCCGGGCGCTTTCAATAGCTGCCCACTGCACCACCTGGTGGTGGATGGGTTAAATGCAGAGACTAATTTCGCCATTGTATGGAAACATACAGTGCTGACATTGTGATGACATTATTATTATTATTATATTGCCTTGAAAGGCAGCCGCCTATTATTATCCATCTGACAAGAG
>NC_056520.1:7687864-7690880 GCF_014905685.2 Nematolebias whitei | reverse complement strand
GAGTTTCTTAACTTTATTTATTGGGTATTGCCTTGAAAGGCAGCCACTTATTATTATCCACCTGACAAGGGTTTCTTAACTGTATATCTTACTTTTCCGTCAACTTTAATGTGGAACGTGTCCCTCCCACAAATCTTATATCAAACCGGCCAGCTCAGAACTGATATGCGTGTGTTTACATTTATTAGCATTTCAAGTTACCATGGCGACGTAATTTGCAAACAAAGAAACCATTGTTATTAGTCATTTTTCATAGACTTGTTGCAAATCAAATAGCCTGAGCTAAAAATGAAAAATACTTTAAATCAGCCGTTTTTAGAAATATTAAGCTAAAATTTGGTGTGGTGCTAGCTGAGAGCAATGCCCAATACATAATTAATTTAAAAAAAAATCCAAGATGGCCACCAAAGCTCAATTTAAATGGCTTTAACTCAGCTATTTTTCACACACAGAGCTGAAGCTTTGTGTAGTTATAGCCGAGAACGTTCTCCATCGCATACTGAATCCACTATATTGGCCACCATAGCTTAAAAGAAAAAAATGACTAACTCGTTGATACAGTATTTTGCCATTTTAAGATGAAATTTGGTATGGTGGTAGCTGAGGGCGAACCCCAGCACCTAACACTGTCAAATCAAAAATTTAAAATGGCCACCACATGGTAGTCCCTGTCAAAATTTCTCCAAGAACTTTCTAGTTAAACCCTTAAACTCCTAACCAACATCATCGGTCGTCATTTTCTGGTTTTGAGCCTGGTTGTGACACAAATTGGGGACTCAACTTGGATCTGACCTCAAGTTTCTTGGACCCAAAGTTACAATCCGTTACAAACACAAAGCTACGTACAAATATGTGTCCTGAACCAATAAACTCACCAACTTGGTCCTGGATATCATCGGCTACACCTGGCACCTTGTAGAGAAGTCCCAGAGACTGGTTCATGCGCTCCTCGATAACACGCAGATGGGTGAGCACCTGAGATATAAACATTTAAAAAGATTTAACATAATTTATTTTAAGAATTTGAACTGTAGCTGCACTGTAACAAACTGCGCCTCAGACAGGAGTTACTTATTTAAAGATGTCGTTGCGTGGCTGTTTGTTAAGCTGGCTCAAGTTTTTGATTTGGTAAAACCTTAATCATTTAAAAGCAGGTCAATCAGAAAAAAGCTTGCTGCAGAAGCTATATTTTTGGTCGTAAACAGCCGGTGCAAACTGGGTTACCGGTCAAATCCCCAGGCTCTGCTTATAGGAGTCCAGTGTTTCCCCTAGTTTACTTGCCTTGGCAGGGCGCTAACTCTGTAGCTTTTTAGCTAGCGCGTCTATATTGCACACAGCTAGCTTTGTGCTTCTCTCTGGAGTGGACATGGGGGGTCGAGTTTGGTAGGCAGGGAACTTGGTTCTGTTGACAGGGTGGGGCGCCCTGTTTGTATAACAGTAGGGGAAACACTGGAGTTCCTCAGGGGTCCGCACTTGGCCCAATGTAATTTAAAGTTTACATAATTAACATTGTTCATGTTGCTGGTAGTTCTAACATCCACATGTATGCTGATGATACCATTTTATATACATCAAGCCGATCTCTGACGGCTGTCTCGACTTCCTTACAGTTTCAAGTCTTAAATATGCTTTCTTTAAATATGGACAAAACTAAATAAATCATTTTCAACCGCAACTTAACTTCAGCGTCATGTCTTTCTAATATTATCACCCTGGATGGTACAGCATTGCTAACTGTCACTTTCTACAAGTATCTGGTTGTGCAGTTCACTCTACTTTGACCTAATAAATCATTTTACAGTCTTTCTGCAATACACAAAAGGGTCAAAATGACCTTTCTCCCCATCGTACATTATGCTGACATCATTTGCTGACATCATCATCTTGTCCCAAAAGCCCACACTACTTTTGCTAGTTTCTCATGAGTATGCTTATTTATGTGACTTTTGTTTTAATCTAGCCGCCTGTTGCCACCTCTTGGCCGTGTTGTTCATGTAAACAAGCTGAGCTGACTAACCTGAATAAATAAAGGTTAAATAAATAAAATCAGAAACAGGATAAAGGCGTGTCTGAGGTTACCTGAGGTCTAATCTGCGCCGCCTTCTTGGGGTCCACCATGCGAACATGTTCAAAATGCTTGAGGGCGTGCTGCCGGTTTTTCTGCTCGGCACGGATGTACTTCTTCAGCAGGCTGAAGACGTGACGGGGCTGAGACAAAAAACAGACAAGATCAGAAAATGTATTTTCAAACTTAAAACTAAAAACAAGTGATTTTTTTACAGTGATTGATTTAAACCCAAATCCTACAATTTCCTCAGATTTTTATGGAAATCAATTAGTTCTACCTGCACGTAGTGAAGAGTAAACATCTATGGGAACTATTCATGAAAAAAGGCTCTCTTTAAAAGGAACCTGTTTATTTTAGAAGATGTGATTCATAAGACAGGTTTGAATCTTTTGCATCCAGAGCAGGAAAACGTTGGTCGTACTCTGGGTGGGTCCTGCTGCAGACCAGTCAGGTAGCTCCCCAAAGCCAGACGGCAGCGGTCGTTGAGCAGAGCCTCCACCCGGGACATGTGGGTCTCCACCAGCTGCTGGCGCTCACTGGCCGCCTCTTGCTCCAGCGTCTCTACCTTCTCCTGGAAGCGCTGCACGCACAGAACACCAAACGTTACACGCCCATCCACAAACTGCTACACAGCAATGGACGGGTGGATGAATGGATAGATGGGTGGGTGGATGAATGGATAGATGGGTGGGTGGATGAATGGATGGATGAATGGGTGGGTGAGTGGATGGGTGGATGAATGGGTGGGTGGGTGGGTGAGTGGATGGTGGATGAATGGATGGATGAGTGGATGGGTGGATGAATGGATGGATGAGTGGATGGGTGGATGAATGATGGATGAGTGGATGGTGGATGAATGGATGGATGAATGGGTGGGTGACTGGATGGGTGGATGAATGGATGGATGAATGGGTGGGTGAGTGGATGGGTGGAAGAATGGATGGATGA
>NC_056520.1:7682054-7682864 GCF_014905685.2 Nematolebias whitei | reverse complement strand
TATGGGACATGTATCAAGTTTCATTGAATTATTTTGAGCGGATCAGACGTTATGGACCGGACAAGCATAGATATGTTTTTAACGTTGACCTTGATTTGTGACCTTGAACTTGGAGCAGTGGTACTGAAAACTGTATGGGACACTGTCAAGTGATGACATATGTGCATCAAGTTTCATTTAATTATCTTGAGTGGGTCAGAATAATGGACAGGATAAGCAAAGACCTTGTTTTAACTTTTGACATTGATTTGTGACCTTGAAGTTAGAGTGGCATGATGAAAAGATTACATGACACCCTGTGTAGTGGTGGTACAAATGTGTATAGTTTTGTTCAAATGTCTTGAGTGGATTACAAGTTATAGAGAACCAAACACCTTGCTTTAAACTTGACCTTGATTTATGACCTTGACCTCGGAGCAGTGGTACTGAAAGCTGTATGGGACATTCCATCTACTGATGATGCATAGGTGTATCATGTTTCATTTAATTTGTCTTCTGTTACAAATAAAGTCCAGTTGTTTTGGTCTTGAACTTTTTTTAAATGTATCGAGTTTTGTTAAAATGTTTTGAGCGGATTAAAAATTACAGTCTAAACAAACAAAAACCTTGTTTTAAATTTGACCTTAATTTGTGACCTTGACCTTGGAGCAGTCGTAATGAAAAGCTTACAGAACACTCAGTTTAGTGATTAAGCAAGTTTCATTGAATTAGCTTGAGCGAGTCAGAGGTTATGGACTAGACGTGCAAAGACCTTGCTTTAATGTTGACCTTGATTTGTGACCTTGACCTTGGAGCAGTGGTCCTGAAAAA
>NC_056520.1:7675596-7682044 GCF_014905685.2 Nematolebias whitei | reverse complement strand
TGAAAAGATTACATGACACCCCATGTAGAGGTGGTACAAATGTGTAATGAGTTTTGTTAAATTGTCTTGAACGGATTAGAAGTTATAGTCTAGAAAAACAAAGTCCTTGATTTAAAATTGACCTTGATTTGTGACCTTGACTTTGGAGCAGTGGTACTGAAAACTGTATGGGACACTCCATCTACTGATGATGCATACGTGTATCATGTTTCATTTAATCATCTTGAGAAGATCCGAAGTTAAAGTCTAGACCAGCAAAGACCTTGTTTTAACTTTGACCTTTGACCTTAGGGCAGTGGTAAGGAAAACTGTACGGGACACTCTGCCTCGTGATGATGCATACATGTACTGCACCTTCCTGGTTAGTAGGCGCAAACGTAAAAAGGCCGAAGAGGGCAACACAGAGGGAGCTCAAAGTGCCGAGGGGGAAATTAAAGAGGCGGCTCGGCTCAACCGCAGGTTAGCCAGGAGCGCAGCGGACAGGAAGTGGTTAAAGAGGAGCCGAGGAGGCGGGCGAGCGGCCGTCGCAGGACTTACGGACGCTGCGGCAGACAGCCAGGCAGTACTCCTTCGACTCAAAGTTATTCCGGTTGCCTCCACAGCCGCCGTAGAAAAAGGCGACGCAGCCGCCCTCCTGTCGGTCAAAGTACCAGCGGGGCAGCATGGCCCGGCACGGACCGGTCTCTGCGTCGGCCCAGCACACATCTTGGGAAACACACACTCACTCGTCATTAACCAGAAAACAGTAGACTCAGACGTTTTGTGTCCATCGGCGATGGAAAACGTGTCTTCAATTCAAAGAGTAAGGAGTTGAACCGTCGTCAGCGGCGCCGCGTGGAATTTCAGCTACTTTAACCCCAAAATGGACTCATCGCGGTTCTAATGAAGCCGATGATGAATGAGCGGGAAAATGTTGCCATTTTCAGATAATTCCACATTTTTGGCACTCTCCAACTTTTTTCAGCCTAATTCAGCAAAAATGTGCTTCTTTCTGGTAATTTAGGCTTCTTTTTGCTTTTTTAGCTACTTTTCAGCTGTTTTTTTTTTTTGCTAATGTCTTGTGTTTTTTAAAGATAATTTCCACTTTTATATGCTCATTTCTGCTTACCGGTATTTCAGCCTTAATGGGCAAACGTGTTCTTTCTTCCTTTTTATGTAAATTTAAGCTTGTTCTATAGTTTCAGTTAGATTTTAGCTTCTTTTTTTAAGCTAATTTCAGCTGTTTATTTGATAAATTCAAGTTCTTTCTGCTAATTTCAGCTTGTTATACTCCTTTCAGCTTATTTCTGCTGGTTTCAGTTGTTTCAGCTACTATTTATCCGTTTTTATGCTAATTCCAGCTTTTTCAGCTACTATTTAGCTGTTTTTATGCTAATTCCAGGTTTTCAGCTAATTCTACTTTTCCACTCATTTCAACATTTTTCAGCCCAAATCAGTTAAAATGTGCTCTCTCCACTTCATTCTAGTAATTTAAGCTTCTTCCTGCCTTTCCAGCTACTTTTCAGCTGTTGTTTTTTTTTTTGCTAATGTCTTGTGTTTTTTAAAAGATAATTTCCACTTTTATATGCTCATTTCTGCTTACCGGTATTTCAGCCTTAATGGGCAAACGTGTTCTTTCTTCCTTTTTATGTAAATTTAAGCTTGTTCTACAGTTTCAGTTAGATTTTAGCTTCTTTTTTTAAGCTAATTTCAGCTGTTTATTTGATAAATTCAAGTTCTTTCTGCTAATTTCAGCTTGTTATACTCCTTTCAGCTTATTTCTGCTGGTTTCAGTTGTTTCAGCTACTATTTATCCGTTTTTATGCTAATTCCAGCTTTTTCAGCTACTATTTAGCTGTTTTTATGCTAATTCCAGGTTTTCAGCAAATTCTACTTTTCCACTCATTTCAACATTTTTCAGCCCAATCAGTTAAAATGTGCTCTCTCCACTTCATTCTAGTAATTTAAGCTTCTTCCTGCCTTTTCAGCTACTTTTCAGCTGTTGTTATTTTGCTAATGTCTTGTGTTTTTTAAAAGATAATTTCCACTTTTATGTGCTCATTTCCGCTCAACGGTATTTCAGCCTTACTGGGCAAACATGTTTCTTCCTTTTTATGTAAATTTAAGCTTGTTCTAGATTTTTAGCTAAATTTGAGCTTTTTTTAAGCTAATTTCAGCGGTTTATTTGATAAATTCTTCTTTCTGCTAATTTCAGCTTGTTATACTCCTTTCAGCTTATTTCTGCTGGTTTTAGTTGTTTCAGCTACTATTTAGCTGTTTTTATGCTAATTCCAGGTTTTCAGCCATTTCTACATTTTTCCCACTCATTTTATCTTTTTTCAGCCCAAATCAGTAAAAACGTGCTCTCTTTACTTAGTTCTGGTAATTTAAACTTCTTCATGCTTTTTCAGCTACTTTTCAGCTGTTTTTTGTTCATTTCAGCTTTTCACTTTTTTGTGCTAATTTCTACTACTTTGGGCCTAATTCATCAAATATGTGTTCTTTCTGCTTTATTCTGCTAATTTAAGCTTGTTTTATCTTTTCAGCTACTTTTTAGCATTTTTAGCTAATTTCAACCGTTTTCAGATTAAAAAAAAAAAAGTTTTTCATGGCAAATTCTTTTACATTAACTTCTTTCTCCTAATTTCAGCTTATGTTCTTTCAGCTGACTTTTGCTAGTTTCAGCTTTTTCTACTATTTCAGCTACTATTTAGCGGTTTATGATAATTTCAGGTTTTTCAACTAATTCCACATTTTATTAGCTTATTTCATTCCTTCTGGTAGTTTAAGCTTCTTTTGCCTTTTCAGCTTATTTTTATTTATTAATTTTTTTGTTTACATTTAGCTAATTTCAGCTTTTTGAGCATATTTACTGCTCATTTCTACTTCTTTAAGCCTAATTCAGCAAATTTGTGTTTTTTCTGCTTTCTTCTGCTAACTCGGGCTTGTTTACATTTCAGCACGTTTTTAGCAAATTTCAGCTCCTTCTGCAATAAACATTTAAACAAATTAACTTTCTGTAGTTAATATTTATTATGTTAATATTTATTATGTTAATATTTATTTATCAATCTTTTAGAGCCATCTTAGCTTAATTTTAAGAATTTTAAACTCTTTAAGGGTCTTTTTTATTTTTTTTAAAAACTCAAGTTTTTCAAAAATCGGCTAAATATTTATTGTACAGCAGTTTTTTTATATTTTAATATAAAAAGCCATTTTACTCCCATTAGTACGCCCAAAATGATCTTTTTATTTTTATTTCTAGACTACAGTTTTGTAAAGTCCCCCCAGCCCACCGGACCTTTTCGATCCAGTAGCCGAAAGCGAGGCCTCGGTTTTAGTCAAACTTTACGCAGGTTGTGGGCTGAAAGTAGAGTTTTTCAAATATTTTTATTTTAAGTTATTTTAATTCTACTCCTGCTAGAAACACGAGTTTGTGATTTATTGTTCGCTCGTACTGATCCGGACATACGAGCGAGCTGTGGTGCACCCGCTAACCACGTCCTGCTGTGGGGGAAGCTAACGACAGTTAGCTGGTCTGAGCCGTTGTCCGATGCCGCAGCCTGCATGCATGCGGAAAAGATTTCGGTCGTGCTAAACGTTTCTTGTGCAACCTGAAAATGAGTTTTCTGGATTATTTCACAAAAAGTTAAAACAGTTTTTCCCCCTTTAAGGTCTTCCGAGGGTTAATGTGCAAACGAGCGTTTCTGATGAAAAACAAAAGCCTCACCCCGGACGACTTCCTCCACGGACTCGGTGGTGGTTGTTGTGGTGGTCGTCATGGCAACGTTGGTAGTGAGCTCGTCGTCGTCGAGCGTGTCTGCGATGTCGTCATCTGCATCCTCCTCGTTGTCCTCCTCCTCGTCCTCCTGCCCATCTCCGTCCTGGTCATTGTCCAGCACGTCCTCGTCTTCCTCCTCCTCGCCGTCTTCCTCGGGCACCTCCTCCTCCACCTCCTCCACCTCCTCCACCACAGATGGTTTGGCTTCTTCCTGCTGCACCGCTGGCTCCGGCACCATGCTGGCAGGAGTGGGGGAGACACGAATGGAGGAGTCGTCCTCGTGTTGTGAACATCACCCGAGCTCATTCGTGTAAATGCGCACCTGTTGTCGGAGTAGTCGGTCTCCAGGCCGCCCCACCACACGTCGTCGTCGTCGTCGGTGTCCCGCTCGGCGCTGTCGGCGTCGCGCTCCGCCTCGGCGGGGCAGCACACGAACTCCACCCCTCGGAAACGGTCGACGCCACAGGGCAACAGCATCCCGTAGTCGTGGAGGTTCATGCTGCGGTCTCCGCAGGACTGCACGGGCGCAGAGCAGACGAAAAACAAATCAAAACACAGCAGCTAAAACGCAGCAGCTAAAACGCAGCAGCTAAAACGCAGCGTGGATGAATTCTTCTGAGACGGGTTCAAATATAAACTGTTAATGTGAGCTGAATTTGAACAGATCACATGCGTTGAAAGCAAGAAAATAAAAGCTGAAAGCAGCAGAAAAACAGCTGAAATAGGCAGAGAGGCTGAATAGAATATGCAAAAGCTGAAGTTAGCAAAAGAAAGTAGCTGAAAAAGCTACAAAAAAAAGCAGAAGAGGCAAAAAGGAGCTTAAAAGGTTGAATTATTCACAAAAATCACAAAAGGCGAAAAGTAGCAAAATAGCAGGAAAAATGCTAAATTTAGCTGCAAAACAGCTAAAAAGTAGCTGAAAAGGCTGAATTTAAAAGCAAGAAGCTGAAAAGAGCAGACAAAAACATTAAATTAGCAAAAAAAAAAGTAGCTGAATAAAGCTAAAAAAAAAAAAGGATGAAATTAGCACAAAAAGGCTGAAAATGTATTTTTACAAAAAATAAAAATACTGGTAGTAACAAAGCAAACAGGCGAAAATGAGCAGAAAAGCATAATTAAAAAAGCAGCTGAAAGGCTGAAAAAAAAGTTGAATTTAGCTGAAAAAGCTACAAAAAAATGCAGAAATTAGCAGAAAAGTCGGAAAGGAGCTTAAAAATTTGAATTATTCAAAAGAATCGCAAAAAGTAGCAATATAGCAGGAAAAATGCTAAATTTAGCTGCAAAATACCTAAAAAGTAGCTGAAAAGGCTGAATTTGGAAGCGAGAAGAGCAGACAAAAACATTAAATAAAAAAAAAAAAGTAGCTGAAAAAAGCTTAAAAAAAAAGGATGAAAATGTATTTTTACAAAAAAGAAATAAAGCAAACAATAGGCTAAAATTAGCAGAAAAATACCCTTAAAAGTAGCTGAAAGGCTAATTGAATTTGGCAGAAAAAAGCTAAAAGGAGAAGAAAAATAGCTGAAATGAAACAGAAACAGGTTTTAAACAGGTTCTCCATTCATTTTCAGTGATAAAAACATGGCCGACAAAGCTAAATATTTCAAAAATGGACGTGAACTTCCGAGGACCTGGCGTCCACACATGCACGAGTTCGGGTCTTCGGACGGTTTAGAAACGTTCAGGTCGTCGGAGCTGAACACCGTCGGTGTTTCTGTCTCGTTGCAAACGTCCGATTCATCAAGGTCAAATAAAATTAAAATAAAACAAACCACGCCCAAATATCATTTGATGAAGTCGTAAAAGATGAAACTTAGTAGAATTAACTTCTTCTGAGTTCGTCAGTTAGTGTTTTTATTACGGTGCGTTTTACTCTTTTAATTTGTACATCTTTTATTTTATCCAATCCATCCTTCAGACATGGACAACGTATGGCCCATGGGCCAAAAGTGGCCCTTGAGCAATCTTCATCCGGGCCCCACAATATCTTCAACTGAAAAGAAAACAAGAGTACTGCATGGCACAATGAACACCTGTCAACAAAATATTATACAGCAAATCTACAACAATAACCCGGACAAGCAAAGAACAACCTTTTTGTCAAAACATTTAATTTGTGACCTTGACCTTAAAGCTGGAGTGATGAGATTATGCGACACTTCGTCTATTGATGTCTACGTGCATCAAGTGTCATTAAATCATTTTTATTTGTTTAGAAGTTATGGCCCAGATGATGCAAAAACGTTGTGTTAACATTGACCTTGATTTTTGACCTTGAGCTGAAATGATGAGATTTTGAGACACACAGTCTACTGATGATGTATATACGTGCATGTCATTAAATCAGCAGATCAGAAATTATGTCCCAGACAAGCAAAGTCTATGTGTTAACTTTGACCTTGATTTGTGACCTTGAGAGTGGAGCTGGGATGATATTAAGCAACACAGTCTACTGATGTCTACGTGTATCAAGTGTCATCAAATCATCTTGAGTGGATCAGAAACAAAAAGACCTTGTGTTAACCTTGACCTTGATTTGTGACCTTGATAGTGGAGCTGGGATGATTTTAAGCAACACAGTCTACTGATGTGTATGTGTATCAAGTTTCATTAAATCATCTTGAGTGGATCAGAAACTAAAAAAGACCTTGTGTTAACTTTGACCTTGATTTGTGACCTTGATAGTGGAGC
>NC_056520.1:7671550-7675586 GCF_014905685.2 Nematolebias whitei | reverse complement strand
GGATGATGAGATTATACAACACAGTCCACTGATGTCTACGTGTATCAAGTGTCATTAAATCATCTTGAGACTCGAGACAGTTTGCGACTTCACCACGATACGTCCCGTCCTTCGACGGGCGTCCGATAAAAAAAAAAACGCGTATTTCTGTGAAATCTTGCGGCAGAAGTCCGCACCGTACATCACCAAGACGCGCGTCTTCACCTCTTTGGCCACAGTGTGCCAGTGCAGGTGGCTCTCACACTGGTCCATGCGCTCCTGGTGGAGGAACTTGCACTTGTCGGGAACGAGCAGGGCGTCGCTCACGAACTCTCCCACTGCGGAAGCAACGAAAACCAGATTATCGACTCGAACGGCTTTTAAAGTGGAAACGGCGAGTGCGTGTGTTGGGCTCACCCAGGCAGCGGTAGGGCACCACTATGTGCACGTGACTGCGACACTGCTTGCGCCCCTTCTTGCACCAGTTCTGGATGCTGACCGGCTGATTGGCTTCCACCACGTTGGTGATCTGGAGCTCCGGATACACCTGAAGCCATAAAAGACGTACAGATGGCTCTGAAATTAAAAACTTGTGTTTTATTAGTCAGAACCGGCGACACCGGTCCAATCTGATCGCTTCAAAACTTTCTGACCCGGCTACGTCAAACAACGACTAATCCGTGAAACGGAGCGTCTGTTTCAGCAGAACGCACGGCTTCGGTGAGCGTTTGAACCAGCGGTTCACGAAAAACTTGTGACTCGTGACGCTGAGGTCACTGTTGGTGTCATTCTGTGAGCTTCACAGGCTTCAGTACTTTTCCCTTCAGAAGACCAAAGAACAGCTACGTTTACATTTTTATTCAATTTCTATTCATTAAAAAACAGTTTTTCCTGTTTTTATTTACCGTATTTTCCACCGTACACGTCGCTTTGCCATATAAGTCACATCTATTATGCGCCACCGCTGACAACCTGGAAACGTGGGGCGCTGTTGTGCCAAAAATCAATTGGCGGCCGAAGGAGTATAAAAACAATTATTTGTTTACTCAAAATTATACCAAAGGTGCGTCTCAGTTGAACATTTACTTAATAAATGCACTTTAATGGTCAAATTAGCTGCATTTCGCCGAGACGGTGCAGCAAATCGAAGCTGGTTCGACGGTTGCTCCAAGCAGAACGAAGGTGGAAGACTACGGCAAGCCGATTGTATCATTAATAGCTGGTGAAGATTCTCAGTCATCCAGGACATGAAAAATTCAAAAAAAGTTCCAAGACAAAAACAATAAAATATAAAGTATAATAAATAAAAGTCCAGTTGTCCACTTGAGCTTTTTTGAATTTGTCATTAATAGCCACTTTTACATGACACAACAGCATGCCATACTACTAGAGTGCCACCTAGTGGCTGAAAATGGTAGTGTTCATTATTTTCAGTCAGAATGAATGAAAATAGTCACATCTCAGCCAAAAATTGTTTTTTAAATATGGAAAAAAATCCATAAATTTGTCGCTTCGGTGTATAAGCAAACTAAACTACTGTTAACTATTTTTTTTTTACTTTTAATTCATGATCCAATCAGATTCTTTTTAATTTTTGTCTCCAGGCAGAAACCTGTTTGAAGGTTCTTCCTCATTGGTCAGGACTTCCCTGTCAGGAGAGAAGGCTGAGCTCAGTCTCTGCAGGATGAGTGTTTAATTACCGTAATTTCTGGGCAATTGAGCGCACCTGAAAATAAGTTGCGCCCACTAAATTTAAAAAGAAAAAAATTTGTACATTTACGTTGATAAGGATCAATATTAAAGTCGTATTTTCGTTTCATTACAAGATTAAATTTGACAGAAACGGTAAGTTCTGGAAGTTTGTTCATTTTTAGTCCAAATTACACGTTGAACTTAAACGTAAAAGATCGTGCGAGTCGCACTGCATGCTGGGTAATTTTTGGGATAGAAATGGGTGGATTTTTTTTCAGATGGGTCGCCCCGGTTGGTTGTGATCAGTGTTGGGCTGGCGTTAACGTTCAGTGACAAAAAAACAAACGACGCAATGAGTCAGACGTTGGACCGGATGGATAAAAAGGGTGAAACACTTCCTGTCCCGAGAGTTCCTAGAAGGTGAAACTAAAAGTAATTAAAACATTTTTAAAGTTAGCATTTATCAAGTTACTACAATGTCGTTAGCTCAGTGGTTCCCATCCTTCATGTTTTAGTTGTTCCTCTGCTCCAACACGCCTGGTTCAGTGCTTTAATTACTTCCTTACGTTCAGCAGAAGCCGAATCACCCTTTCATTCAAATCAGGCGTGTTGGAGGAGAGGAACGACTAAAACATGGATGGTCAAAAAAAAAAAAAAAAGGCCTTGCGCAATAATCCAGGTATACAATCCAACAATTTTCAGTCAGGTCATCTGGACAGTTTCTTTTTTTGCTGAAACGTTTCACCTTCCATCCAAAAGGCTTCATCAGTCAAGGAAACGCACAACGCAAAACTGATTCTTCCCCCAAACAGCTTACTCCAAAGTGGAACAAACCAGTTATGTTGGTGCTAAGATGGTGTCTTTGGCATGCCCCCTCCTCTCGTGCTGGCCCCCTTCCTTGTCGACAGTCATGTCAAACTTGTTCAAGACCAAAAAAAGTCCATGCTCAATAATCCATGTATACAATCCAACAATTTTCAGTCAGGTCACCATCTTAGCACCAACATAACTGGTTTGTTCCACTTTGGAGTAAGCTGTTTGGGGGAAGAATCAGCTTTGTGTTGTGCTTTTCCTTGACTGATGGAAGCCTTCCGGATGGAAGGTGAAACGTTTCAGAAAAAAAAAAACAGTCCAGATGACCTGACTGAAAATTGTTGGACATGCAGGATGGTGTTCCTCAGGGACCAGAGTTGAGAACCACTGCGAAGGCCGAGCACTATAGTTGCTTTTACCAATTCTTAGTTTAGGACGGCTGTTGGACATTTCTGGACTGCGTCATCACTTAAAACACTTGCATACCGAGCCACCTTCGTCTCGCTCTGGAGCAAACGTCAAATCAGCCGCACCGCCCGGGTGAAATGCGGCGGCAAGTACGGTAAAAAGTTCTAACCGCCACTGGGTCAGAATACTTTACCTCCTGGCAGTACTGCAGGATGCCCTCTTTGGTGCCGATGCAGCTCTTCGTGCCCAAGGGGTCGGGCTCCCACTTGCCGCTCTGCACGTTGATGTGCATGTTGAGTTTACCACAAAACATGGCCACCTGCGGCTCGGCCAGCAGACCCATGGAAACATCGGTGGGGACCTAAACGAGGGGAGACACAAATTACCATTCTGCGTTAAGATGAAAATAAAACCTTGTAACAAAAGTACAGCGCATGGCACATTATACGCCCGTCGACAAACGATGTACAGCAACGGTCTGGACAAGCAAAGAACGACCCTGTATAACATTTGACCTTGATTTATGACCTTGGAGCTGTGATGATTATGGGACATGTGGTCTAGTTGTGGTACAAATGTGTCAAGTTTCATTAAATTGTCTTCAGCAGATCAGATGCTATGGGCGGGATAAGCAAAGATCTTGCTGTAATATTTGACCTTGATTTGTGACCTTGGAGCTGGGGGATGAAAAGTGTATGTGACCTTTTTCTAGTGATGAAGCATATGTGTATAAAGTTTCGTTAAATTATCTTGAGCACATCAGAGGCTACAGGTAGAACAAGAAAAAAAAGGTCTTGCTGAGTTTACCTTGATTTGTGACCTTGACCTTGGAGCTGGGGAATGAAAAGTGTATGTGACTCCAGTAATGACGAATATGTGTATAAAGTTTTGTTAAATCATCTCGAGTGGATCAGACGCTACAGGTGGAACAAGAAATAAAAATATTGCTGCAAGAGTTGACCTTGATTTGTGACTTTGACCTTAGAGCTGGGGGATGAGAAGTGTATGGCATTTCTCTAGTGATGATGCATGTGTATAAAGATTTGTAAAGTTATCTTAAGCAGATCAGATGCTTCAGGTAGAACAAGAAAAAAGGTATTGCTGTAAGAGTTGACCTTGATTTGTGACCTTGACCTTGGAGCTG
>NC_056520.1:7653909-7671540 GCF_014905685.2 Nematolebias whitei | reverse complement strand
ATTGCTGTAAGAGTTGACCTTGATTTGTGACCTTGACCTTGGAGCTGGGGGATGAAAAGTGTATGTCGTTTCTCTAGTGATGATGCATACATGTATAAAGTTTTGTTAAATCATCTTGAGCGAATCAGATGCTACGGGCGGGACAAGAGAATTTTTACGAACAGAACTACAAACGAAAACTACAAAAGAATATGTCCGACTTTAAACGGCCGTATAAAAACATTTTTGTTTATTTCCATAAAACGTGTGCCAAAACTCAACAAATCATGCCTCGTATGTGCACGGGTCTCGTATTGTATTTGGAATAAATAGATCTTGCTGAAAATTTATTTTAAAAAAAACGCAGCACAGAGAGCAAAAATCCACGTCTTTACAAGTAAATGACCTCAAACAACAAGCGTGGGGCAAACAAGTAGCCCGCCTAACACCCGCTCAGCTGCACTTTACACGAGCAGAGCTGGTATTTGCTTCTTGTAGGCTTTTTTTTTTATTTATCCAAGACTGCGGAGCTTATATAACCCTGAGGAGTCCAGCACGTATTGAGAACCAGAGCAGGTTGTCTGCAGGATCAAAGCATGAAGGCGGCCATTTTTCTCTGCCGGTTTACGTACGTCTGTTTACACGACGAGGTTTTCCCCTCGGAGGGGCAGACGAACCGCTGAATGTCTGCATTGTGTCGGCGAGCGAGCTAGAACAAAACGGGAGGCGAAGGAGACGGAGGGGAGGGCGGAGAGGGGCTGCTGCCATTGTGCGCTCCCTAATCTCGTTAATGGTCTGAAGGACCTGGCAGGAAAACAAACGTTGTTTTGTGAGACGGACTGCACCCCCCCACCCCCCCGATCTTCTCCAAACAGCGGGTCCACTTCCAAAAGGAGAATCGCTGCCGAGGGCGTCCATCCAAATTCAATTTGAGGTCGGGATCAAAACGGCGAGCGTGCAGCCGGTGTGTTTGCACAGCTGAGGAGGTCCCAAGAAAAACCAACAGAGCCAGAACCCAAGGGTTCTCTGGTGCCACGGCACGAAGAGAAAAACTAAACGAGCAGTACGCCATGTCCCCCCCCCCCCCATCGCTGAGGATTAAGTGTAGTAGATGTTTATTTTCAGAAGTTATTTACAATGCTAGCATCACCCAGCCCTCTGTGAATAGCAAGCGACCATCAGAGCATTTAGCTAGTTCTGGACGTCAACAACAAACTGGTTGGTCCACCATGAGGAGGTGCTATTTATAAGACTGAGTTAGTTGCAGCTCCTCAGACTGAAGAAGTCCTTTGGATCAAAATGTTTCAAGAAGAAGAATCCGTCCAGAGCACCTGGTTAGATTCATCTACCTGGATTATCGAGCAGCGCCAGGATCTTTCAAGATGAGCGTTTTTTTTCTGAACTGGAACTGAACAAGAGAGTGAGAGTCAACCTACATGTTGTTTATTCATACAGTGAGGAGAACGGAGGGAGGTTTTAGTCTTTCTTGGTGGCCGAGGCGGCGCAGAGCGACTGATCCTGGTGAGAGCAATGTTATCCAACAGCAGGTGCGGAGCCAGAGGGTGGCCAATGGGGGCCTTGGCCACCATAGATTACCGTATTTACCAGCGTATAAGTCAAAGTGTTTTGCACAGATTCTACGCTGAAGCGACGTATATTTTTTTCTTCATATTCATAACGCAATTTTTGACTGACGCTTTAAATTTCTAAAAACCGTAACACACGAGTCCTCCCGTGCGCGCTCGCTTCACTCAGCTGGTGCGGGCGGAGGCACGCTGGAGAGCTAGCGGCTCCGGTCGCGATGGATGGATGGGTGAATGGCGCCGCGCTGCCTATGTGAAATGAAGCCGTTCTGACCATTAAATAAATGCGACTTATACGCCGAAGCGACTTATTTACGTTTTTTCCTCTTCGTGATGCGACTTAAACTCCGAAGCGACTTATACGTCGAAAAATACGGTAATCTTTTGGCCAACTCAATAGTTTGAAGAAATTATATTATTAAGTAATATAAAAGCTAGAAAGCAGTTTTGTGAAATGATCAGGGGTGGCTGAGTTTAGTTGCATACAAATGTGGTGGCGGCCATTTTGGATTTTGAAGCGGCAACCCTTACGTATAGATGCAGCCACACACCAAGAAGGACGTCGTTAGCTCATTTTTCACGTCACGGCGCTCACAACATGCACGAACGTACGGACAGAGGGAATTTCCAGGTCCCTCTCTTCGCTCTGCGACCGGGTAACAATATATGGTGGTGGCCATCTTGGATTTTGACCACTGAAAAACCACCGATACTGAATAAAACTTTAACGAATCCTTTCTGGATATTTGACGTCACGTGCTTTAAGAAGGATTCGGGTCGGGCTTTCCAACGGCAACATAAAATGTGTCGAAGGTCTCTTTTTGTAATGAAACTGCGCACGCACGTCCGAGCTCGTCGTCAACCGTCGTGTGGACCGAACCACTCCAACAAATTGCAGCAGCGAATAATCTCAATCTAATCACTTTGATGCTTTCAACTCGTAGCGCCACGAATTTACATTATTTTGTGGTTTTCTTCTTTGAATGTCTCCTTTGGAGCAAAATGTATTGAATTACTTCTTGAGATGACGCTGATGTTAAACTCCACCTTTAATTATTTTCAGCTCGTGTCTTTCTACTTCAAGGCCACGGCTACAGAAGCAGATTGAGACCTGACAGGGCTCTTGTCCTAATCCCCGGTGTCTAGATTACGGCTACCTTCCCTCCCTGCAAGTCGACCAACTGGCGGACTGAATCCGAGCCCAGATGGGATGAAGGCAGCCAGTTCAGGCAAGGGGGGAGCCCATGGCAGCTCACGGTTTCACTCACATCGAATCCAGCTTTTGTGTTGGTCGTCGGTAGCGCCAAAAAGAAACAGGAGAAAATGCATTTCCTGCAAAAAATGCATTGAATGCTTATTGCAGAAGAACTTGCTGAAATGTAGCTGAAATGGAAGAACAAGCCTAAATTAGCAGAAGAAAGCAGAAAGAACACGTATTTGCTGGATTAGGTTTAAATAAGCAGAAATGAGCACGAAAATATAGGAAATTAGCAAAAAAAAAGACTAAATTAGCAACAAAAAATTGCTGAAAAGTAGCTGAAAAGTAGCTGAAAAGGCAGAAAGAAGCTTAAGCTACCAGAAGGAATCGAAAAGAGCTGAAATTACTTTAAAAATGCGGAATTAGCTGAAAAAGTTAAATTAGCATACAACAGCTAAAAAGTAGCTGAAATAACTGAAACTAGCAGAAAAGGTTGAAAAGAGCACAAGCTGAAATTAGTAGAAAGAAATTATTTAGGTTGAAAGAAGCAGAAATTACCGTGAAAACTTGAATATATCTGAAACCAGTTAAAATTAGCTAAAAAGCTAGCTGAAAAGGTAGAACAAGCTTAAATTAGCAAAAGAAAGCAGACAGAATATGGTTGTTCAAATAGGCTGAAAAAAATGAGAAATTGGCACAAAAAATGGAAATTATCTGAAATAAGCTAAAATTAGCACACAAAAAAACAGCTAAAAAGTAGCTGAAATAAATTAAACTAGCAGAAAAAATTGAAATTAGAAAGAAGTTATTTAGGCTGAAAGAAGCAGAAATTACCACGAACAGCTTGAATATATCTGAAAACAGCTAAAATTAGCTAAAAAGCTAGCTGAAAAGGTACAACAAGCTTAAATTTGCAAAAGAAAGCAGGAAAAACATGTTTGACCAATTAGGCTGAAAGAAATTAGCACAAATTAGCGCCAAAAAAAAAATCAAAATTATATGAAAAAAGCTGAAATTAGCAAAAAACAACTAAAGAGTCGCTGAAATAACTCAAACTATCAGAAAAAGCTGAAAGGAGCATAACAAGCTGAAATTAGTAGAAAGAAGTTATTTAGGCTGAAAGAAGCAGAAATTACCGTGAAAACCTTGGAATATATAAGAAACCAGCTAAAATTAGCTAAAAAGCTAGCTGAAAAGGTAGAACAAGCTTAAATTAGCAAAAGAAAGACGATGTTTGTCCAAATAGGCTGAAAGAAATTAGCAGAAATTAGCACAAAATGGAAATTATTTGAAAAATGCTGAAATAAGCAAACAAACAAACAAAAAAAAGAAACAGCTGAAAAGCAGCTAAAAAAGCAGAAAAAGCTGAAATTTCCAGATTGTCAAGAGCTTTTTTTTTTTTTTTTGGCTGAATTAGGCTGAAAAAAGTTGAAACACGTGAAAAAAATGTGGCATTAGCTGAAAAGGCTCAAATTAGCAGCAAACAGCTAAATAGTAGCTGAAATAGTAAAACAAAAGCTGAAACTTGTAAAATAAGCTAAACGGAACATATCAAGCTGAAATTAGCAGAAAGAAGTTAGAAGAAGCACAAAACGGCTGAACAAGCAGCTGAAAGTAGCTGAAAATAGTTTGAATTTGCAGAAGGTAGCTGAAAGCAGCCGAAGCAGAACAAAATGTGAACGGAGCAGCAAAAGGTTGTAAACCTCTAAAGATTTGAAGGATGTAAAACGAGCTCAGTTCATTTTCTGAGACAACAACGTCAGAAAAGGCTAAATATTTCAAAGCGTATGGAACAAAACTGGATCATTAGTGTGAATGCTTCATGAACTCACGCAACTCGTGACTTCTTTATGTTCTGAACCCTCTTCTGACTAATGTCCCTTCTGTTCCTCTTTAAAGCCTCCCCCTTTCTCCCTTACGTCACCCATCCCCGACCTTCTTCTTTAGCCTTTTACTGTCCACTTCGGCTGCTCTCCAACCTCTTCCCGTCTCTCGCTGATGTGGCTGCTGCTCTGCACACACCCTCGCTCCTCCTTTTCGTCATCCTCCCGTGATTTATGAGCTCGCTCAACACACCCCTCCGTTAACAAAAGGCCGAGCGAGGGGGTGTGCAGAGCAGCAGCCACATCAGCGAGAGACGGGAAGAGGTTGGAGAGCAGCCGAAGTGGACAGTAAAAGGCTAAAGAAGAAGGGGGGGGAGGGGTGGCGGAGGGGGGGGGGGGGGAGGTAAGAGGCCGAGAGGCAGGAACGGGAGTAAAGAAGGACGTGACTTGACTTGTCCGGTAAATGAGAAGGGAAAAGGCTTTGATTGCTGAGAGAGCAGTCGTGATTTGCCCACACGTTCCTCGGAGCAGAGCAGAAGTGACCGTTCACGTGATTAAAGACCATTAAATAAAATTAAAGACCATTAGAAAATTCAACACCACCAGTCGGACCAGGATGTGATCTATGGCAGCGCCCCGCCCTCGCAGATGGCAGAGAGATAAATAATCCCGTGCGGCGGTGCAGATGGCTCGGCGTCGAGAGTAATGGCCGCCGGCGTTAAGCCATCGTTTGTGAGTCGAGGCTGGCCAACGGGGATTTTACACCCAGCTCTGTTTGAGGGATTTACTGCACGGTGGCGCGCACGTTGACCCGCGGCTGTGGGGGGGGGTCGATAACCTTCGAGGTGCCACAGGGTTGTGGATGTGCACGTTTTACAAACTGCAGTAAAAGAATGTAGCTCGCTCGCGCTCGCTCTGGTCGATATCGTGTGAACGATCACGAGGCAGTCGCTCCAGTTTTCTTCCGTACGGTTGTTGGCGTGATTCTTGTCCCACAGTTTTCGGCCGTTTCATCGAATCATGAATCGAAACGTTTTCCTTCGAACCTTTAGATCTGTTCACAACCTTTTTGCTGCTCCTTTCACGTTTTGTTCCGCTTCGGCTTCTTTCCTATTCCTTCTGCACATTTACCTTTTCCAGCTACTTTCAGCTGTTTTGTGCTCCTTTCAGGTTCTTTCAGCTAACTACAACATTTTTGTGCTTCTTCTAACTTTTTTCTGCTTATTTCTGGAAGTTTCAGCTTTTTCTACTATTTCAGCTACTGTTTACATGTTTTATGCTAATTTTAGCTTTTTTAGCTAATTCCACTTTTGTTGCACTCATTTCAACAGTTTTCAGCAAAATGTGCTCACTTCATTCCTTCTGGTAATTTAAGCTTCTTTCTGTTTTTTAGCTACTTTTCAGCTGTTATTTGCCAATTTCAGCGTTTATTATTAATATTTATTTTATAATTTCCTCTTTCTTGTGCTCATTTCAGCTTTTTTCAGCCTAACTGGACAGTTATGTTTTCTTTCTTCAGCTAATTTAAGCTTGTTCTACCTTTTCAGCTAGTTTTACTTTTTTAGCATTTCTTTTTTGCAAATTTCAGCTGTATTCAGATAATTATTTTTTGTGTTATTTTCTGCTATTTTCAGTCTAATTAACTTATTTCTGTTAATTTCAACTTGTTATGCTCCTTTCAGCTTTTTCTGCTATTTCAGCTACTATTCAGCTGTTTATGCTAATTTAAGCTTTTTCAGCTAATTCCACTTTTGTTGCACTCATTTCAACTTTTTTCAGCCTAATACAGCAAAAATGTGCTCACTTCATTCCTTCTGGTAATTTAAGCTCCTTTATACTTTTTTAGCTACTTTTCACGTTTTTTTTTTTTTACTAATTTCAGCTTTTTTCTTTTTTTGATAATGTCCACTTTCTTGTGCTTATTTCTGCTTCTTTCAACCTAACTGCACAGATATGTTTTCTTTCTTCTGCTAATTTAAGCTTGTTGTACCTTTTAAGCTATTTTTTTTTTTTTTGCTAATTTTAGCCATTTTCAGATTAAATTAAAAAAAAATTTGTGGTAATTTCTGCTATTTTCAGACTATAACTTATTTCCGCTAATTTCAGCTCGTTATATTCCTTTCAGCTTTTTTCTGCCATTTCAGCTACTATTTAGCCGTTTTGTGCTAAATGTAGCCTTTTCAGCTAATTCCACATTTTTTAAGCTTACTTCAGTTCCTTCCACTTTCTTCTGGTAATTTACTAATTACAAGAAAGCTCATGATACAGTGTCGGCGCAGGCTGGCACAGTTCCTGATGAACCGTGGATACCCGCGGCTAACTGACCGAAGCGTCTTATTTATGTACGAAATTATGATTTATCTTCTATTTAGCATGTGCAGCTTAGAGACAGGTGAGTTCTGTAGCCCGAGAATTACGGTAGCTTACAGAAAGAAACAAAAAAAAGCAATAAAATTTTTTCTAAACTACACTGAGAATAAGACAAGACGCTCAGTGCTTCCCTGGTTTACTTGCCTTGGCAGGGGCGCTCATATCTTCCATGATTTTTGTTGACGGGGGCGCGGATAGAGAGACACATCTGTGTTGCGCTGTTTGTACTGAGAGTTTGGGGGGGGGGGGGACTGTGTGAGGCAAACAGCACTACAACATAGAGCGCTACACATGTAGTTTTTTAGCTAGCGCGCCTGTATTGCACGCCGGTAGCTTAGCACTACGTCAGTGCCGGCAGACGTCCACTGGGGTTCAGTTCCGTACGCGGGGCGCTCGGTTCTGTGGACAGGGCGAGGCGCCCTTCTTGTATAACGGTAGGGGAAACACTGACGCTAAATAAAGATTTAAATGTAACATTTCATGTGTGCTGAATTTGTAGTCCTTCTGTGAAGGCGTAGAAGCCCCCCGAGAGTTCCCCACTGGCTAGCAGCAAGAAACAAAACGTTATTGAGCTTGTATCTAAAATACGAGGGATGTATTTGACGACGAATACAAAGTGTGGAACCACACGAGGCATTCAGAAGGCAGTGATCTAAAGATCCCCCATCTTAAACGACTTGCGCTGCCATGAACGGGTGAACCCACTTACGGCTGCTGCGTTCACGAATACGATCAGGAGCGTTAAAAGAGCAGAGTTTTATCGCCCATTAGATGCAAATGTGGGATGTCAGAAAAAAAGAAACATTACATCACGAGCTTACTAGAGGCAAATAAGTCTATTTATATACGCGTCTTCTCACCCAAACAGACTGGAAAAATTGCTTAATGTATTCTAGTGCACCCCGAGCAAACACAATCTTTGAAGTGTCCCCACAGACGCCGGTCCTGCAGAGCTAATAATTGCACAGTCTTATCGGAGAGGCCCAGCACTGCCACGGGGAGTTGGGTGAAAGTGCTGGCTGGGAGGGATAATCAGGGTGAGAGGGACGAGGGGGGTGGGGGTGTCTTAGATCAGCTCTCATCCCAGAGGGAGACTCCCTGGAGCGCAAAAACCCCCAACCCACACCAACATTTCTTGGTCGCAACACTTAACGAGCGTCTTTGGCCAACACGTTTGGGACGGTTGTTAACGAGACGCGGCAGGATACGGCGCCGCTTAAACGACCCCCCAACCGTTTGAGATGGTCCCTGGAAAGAACGCAGATCGCCCACCGCCTTGCACCACGACAGACGTTTAAGAACGATCGAATGCAACATCACGAGAGTGAATGAGTCTCGGCTGCTACCACAACGTCTATAGAACTGACTGAGCTGTGGGCGTTTTGTTGTGTTGACGGTTTAGAAGTCGTGGTCGTCTTTGATCGGGTCGACTCTAAAAGCCGATCAGCTGTGCATCTATAGATCGCTTTAAAACTCTGTCCAGTGGTCCTGGAAATATGTTGCCGACTCTATTGTACTTGCTCTTGTAAATGAGACTACTGTAGTCTCATAATGAAAGGAATGCAAGGAAGGTAGTAAGTGCCTTGCTTAAAGGCCCAGACTGGGGCAAATGAGGGTGGGGGTTTCACCTTCCCCACCCAGATTTTGATGTTACTGTCAGGGAGATTCAAACCGACGATCTTGGATCAAAACTGCCTTCTCTAACCAGAAATTAGTAGTATAGACTAAAATAAGCAGAAAGGCTGAATAGATTACAAAAAATCTGAAATTAGTACCTGAAATCAGCAAATCTATCTGATATTAGCAACAAAGAAAAGGTAGCTGAAATCAGCAGAAAAGTCCATAGAAGCTGAAATCAGAAGCACAAAAGGCCAAAATAAGAAGGGAAAAAAACAGGAAAGAAGTGTTTGAAATTAGTGAAAAATACCTCAAATGTAGCCAAAAAAATCAGAAACGGGCTGAATTGATCAAAAAGTAGCTTAAATTAGCAGAAAGACGCTGAAAGGAGCAGAAAAAAAGCTGCAATAAGGAGAAAGAAGCTGAAATGAGCAGTGAAAGGTTGTAAACAGCTAAAAGTGTTCAAGGGTGGGAAGAGAGATCCATTCACTTTCAATGGGGGAAAACGTGGCCGAAGAAGCTAAATATTTCCAAAAGTAAAGATCGCACCGGTGCCAAAAGTCACAGCAGGAATGTCCCCAAGGAGCCGAACGTTTTGAGACACGACTTGCGTGATGGTTCAGAGACGTTCACATGCTAAAGACGGGTTGCGGCTACGAAACGACCACGCTCGTGCACGAAAGCTGCCGTGTGCACGTGTCCAAAAAGAGGCACGCTCTATAATCAAGTCGCCGTTGTTTCCAACCCTCTGAGCGGACACGGAGCGTGTGTGTACGCCGTTATCTGAGACCAAGTGTTCCACTGATTACAGAGCAGCCACGTCTTCTGTCCTTCCCTCACACACTCCCCGCTGGCTACGAGTTTAATTACAGACTAGACGTTAAGGGCCAAAACAAAAGAGCTGTTCCGACGGAGGGATCGAAAGAACAACAGACAACTGGGACCGGGCCTTTCTTCTCATCGAGCTAAAGTTTATGTACGTGTGTGTGATAAAGATTCAATAAAAGCCGAGCATCTCAGGAGACGCAGCCAGGCAGACCTTCAACCGCCGTTCCTAAAGACGGGCGGTGCATCGGTCGCCTCGCTCGTTCGGGCTCAAACCGACGGCGTGGAATGCTTTCCGGAAATCACGATCGGGAGCTTTAAACCATGCCCTCGCGTCCGCTGCTCCCGGTTTATTCCTCTTGCTCTAGAAGTTCAAGTGAAGACAGAGGAGAATTTGAGTTCGGCTCTTCGCTCTCGTACGCGGCGCAGTCCGGCTTCGCCTCGAGGGATTCCACCGGAATCAACTCTCAGGCTAATCTGTTGAAAGCTGATTAAACGTGCGACTTCTGGCCACTTAATACATCTAGATGTGAAGGAGGGGACCCTTCGTTTCCGTAAGAACCGTCACCGTGGTTACAGGCTCCCCCGCACCCGAGGGGACCTGCAGCGACCTGAGGCAGCACCATTATCCGAGTCACCTGGGAGAGGGGGTTTCATCATCAGAGCAGTTTGCTCAGGGTTAGTGTGTTTTGGTTGGAAGGCAGGGTGGTCAACGGGCAGGGAGGCATCCGTGTGCCTAAAAGAACTCCCTAGTTCTGCCAGATAAACCCGCCCCGACGTGAAAATCCAGCTCGAGATGCTATGAAGGTAGCTGGGCATCGTCAGTACCGTATTTTTTGGCCTATAAGTCGCAGTTTTTGCATAATTTACATGCCCTGCTACTTACACACCGAAGTGGACTATTTATACCCCCGCCCCTACATTTATAAATCAATTTTTGGCTGATATGACCGTGTTCGTTCATTCTGACATGGAAAATATTGAGCACTACCAATTTCAGCCACTAGATGGCACTCGAGTAGTATGGCATGCCGTTGTGTCATGTAATAGGTAAAAGTGGCTATTAATGACACAATCGTCCAGCCGCTGCCCAGGTGAAATGCAGCCGATTTGACCATTAAAGTGCATTTATTAAGTAAAAGTTCAACTGAGACGCACCTTTGCTATAATGTCGAGCAAACAAATAATTGTTTTTAAGTGTTAATCTGGTTAATTTCTTGTTGAAGTCCTCCTGTGCACACTCCTGTGGCCACCATTTGGCAGCCAACCAATTTTTTGGCACAACACCGGCCCACATTTCCGGGTTGTCAGCGGTGACGCATAATAGATATGGTGAAGAGACATATTTATGTATTTTTCCACTTTATTAGACATATTTGGACCGATGCGACGGTGCAACGTGTATGGCAGAAAGTACGGTACTACCATTAAAAACAGGAGTCCATCAAACTAGATGAGGGGAGTGAAGCATTCATATTGCAAGGGTTCGATTCCTCCCAGAAAATTGTCACTGAAATGGTTCAATAATTAAACGGTGGACTAAACGAGAAAGTTGTGAAATGGAAATAATTCGGGCTGTGTTCTTGTAGCTTCAGACACGAGGGAATTTCCACAGAATGGTTTCCTTCAGCAGCCCACATATTTTCACAAATACAGGCATGACTCGTTGTTTCGCCATACAATCACCGGACGTCCTGCTTTACTTGGAAAACCTGGCAGGAAGCAGGTCCAAAAATAACCAGATGAATTCTTTATCCACCTTTGATACAAGACCATCGTTTCTTTTCACACACTGCGTTTCAAATAAGCGCTCAGATTCTTTAAGCGATTACCGACTCACAGAAGCTCAGTTTTTTTATTTATTGCTCAGATCAGGTAACATGACAGGGATTTTTTTTTTCCACAGAAAAAGCAGAAGTGAGCTTTAAGCAAAAGAGGAAGAGACGGGAGAAAACAGCCAGAAGCAACACAGAACTACCTAATTATAGACAAAGTACAATTGCTCGGGGAAATCTCAAAGCTATGGCAACGTTGAACACCAGAACCATTAATGATGTCGGAGGATGACGTCATTTCTCTGAGTTAAATACGACTTTATACAACTTTCACAGAGATGGTGGGCATTCAAAAGCAAAGGCAATGTGTTCAACATAATGGTATTTCCTCCAGTTATAACAGTCAACAATGGTGTACCACAAGGCTTAGTTTTAGGATCCACCCTCTTTACAATCTACATAGGTAGTAGGTGAGAGCATCCCTGATGCGTCCTTACATTTCTATGCTGACGATACAGTTGTTTATTGTCGAGCTAAAACAGTTGCTAAGGTTTTCCAGTTTTTGCAATCCACCTTCGACATCATCCAGTCAGATTTGTTCCGCCTCAAACTTGTCCTAAACGCCGACAAAACCAAAGGGATGTTTTTTTCAAACAGGAAGTCGGTCCCAGCAGTTCTTCCTCTGATTTTATCCTGGAATGGTGTCCCTACTGAGTTTGTAGATTCTTAAAAATATTTGGGTATCTTGGTCGACTCACATCTCTCTTTTAAGCTTCACATGGAAAACCCAGTAAAGAAACTGAAAATTAAACTGGGTTTCTTTTTCAGAAACAGATCCTGTCTAACTCTGAATGTTAGGAAACGCCTTGTAACTGCAAATTTCCTTCCCTCCATTGACTACAGTGACATCATTTATATAAACGCTCCTACAAGAACCCTGCAGATGTTGGATGCTGTCTATCATGGAGCACTAAGATTCATAACTGGCTGTGATTATCGTACCCACCATTGCACCCAGTATTCATTGGTTAACTGGACATCATTAACTTCACGCAGACTCTCTCACTGGTACATTTTCATCTTTAAATCACTTCTTGGTCTGCTGCCTTCATACATCTCCTACATGTCTCTGCGTGAGTGCAGCTACAGCGTGCGCTCTCAGGACATCATTACCTGCAGTGTTCCCTCAGTGTGGACTGAACTAGGCAAAAGGGCCTTCTCCTACTCCGCTCCCGTTTCCTGGAATATCTTACAAAAAGATCTGAAGCTCTCGGCCTTGACCCAGAGGCTTCAAACATCTGCTAAGTTCCAGGGAAGAACCAATGCAGACATGTTCCTGTTTTTAGTTTTCTACACCGCTTTATAATCCAGATCCAGCTGTTTTTTTGTTACATTTTCTTTTAAATGCCATTTTATTTTCACTGGTTTAAAAAAAATATATATTGTATGCATCCTTTATGATTGTCTATTATTGTATTTGTTGTCATCACTCTGTTAAAATCAGGTCTGTCTTGTAAATGAGTCCCCAAGGCTCAATGGGATTAACCTGTCTAGATAAAGATTGAAAAAAAAAATGCTTCCATTAGGTAATGTTATTAAACAGCATGGGATAATTTTTCATTGTTATGCTGATGATGCACAGTTATATTTGTCCATGAAACCCAATAAATCTAATCAGTTACTTAGACTACAAGCATGTCTTAAAGACATAAAATCCTGGATGACTCTAAATTACTGCAATGGTTTATTATCTGGGTGTCCAAATACTTCTTTAAAAAGTATTCTGTTAATGAAAAATGCTGCTGGCAGAGTCTTAACTGGAGTTAGTGGGAGAGATCGTCTCTCTCCAGTTTTAGCTTCTCTCCATGAATTCAAAATCCTACTTCTAACCTACAAAGCTCTCAACAACCTAGCTCCGTCTTACATTCAAGATCTTATTGTTCCATATTTTCCTAACGGAGCACTTCGCTCTTAGGCTGCAGGTTTACTTGTGGATCCTAGAGTTTCCAGAAGCAGAATGGGAGGAAGATCTTTCAGTTGTCAGGCTCCTCTCTTGTGGAACCAACTTCCAGTTTCTGTCCGTGAGACTGACACATGGTCCAGTTTTAAGACTGGGCTTAAGACTTTCATTTTTGATAAATCCTATAGTTGGGGTCGGATTGGTTTCTTGAGCTGTCCCTTATCCTATGCTGCTATAGGCGTAGACTGTTGGAGGACAAATTGACCTCATGTCATCAGTAGTTAAGGTATTTCTATCTATGAACATACTCAGATACTCATTACTGCGGACGAGATCCTGATCCGTCCTGCCACCACTCAGGAACAACGAGACGCCCAGATCCTTGAACTCCTCCACCCGAGGCAAAGACTGCTCCACCTCCACACTTTACCGCTTCGAATCAAAAACTCTCGTTGAAAAGGCGAGTTCGAGCACCCGCTCGCCTCCAGACTAAAAGGAGTAACACGAGCGCAGCTGGTTTGAAACCCTTTGGAAACCCACACCAAGATGGAGACAAAAAGATATTGTTAAACAGAACGCGCTCATCTGGGTCATCCGGGTTACCATGGGAACGGAAACAACAGCATCCAAAGAGGAGAGCGGCGGGGTTGAGAAGTTAAAGGACAACAGGTCTGTTAGCGTTGACAAAACCAACGTCACCGTCCGAACAACTCGTTTCTTTGAATACAGAGGAAAACTGGCGCTCGACGCTCAAGTTATGATCGTTCTGCTGAACGCGTCACAAAACCTGAGCAGGACCGTTAATCCAAGCATCGTCAGCCAATTTATGTTCACGCATCAGGCCAAACGTAAACCAACTTTTATTGCTCCTGTAAGCTGAGGCTGGAATATTTATCGGGCTCCAATAGAAAAAATACAACTCATATTAAGACCTGCAGCGCTGCAGAGAAACTCATTTCCTGTCACATTATGAAGCCGAGATAAGATCCTCCTGTTCTCGTCTGTATTCTTATTTCTATTGACACGCACAAAATATTACATTACGACTGGAGCTAAACGAAAACACGTTTTATTTAAGTTGTTTTACTTATAAACCACTGATCTTTCATAACAAACCTTAAAAAACAGCAAAGCATAAAAACAGCTATAGTAGCTAAAATAACTAGCAGATATAGGCTGAATGGAGCATAACAAGCCGAAATTAGCACAACGAAGTTAATTAGGCTTAAAGTAGCAGCAATTGCCATGAAAATTTTGAATTTGTCTGAAAACATCCAAAAGTAGCTAAAAAAAATGGCTAAAAAGGTAGCACAAGCTTAAATTAGCAGACGAAAGCAGAAAGAACACGTTTGCCCAATTTGGCTGAAAGAAGCAGAAATTAGCATAAAAAAATGGAAATTATCTGAAAAAAGCTAAAATTCGAGAAAAAAAAAGTTGAAAAGTAGCTAAAAAAAGGCAGAAAGAAGCTTAAATTACCAGAAGGAAGTGGAGTGCAAAAAATGTATAATGGCTGAAAATGCTAAAATTAGCATAAAACAGCTAAATAGTTGCTGAAATAACTAACTAGCAGAAATAGGCTGAAAGGAGCATAACTTGAAATTAGCTAAAAGAAGCCAAACTTAGCACAAAACAGTAGAAATTAACTGACAAAAAGCTGAAATTTGAAAGAACTGCTGAAAAGTAATATGAATAAATGAACTGAAAAGTAGCTAAAAAGGCAGAAATAAGCTTAAATTACCAAAAGAACGTGGAAAGAGCACAATTTTGCTGAATTTGGCTGAAAAAAGTTTGAACAAAAACTTTGGAATTAGCTGAAAAAGCTTAAATTAGCATAAAACGGCTAAATAATAGCTGAAATAACTAACTAGCAGAAATATGCTGAAAGGAGCATAAACAAGCAGAAATTAGCAAGCAAAACTTGAATGTCTGAAAACAGCTGAAATTAGCTAAAAATGTTAAAAAGCTAGCTGAAAAGGTAGAACAAGCTTCAATGTGCTGAAGAAAGCAGAAAGAACATGTTCGCCCAATTAGGCTGAAAAAAGCAGAAATGAGCACAAAAAGTGGAAATTATCTGGAAAAAGCTAAAATGTAGCTAAAAACACAGAAAGAAGCTTAAATTAACAATGAAATGGAGTAAAAGTACATTTGTGCTGAATTAGGCTGAAAATTTTGAAACAAGTGCCAAAAGGGTGGAATTAGCTGAAAAGGCTAAAATTAGAATAAAAACTGCTAAATAGTAGCTGAAATGGCGGAAAAAGCTGAAACGTGCAGAAATAAGCTGAAAGGAGAATAACGAGCTGAAATTAGCAGAATGAAGTTAGAAGAAGCACAGAAATCAGCAGAAAGAGGCTGAAAGGAGCATAAAACAGCTGAAAGCAGCTGAAAGCAGCTGAAAGCAGCCGAATGTATTGTTCCTGTCGGTGCGCAAACGGGGGGAACTGGAAATAACCGTCCGTTCAAACATGTTTGGAACGTCATAACTAGACATCCATTTTGTCGCGTGGCTACATCGAGGCGTACGAAAGCTAACGAGCAAAACTGGGCGTGTGCGTCAGAACCCAACTCGCCAGGACCCGTCCGCTCAGCGCCGCCTCGGACGCGCAAAAACTATTTTAAAGTTTCACTCTAACACGACTTCCTCTTTTTTTTTTTGACTACAAATTCAAGAGACGCGAGCCAAGCGGGTTAAAGCAACACGACGAGCTGAAGGCGACACAGTGGCGAAGTGGATTTGTCTTCCTTCAAAGAGCTGAAAGTGCAGCAGAACCAGACACGCCGGCAGCCACAGTTCAAACAGACCCCCCGGGAGCCGGTCCCCGCTCCAACACAAACACACAAAGGCCGGGGTCCAACTCCCACGCTCCACATCACCACCCGCCTGCTCGGGGCGGACTCGCCGGGAGGCAGACCTGCTTCTTTTGGGCCAAGTTCACAAGCGTGTGCTCGTGGCAGCAACAATCAGGCCCCGACACGACCCGACACTTTCAGGAGCTCCTACTCTGTGCGCCAACAATCGTGGTCTTTCTCTTAAGCATGACAAAAACTAATGGAGTAGAAAATGAATATTTGTACATACAATAGTACAACAGAGAGCACCTAAAGACTTGTGCTGGAACCAGTCCGCAAGGACGCTGGACCCGTCCCGGTTTCAACTTCCAGGTTTCGGCTGAAAGTCTAGATTGCGTTTCATGCAAACAATATTTTATAAACTTTTACAAAGTTGCTCTTTCAGATTACTTGATCTATTACAGCCAGAAATATTAGCAAGAAGTGCCGAAGCTTTATTTCCTGCTCCTTTCAGCTTTTGTTCTGGTTCGGCTTTTTCAGCGCATTAGTGTTGACGGCAGCTTCCTTCAGCTCATGTCTGCTTTAATTTTAGTTTTTCTTCCTACTTGTTTTAGCTTCTTTCTGCTTTTTATAGCTTTTAGCATCTTGCCACTTTTTGCTTATTTTAGCTTTCTCATCTACTTTTTAGCTATTCTTGAAATATCAAATTTTTTATTTGGTTACTTTTCAGCTACTATCAGCTTCTTGTGCTCTTTTTAGCTTATTTTTTCCTCATTTCAGATGGTTCTTTTTCAGACTAATTTAGCTAATTTCAGCTTTTTAAGCTTCTTTTAGCTCATCACTTTCTGCCAGTTTCAGTTTTTATTGTGGCTCAGCTTTTTTCAGCTTGGTGCTAACTTCAGCTTCTTTCTGCCGATTTAAACTTTTTCAGCTTCTTTTAGCTTGTCGCTTCTTCTGGCCAATTTCAATTTTTGCTCAGGTTAAGCTTTTTCCAGCTTGCTAGTGATAATTGTAGCTTCCTTTGGTTCATTTCAGCTAGTTTTAGTTTTTTCCCCCTGCTTCTTTCAGCTTTTTTCCGCTAATTTCAGCTTTTTAATCTATTTCTAGCGTGTCACTTCTGGCTAATTTCAGCTCTTGTTCAGGTTAAGCATTTTTCAGCTTGTTAGTACTAACTTTAGCTTCCGTTAGCTCATTGCAGCTTGTTTTAGCATTTTTTCCTGCTTCTTTCAACCTTTTTTTTTTTCTAATTTCAGCTTTTTAAGATTATTTTAGCTTCTCACTTCTTCTGGCTAATTTCAGCTTGTTAGTGGCAACTGTAGCTTCCTTTGGCTCATTTCAGCTACTTTTAGCTTTTTTTTTTTCCCCCTTGCTTCTTTCTGCTCATTTTAGCTTCTTTTAGCTTGTCACTTCTGGCTAATTTCAGCTCTTGTTCAGGTTAAGCTTTTGTCAGCTTGTTAGTACTAACTGTAGCTTCCGTTAGCTCACTGTAGCTTGTTTTAGCTTTTGTTCCTGCTTCTTTCAACATTTTTTTTTTTCCAATTTCAGCTTTTTAAGATTATTTTAGCTTCTCACTTCTTCTGGCTAATTTCAGCTTGTTAGTGGCAACTGTAGCTTCCTTTGGCTCATTTCAGCTAGATTTAGCATTTTTTCCCCCTTGCTTCTTTCTTCTCATTTAAGCTTCTTTTAGCTTGTCACTTATGGCTAATTTCAGCTT
>NC_056520.1:7641413-7653899 GCF_014905685.2 Nematolebias whitei | reverse complement strand
TGTTTTAGCATTTTCTTCCCCTGCTTTTTTCTGCTCATTTAAGCTTCCTTTAGCTTGTCACTTATGGCTAATTTCAGCTTGTTAGTGGCAACTGCAGCTTCCGTCACTTGATTTCACCCTCTTTTTTTTGGTCTTCTTGACTACTTTTTTAGCTATTCTCGACACTTTTGCACTGTTTGCTTACTATCCAGCCAATTTCGGCTTTTTTGTGCTCCTTTCAGCTTATTTTTGCTCATTTCAGCATCGTTCTGCTAATCCAAGTTTTGTGGTATTTTCAGCTTAGGCACGCATCAGGACATTTTCAGCTACTTTTCCTGCTCCATTTACGTCTTTTAGCTTCTTTCTACTCTTCAGCTGTTAAATGCAGCGAGCTTTAGCCGTTTTCAGCACCTTCACAGGAAACACTGAATAACCGTGTCCCTCCGCTGCAGGTCGTGGTTATTTTCTTTACACAAAGCTTTGGGTGATTTCGACGCCGCAGCTCGCTGGTTTGATAGCAGCTGAAGGAGCTCGGAGGCCTTCAGCTGTGGGTTAGTGAGGGAGCAGCTGGAGGAGGTTTAGCTCCTTCTTGATGCTGCAGTGCACCGCCGCCATCTTGCCTCCCTCTTCTCCACCGTGGAGCTGAAAAACGAGGGCGTCGGTGTTTGTTTCCCAAATTAACTCCTTTATTCCTCCACCTGCTCCTCTTCTTTTACATTCCGATTAAAATAAGGAACAAAGACGACACAACTAAAATAAATAAATCTTTTTTAAATTATTTGTATTCTCCAACACGCCCACTCTCAGGAATATTAGCCCTCGGGATATGGAAAATGAGACAATAGCGGTTTATTTACTTTTTTATTTTACATAAATAACTGTTTGTTTGTTTGGACCCACTTCAAGGACTTAGTTGGGTCCAGAAGAAGAAAGTGGTGGGATCTTAAAAATCAAAGGCGAAGGATTAAAATTCCGTCGTTTGGAAGGTTTAAATACATCAGATCTTTCCAAAAGTGTTGACTAAGACGACGTTGACTAACAGGATGATTTTATTTACGTTTTTGGTAAACACACACAGAACACAAAATACAAAAGTTAAGGTTACGGATTAGAAATAACCTCGTAATCTCCCATTTTTAACACAAATCTGAACCACTGGGGAAAGAAATAACTGCTTTTCAAGGAATATCCGGTTAAGATCTTCAAAATAAAACCACGAGTACGAAATGTTTATATTTCCTATAAAAAAAATTATCATACTTTACAAGCCGCCACAAATAAGCTAACTCAGCTTTCTTTTAAAATTTGTTTACGTGATTTTAAGACTTAACTCGATTGTTTTCTGTTAAAAAAACGAAGCTTGAGCTTTAACTTTGAAGGCACGCAAGAGCAGCATCCGGTCTAGCGGCCCGCTAACGCTAACTAGCTTGACGGAGCTAGCGGCAACAAGATGATGGGAAAACGCATAAAACGCGTGTTTTTCTTACCTCCACAGCCAGAGCCGAAGCCGCCACAGCCAGCAGCAGTAAAGCCACTCGGTCCCCCATGTCGTGTCGTAAAAACTGCGCTCCTAAAGGCAGCGTTTTGGTCGTCGTTCCCCCCCGCACGGCTCTGCGTTTCGTGCGAACTCCTCCGGTGCCTCCTGTTGTCTGACGGTGAGCTGCGCTGAAGCTGCTCCGACTGGGTCACCTGACCGCTGCCGCGCGCGCGCACACGTGCGTGTCATCCTGACCCACACGTTTTTAACCCCCTGTTAAAGTTTACATTCAAACCTTTTAAACGCTACAGTCTCAAGATGTTTTAAAATCAGGGGCACCACCAAGGGGGGCCCGGAGGGGGCAATGACCACCCTTAAAAAAAAAAAGATATATATATTTACCCTTAAAAAAAAAAATATATATATATATATATATATATATATATACATTTTTTAAGGGTAAATATATATATATATTATTTATTTATTTATTTACCTTTTATTTATACAGGTAGTATCGCTGAGTCACGAGGACTCATTTACAAGAGCGACCTGTTTTAGGCAAACCTCAGATGAGGTACAGACAACAATATAAAATGCATATAAAATAAAAGTAAATAAAAGCAGTGAAACAAAACAAAAAATAGCTACATCACATACACAGTAAAAATACTAAACACAGGAACATGTCTGCATTGATTGTTGCATTGAACTTAACAATTGTTTAAAATCTCTTGGTCATAAATAGTGTTAACTTATTATTTTTATATATGTTTCTGTTCAGCGCATTGAGATGACGTCTGTTGTGACTTGGCCTGTCACGATAACAAATGTTGCTGGGCGATTATTTGTCTCAGAAATTATTGCGATAAACGATAATATTGTTTGAAATTTGACAATAATTAGTAATTATTGTCAAATTTAAGAATAAATGTTTGTTAATTTGTTTGGAGTGTAGTAACTTTTTCTGATCACTGCATGGCAGTATAAGACCGTTTGAACTGAAGGATGGATAGTGAGGGAGCGAGCAGCGTTGTCTCTTTAAGAAAAATGGGAGGGAGGCCCCTTGACGTGACATGGGCGGTCTCTCTTCGGTTCTCAAAATGGCGTTTGCTCGGTGTGGTTTGAGCTCTTTAGCATAGCATTTTTCACATAAAGCTTTTAATAAAAAAAAATCAGTAAATAAGTTCTCAGCTTCTGTTTGCAGAGAAAAACAACTTTCTTTTTTTTCCCATTTTTGCGGCTCTAGTGGCCAATTTTTGTTGTAGAGGGTGGGGACGAAATGGGGTGAGAGAGAGGGGGAGACCTTGCGGAAGGGTCGAGACTCGTGCCCGCGACCGCCGCTATGAGGGCTAGCCTCGAACATGGGCCGCGCTCGTAACCGCTGCGCCATAGCCGCGGCCCAAGTAAAACAACTTTTTACACAGGGGCACGAGTTTCAACTGTGAATTTTGGAGCTTCGACAAGACGGAGGTTTTTTCCCAGAGTTCAGCCTGTTAGCTTGTAGCTTAGCTTCTCAGCTTAGCTGCTTTTAACGATCCAAAAACACGATTTTGGACCGTTAAAACAGATTTTAAAGAGAAAGGGAGGGGCCAGTGAAGAACACCGGAGTTGAGCTTTTTGTCTTCCAGTGTCTTCAGTAGAAAGAGAGAGACACGAAGAAACGATAAAGCCGATAAATGAAAATGAGATAGATGATTTTAATTTATCGTGCGATTAATTGATTTATTGTTTATTGCAACAGGTCTACATGGCACTATAGAAATAAACTGAATTGAACTGAATTAATGAGATCAAAGTCGACAGATCTTGTTGCAAGGTGTTCCGGGCTACAGGAGCGGAGTAAGAGAATAATTTTTATTTCCGAGTTCAGTCCGCACTGAGGGGACGCTGCAGGTAATGATCGCTTGAGAGCGCACACTGTAGCAACTGTTTTAGCACAACAATAAACAACTGTATCATCGGTATAGAAATGCAAGGATGCGTCAGGAATGACATTACTTTTATGTAGATTGTAGAGAGAATGGGTCCTAAGACTGAGCCTTGTGGTACACCACTATTGACAGTTTAATATTTAGAAGAAGTTGAACACGTTGCTTTCTGCCTGAGGCTTCGGTTTTAGTTTTAGCAGCTTAAAAATGACAAATACTACTTAAGTTAAAATTTGAGAACTAAAGAAGTTATGGTAATTTTAGAGGAATAAATAAATGCAAATTTCTCAGAAAGAAGCTCCAGTTCCGAAGCTTTAAAGAAAACGTTTGGGTCAACAGGTTGTCATGAAAGTTGCTGAGATTGTAGAAGAGTTTTTCTAAATTCCTGCTTTCCTTTGAATGAATCTTTCACGTGCGACTTTTGATCGCTGGAATCTGAGCCGAACACGTAAAGGGTCCTAAGACTGAGCCTTGTGGTACACCATTATTGACAGTTTAATATTTCGAAGAAGTTGAACACGTTGCTTTCTGCCTGAGGCTTCGGTTTTAGTTTTAGCAGCTTAAAAATGACAAAGTAAATACTACTTAAGTTAAAATTTGAGAACTAAAGAAGCTATGGTAATTTTAGAGGAATAAATAAATGCAAATTTCTCAGAAAGAAGCTCCAGTTCCGAAGCTTTAAAGAAAACGTTTGGGTCAACAGGTTGTCATGAAAGTTGCTGAGAAATCAACAGTGAGTCTTATAACCCACTGCGCTTTATGTATTAATTCTGGTTGTGCTTAATGACCTCGAACCGATTTGATGTGGTACAACTGAACAATGCTGAGAGTTACTGTGAATGAGTTGAATAAAGTTTGACTTATCTGTTTTGTTTCGCTAAATGCGCTTTATAGTTAGAAAAATACGGCACTTCTCCCATTTTGCTGTATTTATCAAATAACCGATATATAAACAACAAATCACCTGGTTTTAGTGCCACCCCAGGATTTCCAGTCGCCGCCCGATTAAAACATTTCTAGGAGCGCCACTGTTTAAAATTACCGGAAACCTGAGTCGATATATACCTTTAAAAAAAAACAAAAAAAAAAACATCTTTAATTTAAAGCACAAGCAACAAATTACCTGATATTTAAACAACAAATTCACATGAATTAACCGTGAAGTTCCCCAGTTAAAAATCATCACACTGCAACAGTTGTTTTTCTGACTCGACTGTGGGAAGTAGGGGTGCAACGGGCGCCAAAGGACTTCCACGTTCCGTCACAATTCCAGTTTTAAAACTATCATCGCTCATTTTGCACGTTGTGACTTGCGTTTTATATTTTGTCCTCCGCGTGAACGTCATAGAAATTCACAGCGAACCCCAAAACATGTTCTCGAGACCAGTTTTTGAAACCCCACATCGTTTCACAAAAAGGCAACGAAGTCCAAGAACTGACTTGTTTAAAGCAGGTTCCTTAAAAAGATCAACTTTAAAATTCAAGCGTGAAAACAAAAAAGTCTTGAGGGACGTTTTGCTCCTTTGTGCCGAGAAAAATGGGGTTTTCACCTCCATCAATGCACGGTCGTACTTTTGAGGTGCACAGGAAGCTCGGTGAAGGGTCAGGACGGGACCGTAAAGTCTTTCAGACCCGATCCCGACACACATTGTCCCCTCAAACGGACGTTATCGCAGAGCGGACAGTTTTTATAAGCCGACACCCAAAATGCACCTGTGCTGGACCTCCAGGTCCAAATCCAGGAGATGAAAGAAGAGTCTACTTGTGGGGGCAGCCGGGGTAAGGTGGTGGCGGCGAGCAGCTACCCTGCTGAGGCGGAGTCGGGGTGTAGGGCGGAGGGTGCATCTCGTAATCAGAGCTGTACGGAGGCGGAGGACCTGAGGAGAAAATGAAGAAAATGATTTGGGTTCCAGTGTTGCCAGATAAGAGTTGAGTCCAAAAATGTGTTAAAAACTGCCCCATCACACAAAAATCCGCACAATCAATATATTGTTACAGTAAATTTACTGTTTGAACATGAATGCACATCAGCACAAGCCAAGCTAATTTAACAATATGTGGCAAAATGCAACAATCCAACAAAAATCTTCCCAGAGTTCCCAGCAAAGTCAGAATGAAAACCGCCCAATTGGCAGTAAATCCCCAACCAATCTGGCAACACTGAAGCTTTTAGTTTAACACTTCCGCCATCTAGTGGTCGAATTATGAAACTGCACAAAGATAAAAAAAAAAAAAACAATATTGTAGATAAGATGGAACTTTATTAATCCTTCAGGAAATTGTTGCCAGAGTTTCAGTACAAAAGGAACAGACACAAGATATAAAAATAACATAAGTATTGTAATAAACTGAAATTAGGTCACGAGTTAAAACTTTATTAGAGTGTACATGAAAACAAAAAGGTCCAAAATGATGGCTGCTCCAGAACAGAGTCTGAACCATCGCCAAGAGGCGGGCAGTTGAGTTTGTACCACTATTTGATAAAACGACTGGACGGATTGTAAAGAAACTTTCTAGAATTGCGCTGCTCGGGGAGCTGGCATGTTAAAAACAGGTTTGTAGGTTCAATCTTCCAGGTAGATGACAACAAAAAAGGTTAAATCATGTCATCTGGACATGATTTAACCTTTTTGTTAGTAGCTCTGCGAGTTATTGCTTTTGAAAACTTTAATTTCTCTTTTTTTCTGGATGTAAATCGCTTTTTTCGGATGATTATTTCCTCTGGTATCGGATGCTGCGCAGCTGGAAGGATTTACTGAAAGCTTTTTACTTTGGGGCATTTGTTATGGTGCGTAACCATGGCAACAAGGTGTTTTTTCAGCTGATTAACATCGTAAAAGCTGAAAAACCTCAACTACAGCCCCAAATCCCAAACGAGTTGAAAAGGAGGCACCGTGGATGAATTCCCGTCAACCGGGACACGAGGTCTCACCGTGACCCGATGCGTAACGGACTCTGTTGTCTCGTCGTCAAAGGAAAGACGTTCTCCGACTCGCTGCCTCAGAACTGCTGGAACCACAAGATGTTCTCGGGAGGAACCGTCCCACAGCGGATTGAACGGTTAAAAAAAAAAAAGTCCACAAGAGGACAGGTTAGCTGGGTCAGATTGAGACACTGGCCGTCGTCCATCTGAGGACCACCGGTTCTGGTGGTCCTGACTGTAGACGGACCAAACCAAAGCACCGTCATAATCAGGATCCAGAACGGGACAAAGATCACGTCTGAACGGAACCACGTGGAGCTGATTTTAGAGGAACCAGACCAGTACAGAGGACAGGGTTTAGGCTTTATTATACTGGGACATGTAGGGACAGATGGGACACATAGGGACAGCTGGGACACGCAGGGACAGGTGGGACATGTAAGGACAGGTGAGACATGTAGGGACAACTGGGACATGGAGGGACAGGTGGAACATGTAGGAACAATTGGGACATGGAGGGACAGGTGGGACATGTAGGGACAGGTGGGACATGTAGGGAAAGATGGGACATGTAGGGACAGATGGGACATGTAAGGACAGGTGGGACATGTAGGAACAGGTGGAACATGTAAGGACAATTGGGACATGGAGGGACAGGTGGAACATGTAGGGACAATTGGGACATGGAGGGACAGGTGGAACATGTAGGGACAGGTGGGACAAGTAGGGACAGGTGGGACATGTAGGGACAGTGGATCGGTAAACCTCCGAAACGTTTGGCAGAGCGGTGACCTTTGACCCACCTGGAAAGCCCTGGGTCACGGTGCTGATGGTGCTGAACACGCCGACCCGCGCGCCGCGCCCGTTCTTCATGCACATGCACACGCACAGGAACAGGGCCGCCACCGCCCCCATCAGGAAGACCACGCCGAACACGATGCCGGAGATGGCGGTGCCCCTGAAACACACACACATCGTGAGCCGTCACTTCAAACAACGCTGCCATGGAGATCAGCCGTCCGGGCTGATGTAACTCCGCTGTGCACGAATCGTGCGACACATCATGTGCAATGGCTGCAGGGGAGTCTGAATTGGCACTGCGAGATAGGAAAGAAGGCTCGTTAGCAGGTCTGTCAAGAGTCCGTGGTCGGCGTTAGTCAGCGCCGGTTTGAAGAGCGCCAACCTGTCCACGACATTTGGAGCCCTTAAACAAATGATTATAAAAAATAACGGGTAACAAAGAACTGGCCACAACAAATCTATGAATCATCCCTTCATAATCTGAGTCTTTTCACCCAGAATCATGTTTCAATTCTACAAATTTGACCCAAAAAAAAGCACCTCGTTGTTTAAAGGTGGAACCTGAACATGAAAGGTCACTTCTTACAATTCATGTGACAGTTGGGAGGTGTGTGTGTGTGTGTGTGTGTGTGTGTGTGTGTGTGGGGGGTGTCTTATTTCTAGCAGGAGATAATAGAGGCTTCCAGGCAACAGAGGCTCTTAAAGCAGCTCGTGTTAGAGTCGTTCCTTTATCCCCGGACACATGAAAGTTTCTGTCCTGCGGGGGGGTTCGTCTTTGACATGGACTGAATTTTAAAAAGCAGAAACGCACAAAGTCTCGTCTACAAGAAAAGAAAGTGGTTTGTTTTCTTGGGAGCGTGGCGATAAATTAAGGGGAACACCAGTTTTTCTTGGGAATGAGACATTTTCTTGGTGCATTAAACTTACGAAAGGACGTCCCCCACGTAGGCGTAGTAGGAGCAGCAGAACGGTGGCGATCCGTCGCAGCAGTACTCTAGACATCCTTCGCAAAGGGCTTCAGTACTTCCTGCGTACAAACACGAGCAAAAACACTGTCACCCACCTTTTAGTGGTAGAGAATAATAAAGAAAGGCGACAGTGTTGGAAGGTTCATTGGTAAAAATAGTGTCCAACTGTGGTAAGACCCTGACCCACGTCTACATGAGTTTTGTGGACCTGGAGAAAGTGTAAGACCGTGCTCGGAGGCATTATGTGGGGGTGCCAGGGTTGTATTTAAGGGCTATCCAGTCCCTAAAGATCTAAAGCAGAAGCTGCGTCTGCATTCTTGGCACAAAGTCGAGCTCCTTCTTGGTGCGGGTTGGATTCTGGCAGGGCTGTCCCTCGTCTTTGAACCTGTTCGTGGTGTCCATGTACTAGATCGCAAGGTGCAGTCGCGGAGAGGAGGGTGTCTGGTTTGAGAATCTCAAGGTCTCGTCTCTTCAGGCCCTAACTATAATTGTGCACTGGGGTGGTTTGCAGCCGTCAGCGTCAGCTGGGATTCAGTGGGAATGCCCCCAATTGAGTCTTTGCTTCAGGTGGTGGAGTTCAGGTATCTGGGCGTCTTGTTCCTGAGTGATCGTAGGACGGAGTGGGAGGTGGACCGACAGATCAGGGCCTTGTCCTCAGTAATGAGGGTGTTGCTTCAATGAGGTGAATCGAAAGCCAAAGCTCTGTTCCAACACTCACCTATGGTCATGAGGTCTGGATTATGGCCGAAAGAACCAGATCTTGGGTACAAGCGTATGAAATTCAAATCAATTCAATTCAATTGAAAAATACTTTATTAATCCCAAAGGGAAATTATTTGTTGTTGTAACTCGTTATCCTCGTTTCATTAAGAGATGTTATAGATACCGATGGCTGTAGACAGGAAGGATCTCTTGTAAAGGTCCATCCCACAGTGGATCCTAAGAAACTGGCTGCAGATGCCGTCCGATCCGTCCACCCAGACTCGGCTGGCCTCTCGGTTCCTCCCGGCTGCAGGACCGCCCGAATGCCGGACAGAACTCCTCCCAGTGCGATGGCCACTCCTCCCAGCAGTCTGCCGAGCTCCTCGTCGCTGCGGACAGCCAACTGTAGGTGTCGAGGGACGATCCTGTCCTTCTGCTGTCATGAGCCGTGTTTCCCGCTAGTTCCAGGATCTCAGTGGTCAGGCACTCGAGCACAGCTGGCAGGTAGATGGGAATGCATCAACGGCACCTCCTTTTCAACTCATTTGAGATTTGGGGCTGTAGTTGAGATATTATTTGAGCTCTATTGTTTTTTTTTTTATTCATTTTATTAAATGAGCTTCCTTCGTAGGGTGGCTGGGCTCAGCCTTAGAAATGGGTCGAGGAGCTCGTCGTAGAGCAGCTGCGTCTTTGCATCAAAAGAAATTCATTGAGGGGGGTAATTTGATAAGGATGCTACCTGGATGCCTCCCTTTGGAGGCTTTCCGGGCATGTCCCACAGGGAAGTGACCTAGAACTAGCTGGAGGGATTATGTATCTTCTCTGGTCTGGAAATGCCGAAATGCCCCCCCCCCCCCCCACCCCCACCCCATGGAGAGGGAGGTCCGACAGTGTTTCTCTCCTGGACCTGTTGCTTTTGCATGGGTCATTTTGACCCAAGGGGATCAGGAGGCTTAAACGCCCAGAGAAATGTAATTACTGAGTTTTGCCATCTTGCAACTTTCAAAAACAAACGCGTACCAAAATGTAAGGGTCCATCTTTTAGTCGGCCAGCTCTCTACAGAGTCCAAGATGGTACAGAACCTACCATACATCTCGGTTCTACGCTTAGACGGAGGAACAATGCAGCAATTACCAAGCAGCATCTCAGAGTGATGACAGCACATGAATTATTAATTGTTTTCCAGAGCAGACTGAGGCAGCTAAAAACAGCCCACGTGTCCCTCCTGTTAAAGCTGGATGAGTCCGACAGACCGGTCTCTGACAGAAAACCAGCACATTTAACCGTGATGCCTGCAGACAAACGAGCAAGTTTAACCTTTGGAGGGAAAAGACAGCAACGTATCAAAAGGGAGGCTATAGTCTGTACTGATCCAAGGCAAAGACAGAATCCCAAGTCAAAATACTTAAACTGATCTTGACAAAAATAACGATACCGTTCTTGCCCAACCTTTTGAGACTGCAGTCAAGCGGTTTCGGCAAATTTGAGACTTGTGCACCTGTTCACGAGTATTTTGCTCATCGTTAATGATCGTTCTAAGCTCCTGATACAACTTTCTTCAGGTTTCTGTGACTCGTGTTCAATGTGTTACACACTGTGATGCCAAACTGCCCTGTGACTACCTGTCACTTTAAATAGACTGACACGCCTTAGTTTAACGCGTTCCTGTGGTTGGATTATTTCCATCTTTTTAAGGCGTATCATCCTTTTTGTCAAGGCTAGTTTCTTTTATATATATATATATATATATATATATAGTTCTATTGAATTCAAAACAAACGTTTGATTTTTATTCGTTTTTTTTTTTTAAACCGCTTCCGTCGGTTTCCAAGTTATTCCAGCGCTCTTTGTGGGGTATTATTTCTTTAACAAAAGGTTAGAAACAAATTCATCCACATCCGTAGTAACAATGCATTTCATTTATTCTTGGAATTCAATCTTTTAAGTAAAAAAATTAATCAAATTGAAAGTCTGCTGAACTTTTGATGAACTACTATTGTTAACCCGACTCGAGCATGAGGTAATCCCCACACCAGAATTTTGATTTTAAGGATAAATAAGAAGCAGCATAAAAGTCCAAATGATTGGCCAAATATGTGATTATGCGAGAGATTGCATAAACTCTTTGGCCAAAACAAGAAAAAAAAACCAAAGTCCTCAGGAATCTTTTTCAGTGTAGCACGACACGCTTTAATTTTTGAAATGCGCCATTAACTCAGTGCACTAAACATTAATGAGGTCCAGTTCAGTACCACCAGATCCGAAGTATCAGTAAGTTTTTTTCGGCTGCTCCCTCTTCAGGGGTCGCCACAGCAAGCGAACTTACATGAAAGATTTGGCGATTGTTTTACGCCAGATGCCCTTCCTGACGCAACCTGGGCTCGAACCAGCAACCTCAGGAATAAGACCACGCACTGAGCACCAAGCTACCGAAGCCCCATTATAAACTCATTTGGTAAAAAATTGTTTACCTAGTAAAACAAAGACTACTTTGAGACTTCACTTTGATTCAGTCCCCACTTCTAAGGAGAGCAGTAGAAATAAAATCTTAAAATTGTATAACCATGTCCGCAAACTGCAAGGGGTGACAAACCCAGTGCCTGTAACGTGTAAATTAAGCATTCTGTTATACTCCAAGAAGAAAATTAGGGGGAAAGACATAGGCTACATAGGAAAGATGGCTAGTCAACCGAAAAATAATAAAAGCAACAGCAGCAAGCCAACAAATAGCAGAGCATTTAGCTAATAGCAAAAACTAAAATACGTAGCGCTAAGCTAGCAGCGCGCAATACAGACGCAGTTAGTCTCATTGAGTCACGAGAACTCATTTTGAAGAGACACCTGTAGTCTGTAAAGACCTGTACATCTGTAGAGACTTGTAGTCTGTAGAGACCTGTACATCTGTAGAGACCTGTAGTCTGTAGACTTGTAGTCTGTAGACTTGTAGTCTGTAGAGACCTGTAGTCTGTAGAGACATGTACATCTGTAGAGACCTGTAGTCTGTAGAGACCTGTACTCTGTAGAGACCTGTACATCTGTAGAGACCTGTAGTCTGTAGAGACCTGTACATCTGTAGAGACTTGTAGTCTGTACAGACCTGTAGTCTGTACAGACCTGTAGTCTGTAGAGACCTGTAGTCTGTAGACTTGTAGTCTGTAGATACCTGTAGTCTGTAGAGACCTGTACGTCTGTAGAGACCTGTTGTCTGTACAGACCTGTAGTCTGTAGACTTGTAGTCTGTAGAGACCTGTAGTCTGTAGAGAGCTGTACGTCTGTAGAGACCTGTAGTCTGTAGAGACCTGTACATCTGTAGAGACATGTAGTCTGTAGAGACCTGTAGTCTGTAGAGACCGGTACATCTGTAGAGACTTGTAGTCTGTAGAGACCTGTAGTCTGTAGAGACCTGTGCATCTGTAGAGACCTGTAGTCTGTAGAGACATGTAGTCTGTAGAGACCTGTATGTCTGTAGAGACCTGTAGTCTGTAGAGAACTGTAATCTGTAGAGACCTGTACATCTGTAGAGACCTGTACATCTGTAGAGACTTGTAGTCTGTAGAGACCTGTAGTCTGTAGAGACCTGTAGTCTGTAGAGACCTGTACGTCTGTAGAGACCTGTAGTCTGTAGAGAGCTACATGTCTGTAGAGACCTGTAGTCTGTAGAGACCTGTACATCTGTAGAGACCTGTAGTCTGTAGAGACCTGTA
>NC_056520.1:7639451-7641403 GCF_014905685.2 Nematolebias whitei | reverse complement strand
TAGAGACCTGTACATCTGTAGAGACCTGTAGTCTGTAGAGACCTGTAGTCTGTAGAGAGCTGTAGTCTGTCGTTAAATGATACAGACGTAGTGCTCCGCTTCTCTAACGCATCTTAACTCCCCTGGATCGACAACTGCCATCACTTACGTAGTGCTAAGCTGTTAAGCTAGCACTATGCGACTTATGTAGCGTTAGCTTAGCGCTGCGTAAGTTGCGCTTTCCACTTCTCAAACGCATCTTAACGTGTATAAATAAAGGTTGAATGAGTCTTTAGCTAGCGTGTCTGTATTGCAAGGTGCTAGCTTAGCGTTTCATATTTAAGAAAAATTACATATTTTCGATTGAAATATGCGATTTTCGCTAAGAAAAAGCAACAAGTTTGCAGGTATGATACCTTTTTATTCTAGTCGTACACTTCAGTTTGATTTCTGGTCTACGGAGTGTTAAAACTGCAGTATTTTTATTTTTTTATTTGAATTTCCTGAAAGTCAGCTGATTACAACCTTAAGGCTGAGCATTCCTCAACCCTCAGAAGGTCTTTAAACTTTACGACAGGGGAAAATCCACAATCCTCCGTTTAATTAGTCGAGAGCTTGTTAAGACTGGCACGACGGAGGGGGTGTGAAATTAACAAAGACCTCCTGATGATGTTTTTCATCCAGCTCCAACTATTCAAGCCTTCCAATTTAAAAGCTTTGAACACCTGAGCCTCTCCGTACACGCAACACGAGGAGGCGGGGCCTTTTGAAAACATTTACTCCGATTTTATTTTATTTTATTTCTTCTGTCGTGAAACGGGCAGGAGCCGCGCACTCCGAACGAATGGCGCCGCTCTGGAAAATATCTTTCTGTCATTATTCACGCTGGAACAATGAGCGCCTGAGGGCAGGAAGCAAAAGGGTCGGGGGGTAAAACCAGGTGGAACACCCAATGGGGGGGCGGGGTTATTAAAACAAATGAGCGAATGAGCTTTTACAAAAACGTTGCGCTCCATTTCATGTACGATCTGTCAAGACCTGATGGAGGTGCAGCCCTTTGGGATCGCTCTCAGCGACTACCACGCCAAACTTTAGCTCATATTCTAGACAGCCGACCGACTCGTTGCCACATTTGTGTTTTGCGAGCCCACCTGGCGGCCATCTTAAATTTGACTCGACTCCGAAAGTTAAATCAGTTGCAGACGTAGTTCTGACGATTACCAGCTGGAAGTTTCACCACGATCCATCCAGACAGAGGACCGTGAGATATTTCGCTAACAGACAAACAGGAACGACTGACACTCAAAAGTGTGTAGGGATGACTCTCAGCTACTACCATTCTGAGTGATCTTTAAATTGGACCGAGCTGAAGCCATTTCTGTGGCGGCCATCTTAAACTGAAGTGACATCCATGATTACTTTAACCCAAGGAGATATTTCGCTAACAGACAAAACAGCACTGATTAACACTTAACAGTGCGCATTAGGGACAACTCTCAGCTACTACCACACCAAATATCAGCTTAACATCTTTAAATTAGACTGAGTTGGAGTCATTTTTGTAGCGGTCATCTTGAATTAGTTGCATCGATGAGTGATTAAACCATGTCACGAGTGATAAGATATTTTGCTAACACACCAACAGGAATGACTGACATTTAAGAGTATGTGTTGGGGACAACTCTCAGCTACTACCACATCAAATGTTTGGCTGTAAGTTTGACTGAGTTGGAGCCATTTCTGTGGCAAAAACCTTGAAGTGAAGGAAATGAATCCATGATTTCTTCATCCGCTCATGAGATATTTTGCTAACACAAGGTTAAAACGACTCGCCTTCTCTTTTTTGGAAGGGGGTGATAAAAATGCCCCTCCTCCCAGCTGCAGACCCCTGGGGGGGCTCAGTCTGGGTGGTCCTCAGAGCTCCTGGTTCCTGTCTCTCCACAACATCCTTGGCTTGGACCCCCTCCCCCCCC
>NC_056520.1:7638068-7639351 GCF_014905685.2 Nematolebias whitei | reverse complement strand
TAGCTGTGCATATATTAGGGGCGTGTGGGTGGGTGTGTGTGTGGGTTGGTGTGTGTGTTGGGGGGGGGGGGTGGGGGGGGGGGGGGGGGGGGGGGGGGGGGGCTCACCTGAGAACAGACACAGCAGCAGCGACTGTCGGAGCCATCCACAGCCGGCCGCCCTCCACCTCCTCCCGGGCTCCTCCATCCTCTCCTCCCGCTGCTTTATCACTTCAAAATAAAAGTCTTCTTACAGAAAGTCACTTCCGGCTCCTCTTCGGATCATTGGGAGCAGCGCGAGCCTCCTCGTGTCCTCCTGGATCAAGCGGAGCTCCTCGGTTTCCTCCACATGTGAGACTCAGACACACACCTCCGTCTAACCGGCTCCTCCCCCACGAGACGGTCATCCCTTTCAAAATAAAACACGCTGACGGTTTTTCAAAATAAAAATGACTGTTTTCTAAATATTTATGAAATACTTATTTAACGATACTTTAAAGACGCATCAAAATATTGTTGGAAATATTTAGATGCTACATATCTATTTACGAGCAGGTTTGTTGTTGTTTATGTGCTTCTTGTTTACGGTTTTGTCTACGTTTAATCCACAACAAACACCAGAGACACACAGAGGACAGAAAAAACAGAATTTTAAAAAGCATATGAGACATGTAAAAACCAAAAAGACAAACTAAGGGACACAAAAGGTCCAAGAAGATGCACTACAGGACATGAAAATGCCAAATGATGAACTAGAGGACACGTAAAGGACAAAAAGACGCCTAAGAATACAGGAAATGTCCAAAAAGATGCACTACAGGACACGTAAAGGACAAAAAGACAAACCAGAGGACACGTAAAGGACAAAAAGACGCCTAAGAATACAGGAAATGTCCAAAAAGATGCACTACAGGACACGTAAAGGACAAAAAGACAAACCAGAGGACATGTAAAGGCCAAAAAATCTACCAGAGGACAGAAAAAGACTAATTAAGGGACATGTAAAGACCAAAAAGACGGTGTAGGGGCAGGGCAGCCGACTCTGAACCCGAAGGTCCCGGGTTCGATCCCTGGTCATTGCACATCTGTGGTGTCTCTGAGCTGGACAACCTTATCCCCAGTAGCTCCCCGGGTGCTTTCCACAGCTGCCCAATGCTCCACCTGGTGGTGGATGGGAACTGGGAACAGGAAAAGTCCATGAAGATGCACTAGGGGACACATAAAGGTCATAAAGACACACTAGAGGACACAAAAAGGCCAAAACAACTAACTAACGGACAAGAAAAGTCCAAAAAGACACACTAG
>NC_056520.1:7633799-7638058 GCF_014905685.2 Nematolebias whitei | reverse complement strand
TAAAGACACACTAGAGGACACAAAAAGGACAAAACAACTAACTAAGGAACATGAAAAGTCCAAAAAGACACACTAGAGGACACAAAAATGACAAAGATACGTAAGGAGACAAGCAGTCTAGAAAGACGAACGACATGTACAGGCTAAAAGGACACAATGAAAGACCAAAAAAGGAGAACAAACATTTAAAGAGAACAGGACACGGAAAAGACGAGGTAGGAGGAGACAAAGTCTTCTGAACAAAGGTCTTGAAGGACATGACGAGACGTCCATTTTTAACGAGATAAAACGTTGGAAATCTAAAATTAAAACTCAGATTAGAGTTTGTGTGGTCTGATAATTCACATTCTGGACTTTAGTCCCAGACCGAGCCCAACTAAAAACCAGAACCAGAACGGCTCGGTCCTTCTTGGTCCAGAGTAGAGACGGGAGCAGGAAGCCTTGACCTTTGACCCCACAACAGATTAAGGTTTTCCAGGCGCCACAGACCCCCACAAACCTCCCAGGTGCTGAAAATTACCCCCTCTGCTCAGACAGACTTAACCACTGCAGAAAACTCTCCGTTAAAAAGCCACAATTTACTCCACAGCCCGGTTTTAACCCGACAACTATTAAAAATGGATTTTAGACGTAAAACGTTGAATTTAGTTTAAATCACGGATTCATTAGATTTTCACACAAAACGTTTAAACTGACTCAGAACTTCAAATATTAATATATAGAGTAATTTCCTTAAACGTGGACAGCTGGATGAAGTTTTCTGTAATTTAAACAAACTTTTGGGGCAAACAGGGGTGGGGGGGCAGAACGATAATTTCGCTGTGAGAAGAGCCACCCACACGGAGCGGCGATGATTTGAGATGCCTTCCAGATGTTTTTAGATTCTGACGATGGGAGACGTGTCCAAACGAGCAGGTAAGAAAATTTTAAAAAGCATCAAGGAGGCGTTTTATAAACGGAGGACGACCGTTTCTTTTACGGCCTTCACCGTTTCTACAGAACAAAACTGTAAAAATAAAATCTAAACTTTAAGCACGGCCATGGAAGTTTTATGATACGGGCTCGTCTGCAGTCACAGAACCTGGGCTGAGTCAGTAATAAAGCAAAAGCATCCAAAGACTAAAGGCTAAATGTAGCAGAAGTACCAAAGGGCTAACTAAAAGTCATGGAGCAATAGCTAAACATAATGGCAAAAAAGGCTAGCTAAAAGTAGCACAAAAATAGGTAAAAAAATAACAAAAGTGTAGGTAAAGACATTGAAATTCTAGCTAAAATTTAAAAAAAAAAAACTAAGTTAAAGCTGCAAAAGTCTAGCTAGAAACTACAATAAAACTAAATTACGTAAAAGGGAGCTAAAATCCTCAAAAAGCTAGCTAAACGCAGCAAAATGCGAGCTAAAAGCATCCAAAAACTACAAGAAAGAAGAAAGGCTAGCAAAAATAAACACAAGTAACAAAAGGCTAGCTATAAACAGCAATAGGATGGTGGTTCCCAGCTCTCTTTAATTATCAAAAAGCTAGCTAAAAGAAGCACAAGTAACAAAAGGCTAGCTATAAATAGTAACATGTTAGCTATAAATAATAAAAGGCAAGCTATAAGCATCAAAATGCTAATTTAAAGTAGCAGAATAGCTAAACCTAAAAACGTTTAGTTAAAATAATCAGAAAGCAAGCTAAAAGCAGCAAAACGATTGCTAAAATTAACAAAACGCTAGCTACAAAAAGCAGAACGATAGCTAAAAAGTATCAAAAATCTAGCAAAATGCCAGAATAGGCTAACTGTATCACAAGTAACAAAGGCTAGCTATATAAATAGTAACATGTTAGCTATAAATAGTAACATGGTAGCTATAAATGGTAAAAAGCAAGCTATCCAAAATGCTAACTTAAAGTAGTAGAATAATAGTTAAACCTAACAAAAGGTTAGCTAAAACCATCAGAAAGCAAGCTAAATGCACCAGAATGATTGCTAAAATTAACGAAACGCTAGCTACAAGAAGCAGAACGATAGCTAAAAGTATTAAAAATCTAGCAAAATGCCAGAATAGGCTAACTAAAAGTACCACAAAAAACAAAGGCTAGCTATAACCAGTAACATCTTAGCTATAAATAGTAAAAGCTATGCATCACAATGCTAACTTAAAGTAGCAGAATAATAGCTAAATCTAACAAAGTTAGCTAAAAGCAGCAGAATGATCGCTAAAATTAACAAAACACTAGCTACAAGAAGCAGAACGATAGCTAAAAGTATTAAAAATCTAGCAAAATACCAGAATAGGCTAACTAAAAGTACCACAAAAAACAAAGGCTAGCTATAACCAGTAACATCTTAGCTATAAATAGTAAAAGCTATGCATCACAATGCTAACTTAAAGTAGCAGAATAATAGCTAAACCTAACAAAAAGTTAGCTAAAAACAGCAGAATAATCGCTAAAATTAACAAAACGCTAGCTACAAGAAGAAGAACGATAGCGAAAAGTATTACAAATCTAGCAAAATGCCAGAATAGGCTAACTAAAAATAGTACAAGAAACAAAAGGCCAGCTAAAAGTTAAGTAGCGCAAGAAGCAAAAGGCTACATAAGTATTGGAATAGTAGCCAAAAGCAGCCAAATGCTAGCTAAAAGCAGCAGAAAGTTAGCTAACAAGGTTTAAGTAGCATAAGAAGACAAAGCAGATGTTTTAAATAACATTTTTGATGGAATTGAACAAATTTGAGCGTCCACTGAAAAATATTTGTGACCAATGTTCATTTTGATACAAAAAACAAAAGTCATAGCCCCATATTCTCCCAAACGAGCCGAACGTTGTGATACAAGAATGTCTAAAACAGTGAGCAGAAGTGAGGTGTGTTCAGACAGTGACGGCAGAACTTCAAGATTTTAGACCTGAAGGAGGTGAACCTAACCCCGACGCAGAGCAGCCGGGAGACGCATCACGAGGATGACCGGCCTTTCTAACGCCTCCCATTAGAGGATACTGACTTCCTTTGTGCTCCAGAGCGGAAGACCACCGTCCTCATAGAGCAACAGGAAGTACCTCGTGGGCTCTCGGAATCAGCGCCTTCAAATTACGAGAGGCCCTGAAACTCCAGCAGAAGTGTCTGACGGAGGGAATCTATGGAGACCGTGTTGAACGGGGTGTACCCATTACGTATTACCCATACGCTACCTGGTTTTGTTGCAGAACATTGTCAGTGCGGTGTAAAAAAGAAATCTTCAGAAACAATCCGACTTTATCATCACCGTGAGGCTGAAAGGCGGTTTACTTATGATTTAAAAACAACTTCTACGGGGTAAAAAAAAAAACAGAGGATGAATATTCCGAAAACGAAAAACACCCCGAGGCTCAGGAAATTACTTTTTCGAAGGCTCAGACGGTGGAATGTGTCGAAACATGCAAATATCTCGGTGCAGTCATTGACATTAAACTGACCTTTGGGGCGAACTGGGAAGAGAGAAAGCGCGCTATCAGCCGAGCCAAGCTTTCATGTCTGTTAGCAAAATATCTCATAAACAAATCAACTAATTAAAACAAACCTTTCAGGAAATAATCACCGGATTCACGTTTAACTTTCAGAGTCGGCTCAATTCAGAGTTGAGTTCAGAGTCGGCTCATTAACTCTTAATGAAACACGGTTTGGTACGAACACGGCTCTGGTGCGATGCGGGAATCCTCCGAGGGACAAGTGTAATGTTTGAGTCCCGACGCAGATAAAATGTGAACCGAGGTGCTTCAGAGCCCCGTACGTCTGCTGTGGGTTCTTTTGAGCTGTGTTCACTCGAAACACACGTTTCAATGTAAATATTTGAATGTTGTAGCAATCCCAGGAGGGACGTGATGCTTTCAGACTTGGGCAAGGTGCAACAGAGCCTTTTGGACCCCCCCACCGTCATGGAGCAAAGTAGGGGAATTGGGAATACCCTCTTTCCGTATCTATCCGTCCACCTGTCTGAGTTGTGAGCACGATAACTTGAAAAATTAATGAAGTACAAACTTCCATTTAGGTTTGTGGCTGCATTGTGGCGCAAGAAAGATTCCCTTCGAAAATTGGGTTGCCATGTCAAAATCCAAGATGGCTACAAATATATATACATATGTATATATATATATACATGTGTATATATACACATATATATACATATATACATGTGTATATATACACATATACATATACATGTGTATATATACACATATACATATACATGTGTATATATACACATATACATATACATGTGTATATATACACATATACATATA
>NC_056520.1:7620200-7633399 GCF_014905685.2 Nematolebias whitei | reverse complement strand
ACACATCAACCACAACTTACACAGGAAACTGCTTTTTGGTTTTTATATTGCTTAAAAGTATAGTGTCCTCAAATTATTGGGGTGGCCAAAAACTAAACAATGGTGGCACCATTGGCAACCCACTAGCTCTGCCACTGTGCCTGGTTGTGGAAAACGTACCGCTTCAGATAATCACATAAATAAATAAATAAAAACTACCTCTGTTCTGAACAGTAACTCCTACCCAGCTGAACATGTTGCACCAACAACATTAAGATTTACTGACCCAGTACAGAAAAATCACTCACCTGGAAAACTACAAACATTCACCATTCAAATCCTCAGAGTCAGGGGCGGGGGGGGGGTTGGTCGATGTAATGCTCTTTTAAACCTCATGTTTGTTACCACAGTGTACTGAAGTACTTAAGTATTTATACCTGGATACTCGTGCCGATAAATCCCTGGAAAGTAGTTTAGCCCAGTGGTTCCCAGCTCTGGTCCTTGAGGAACGCCATCCTGCATGTTTTAGTTGCGGCCCTGCTCCACACCTGATTTGAATGAGTGGGTGATTAACAGACTTTGGCAGAACTTGGGGAAGTAATTAAATCACTGAATCCGATATTGGAGCAGGGAAACAGCCAAAATGTGCAGCATGGCGTTCCTCAAGGACCTGTGATGGGAACCATGACTTTAGACCACATTTCCTTGTTTGATACCCACTTCAGATCTTTGATAAATGTCGTTAGCGGTCTTTTTTTAACAGAGGACCTCTGTTCTTCTTTAAGATGGTTTGCCTACCTGCTTCAACTCTCCTGAATTAAAAAAAAGCAGTTTGTTATGACATTATGAGGTCACTGAATCTTTAGGGCTGGTTAAAAAAGACAAAAACACTCAGCTGGCCAAGTCAACGTGATGCTTTATTCATGAATCTAGGACCATATATATATATATATAAACACCGTATAAATACTCTATATATTCTACTTCCTTCTGCAATCTCAATAACAAATATAAAATATATTTATAAAAGCCACATGGTTATATTTAACAGGCTGTACAAAAATAAATAAACGTTTGGATATTCTAGACAGAATAGAAAAGAGAAACGGCCTTCGTGGAAGGCAGGAGAGACTTACTTATGAAGTAGTAACAGGAAACAAGTCCCTCATTAGGTACACACACACAAACGCACACACATTCAGACTCAAACTCTCCTCTTTGGTCTGTTGGAGTTCCCTCATTAAAAGTCGAGTAGGTAAGGTCGAGATATGGCTAAAAGTTTGAGGCGTTTCGTGGAAAAACTGGGTGAAATGTGCCGCGGGCCAAGAAAAGGAAAAGAAGATGAAGTGCTTCAGGTTTGTGATAAATAAACAAATCTTATTTTCCATACCTGATGGGATGAGAAGCTATTCTCTCTCATTTTGTTTCTGTATATAATCTGAGGAAACCTCCAGCACTTGACGGGTCTGTCCAGCCCAGCTTGGACAAATATATACAAGAATAGTACAAAAAGACACACAAACACACACGCAAGCATGACTGTAGAGTTCGCATGCTTTCTGCGGGAAATGTCATTTTCTTCCGCCGTCAGCGGATAGTCCGATGTGCCGCTGCTGACGGACACCTGCCGTCCATTTCCCAACGTTTGGCCCCAAAACTCATGGAGGGATGAGATAAACAACAAAACATACAATCACAATCATTGAGGACTTATTCGTAGCTCTGGATGTAAACATTCATGTGACCTTTTTTTCTCGATTGTTTGTGCGAAAGGGGGTGGTGAAGGATTTTGAGCCGGTTATAGCCGCAGTCCTTAGCAGATGTTCCGATTGCACATTTCCAGGAGGGGTCGCGGCCGGTTTTTCATGTCACAGCTGTCGTGGGTCAACGTGTGTCCGTCGTGCCCGATGCAGCGCAGCTGACGCTTGCGGAAGCCCCGGCCGCAGGTCTTGGAGCACTCGGACCATTCGCCCAGGAGCCAGGAGGGGCACGGCTGGGAGTCGCAGGACCGTGAAACCAAAGGCCGAAGCTCCTCTGGGCAGTCCCTGGATGAACGCCCCTGGGGGTCCAAACACACGACCTCTCTTTGCTGTACGCCTCCTCCACATGACTGGGAACACGGACCCCACTCCCTCAGAGTCCACTCGGCTCCACCAACCTCACGGATGGCATTGATCGAGTGATGACGCCCTCCGTTGTTGTTGGGATGCGACGCAGCGTTGTTGGGTCTGGGGGCGAAGTAGCTGTACTTGACTCTGGGCCGTGGAGCCTCACCTACAGAGAGAACCTGGATGGTGAGGGGTTCAGGGAGTGGGCTGAAGCTCCGAAGGCGCTCCAGAACAGCAGAAGAGCCGCTGTATCTTAAGAGCGATCCCCGAACGGCGATATCCGTCTCCATGGTCATGAGTTTGTAATCTCCATTTAAGAGATAGGTTCCATCTAGGCGCTGCACGGCCAGGTAGCTGTTGTCTTGGCGACCGTTGCCCGGAGCACGCTGTTTGATGTCCACGTGAGTAGCGCCAGCAGGGATGGTTACAACATCCACATAACCAGGCCTGAAGCAGAGGTAGTTAAAATTAGGTATGAAAAGGATTGTGGCCCGAATGCAACAAAGGTCTGACAACAAAGGGTTTTTGTGTTTACCTGGCATGCTCCAGAGAGCCGGAGACTTTTTTACAGGTAGATCCATCTCCGCCACACACGCCACACTTATCAAAGCGTCGGTTGGAGCCAATGACACGGTCACAGCCAGCCTTGACGCACTGGCCTTGAACACAAACAGAGGTGGAATCTGGACTGCAGGGTGTTCCATCGGCCACCTGGGGTCAGCAGAGAGACGAAAACAAAAAAGGCTGTCATGAAGGAGAACAACAAGTTGTAGGCCTAAATCAGAGCTAATTTGAGGTAAACTAAGATCTCGATCATGTATTATTTTAAAAACGGTGATAACAAATAGGTTTTGTTACTCACTTTAGATTTGAGGACAAAGAAGTACCCAGTCCCCTTGGCTCGGCACACTAGCTTGCAGCGGTCTTTGGGTGAAACTCCAGCGTACTTGGGCACCCATTCCACGCCTTCGCCTGAACCCAAGGACACTTGGGCTGACATGTCATTGTGGGCCAGACACTGCTCCTCACGAAACGACAGGCCTGAACAAGAGAGGCAAATACGTTAAAAATGACTTCAAGCTGAAGAACGGTTTGAGAACATTCAGTCAAATCTTGACCCAAGATCTCTTACCGTTGGTGTCAGGGCAGGCTTCCGTGTTACAGGAGCGGTACTGGATCCTCTTGCCTTCACAGTACTTGCCTCCATTCTTTGGCACGGGGTTGTCACAGGCACGAAAAGAATACTGTACTCCTCCGCCGCAGGTCCGAGAACAATCGCCCCAAGGACCCCAGACGCCCCAACCACCATTAACAGGAGTCTGGCAGAGATAAACATATTCAGCTTTAGAATAGGAACGCAGGTGAACAAGAGTAAAGGAGTGCTTTTAAATATGGAGTTAGAAAATAAATACCTGAAATTCAATGGCCTGACGCTTACTGAGACACTGTCCGGCCAAGCAGAAGCTCTCATCCCCACATGATGTCCCATCGGCCCATGGAAAGTTCTTGGTTTGGCACACCAGCAAACCATTGGATGAAGTTACGGTACACCACAGAGCTGCGCACGTTGTGCTCAGGTCCTGGCAGTGCTGCGAGTCTTCACCAAAGGTCAGGCGACACTGATGGTCTGCGTCGTAGACCATCCCTGGCAGAGGTTGGGGGAGCGGCTGAGGCTTCGCCGGCTTATCTAGCAAGCACTGACCGTGACCGTTGTCCAAGAAGGTGGTGATCATGAGTGCAGAGCAGGGAGACCATGGATCCTTCTGGTCCAGATTGGCCAGGGTGGAGGCCATCATGTGGGAGCTCCAATGGAGACCGTTGACACCAGAGCACAACTGGGCATCGTCATGAGGCATGTTGAAGACGTGACCTGGAAGGCAGACGTCAACAGATATTTTAGCACCTGTAGAACTCATGCGCTCTGTATTTTACAAGATCGTTTAGGACTCGTACCCAGTTCGTGTGCCACAGTAAAAGCTGCCTGCAGTCCATCGTCCTCAATAATGGAGCAGCTTCTGTCCGGGTCGCACACAGTGCCAACATCTGCCATCCCCAAGGTGTCACAGGAGTGGGCACCGCACAGATCCTAACGAAGCAGGCGCGGAACATCAACAAACTTGTTTTTGAACCATTTCCTGTTAGAAAAACATCCGAAACGCAACTTACGGTTCTAGTGAAGAGCACCGCCGTGTCATAGTGCTCCGGGTGCCGGTCGCTCGGAGGGTTGTGCTGGCGCTGCCACTGGCAGAAATTGCGGAGGGTCATGGCGGCGTTGGAGGACACCTGAGGGCCTCGCTCCTCCTCGTAGACCACCAGCAGCTTCACCACGGCCAGGCTGATAGAGTTGTGGATGCTCGGGTGGCGGTAGAGGTGCGACGCCACCGCCATGATGGTCAGGAGGTAGGGTTTGAGCCCTGCACCGTGGAACTCAGCCATGGACTGGTCGGCCACCAGCATGATCTCCAGGTAGCGAGGGGTGGAAACGAAACGCTTGGTTCTGTGGTTATCTGTGAGAAAGAGGATGAAAAGGTCAGACCATTTTATTTTGGACAAACATTAAAATAATCAACTTCTAAAAAGTAGCTTGGGACTTGGTGCCACCCCACCAGGTGGGGACTCCTTTTCAGGGTCCACATTCTTTGGGAACAATGGTGCCAAGTTGAGAGGGGCTCAAATCTGTCGGTGCGGTTAGTACCAGGGAGGGAGTATTACTGCCTCCCCCACTCCTCCCCCTCTTCCTAGAGTTTTCCCTTCCCTCCTCCCAGTTTCCTGACAGCGCTGTCAAAAGCTGAGTCCAACTCTGCTGGTCCTTCCAGCTCCAGACGACTTTAGTTTTTGTTTGTTTGTTTGTTTGTTTGTTTCAAGAGTCCAGCTCTAATAAAAGAAGTCAAAGTTTAGGAGGCGCGCGCTTTTACCTGTCTGTCCGTGTTTGGCTCCTTTCTCCAGATTCCTTGGCACCCTCTCCTCGTCCTCGCTGACCCCACACTTGGAGCTGCCCTCCTCCGCCAAAGCTGCGCGGCTCCTCCGGCGCACCACGTGGACCTCCTGCTCCTCCTCCCCTTCCTCCTGGAGGTCGGAGGAGTTGAGGGGCTGGATGAAGTACTCCTCGCCCTGGAAGAAGAAGCCTCCCGTGAGGCCGCCGCAGAGGTTGAGCGCGGCGGCGGAGCGCTCCTCTCCGTTCACGGTGCCGGAGAAGAAGCAGCCCGGTTCGGCTCCGCTCCTCTCGGGGCCCCGGGTCGGGTCGGACTCGGGGCTCCCCACGACGTGGAAGACGAACCCCGGCGCCAGGAAGGTCTGGTCGGGCTCCAGCTGCAAAACCAGCCGCTTCCCGAACACGTCCAGCCGGTACGCGCGCACCTCCCGGGACGGTTCATGTCCGCTCTCCGGATCCAGTCGGACCGGCACCACGTTGCTCTCCTCCCACGCGCTGCGGGCTGCTCCGACCCACAGAACGGCAACCAAACCGAAGGAGAACCACATCATGGAAATCCAAAAAAATAAAATAAAATAAAAACCAAAGCAGGATCAAATGTTTCCACGGAACCGTTCCAAATTACGCACAGCCTAAAAATTTAAAATCAAATCCAGATAAAACTCTTATAAAGCGGAAGTCCTTTTTCCTAAAATGAAAAGAAAATCTGAATCAAAGTCTTAAATCCCAACAGAGTCCCCCTCTGTCTCACCCTCTCACTTCTGCTCCTTCAGCCGTTTTCCAGTCTGACCCGAGCCGGGCCGGGCCGGGCTATTTATCCTCTGCTCTGGTCCCGGGACCACCCCCTTCCCCGAGCGCTCTTTGATTTGAGAGAGGGGGGCCAAATCCCGTGCGCGAGGAGGACCCGGGTCAGTTGCCAAGAGCATCAATCATCCCGAGAATCTTCGCAGAAGAATTACGCACGAGCGTTTCTGATGAAAATAAAAGTTTTTAACCAAAGCTGCTGACGGTTTTATTGTTTTGATTCAAAGTAAACCTTTTTATTTTATTGGTTCGGGTTCGGAGTGAAGTGGCACGCAGGGATTTGGACCGTGGAGCCCCGCGCGCACCGCCTGCCTGCGCCAAACCGGCTGCGGCGCGCGGCTCCCAGCAGCTCCGCTCCGCAGGGAGAGGGGCCGCTGAGGTCTTAAGGTGGAGAAGCTGCTCCACCAGGGACTCCTCCACGCTCTCATGAAGGCACCCGGCGCCCCCGTCCTCCTACTCCCCCCCCCCCTCCTCCCCCAATTGTTCCTCTCCTCAAGACTTTCATTCCCTCAAACCGGATAAACCTCAGCAGTATCGTCACAAAACACTTGTCAGGCTCATTTTAGGGCACTCGTAACAAACGCGCAGGCTTGCAGGAGCAGAATCCCACTTCAGCATCATCAGCTTGTCCGCAAAGATCTGAAGGATCCACCTTAAAGTCGGAAGGGGACAAAAGTCCAGGCTGCAGTTTCAGCTCGTCGCCGCTAGATGGCGGAAGAGAGCCGGGAGGCGCATCAAGGTGAAGGAGCAGCTTTCTGCAACGTTTCACGCTTTTTGTCGACAGGTGGCGCCTTTGCATTGCACTCACTTTGACCCCCCCTCAATGAGCTGAACTCATGGGGCCCCTGAACACGTGGGGGCAGTCTGTCCACAGAGGAGCCCACCTGGATGCAGTGATGCCACTCACACTCTGAAGGTCGAACCTCAGTAAACTTTGTTTTAAACAGGAAACGATGCTCACGCTCAACTTGTGCCATCATTTCCCAGTTAGGGGCCCAACAGAGGAAACATTCTATTAATCTATGAATCTATTAATCCCTAATGGGGAAATTAATTCTGTGCATTTTTCCCATTGCACATGTGAGCACCCATGTGAAGCAGTGGGCTGCCCGGGGAGCAGCAGGGGGTGTTAACAGCCTTGCTCATGGGCCCAGAGTGGGGCAAATGAGCGTGGAGGCAAGTGTGAGTGCTTCACCTTTTCCACCCACATTTTGATGTCGTCGATCTGGGGATTGACCTGTGACCCTCCGATCAGCGGCGTACAGAGTACACCCACTAATGGGAATTTCAGTGTACCCGCTTAAAAGTGCCCAAATGACACAAGCCCATGTCCTCCCACTGTGCAAACCGAGTGTAGACCGAACAAAATAAACACTAGGGAGCAACGGTTGTGACGTCTTAGAATAACGATGAGGAGGCAGCATAAGCAGCGTGGACAGAGAACCGGCTGGGGCGTTCGTACCAACGTCACCATAGCCCAGAAGTGGCACGGCGGTTGCAGACACGCAACGTTTACGAGCCACTAAGCAGACTGGACCTCAGTGACACTTGAGGCAGAGCTTTATCAAAACGGTACTCTTTAGTTTTTGTTCCATTCAGAGCCAAAAGGTGGGACTGTTTGTGACAACATGACCTAATACTGCGGACACTAGTTCCACTAAAAGGATAAGTTTCTTTCGGCTGCTCCCTTCTGCAGGGGTCTCCACAAGGAGCGAACACGCATGAAAGATTTGGTAGTTACTTTACACCGAATGCCCTTCCTGACACAACCTGGGCTCAAACCCGCAACCTCAGCATTACAAGTCTGCGGCACTGAAGCTGCTGCAGCCACCACTACTGCTTAGAATAATGCTAATTCTATACAACAATGTTCAGACAGGCCATCTGGACAGTTCCTTTTTTTGTTGTTGTTGAGAGACGTTTCGCCCTCCATCCAAAGGGCTTCATCAGTCCGAGTCGCCGCATACAAACCGTTTCCCCCACCAAGCAGTACACTCCTACAGTGAACCAACCAGTTTGGCTGGGAGGAGTCGACAGGGCGGGGGATGGACCCTGGAAACCATCTCATCACCAGCAAACTGGTTGGAAACGTCTCTCAACAACAAAAAAAAGGAACTGTCCAGATGACCTGAACATTGTTGGATTTCTTTACCTGGATTATCGAGCATGAACTTTGACGTCTGCTGATTCTGGCTTTACGACTGTTAATTCTAAAAACCGCCTCCCAAGAAGCGATCTTATCACTGCCCATGAACCAGATGTTTGGGTTAACGAAGAGGCCACCTTCTGAACTCTGAACTGATAAGGGTATAAAAGCGAGCAGGTAACGCAGCTCGAGGCAGATTCTTGTGACTGGTCTTCATGTCACGTGTATATTTTACATATATTTATATAACCTGTCCCAAAAATCGAATCTTGCAAGTATAAATACCAGTTATAAATCTTCTCCTGTGGTTCTTGTACAGAAGTACGAGTTTTTTTCACCAGCAGTTTCTACTGCATTGCTATTGTTGCTACTTTTAATTCTAGTACAGTGTTCCCTCGCTACTTCGCGGTTCGACTTTCACGGACTTGCTCTTTTGCGTTTTTTTCAAAGTGAGATTGGACACGAGGGGAAAAAAAATATTGTACGCAACGCACGATTGTCAGCTTTAACATTACTCACGTGACTGAGACGGTACGAGATACTGCAGAGTGAAAAGTTAACATCCATCTTTTACTCGCGTCTTCCTTTTCTAGTTTTAATACTGATAATTATAGTTTTACTACGGGTAATAATACCAATTCTATTACTGCTAATTTTACTATTGCTAGTTACTACTGGTGATAATATCGTTAACGCTAATAGTGATCATTCTAGTTTTAACACTGCACTGTTAATGCTTATGCTAGTTTTTCTACTGGTAATGATACTAATGATAATCTTGCTACTGCAAATTCGGATACTACTACTACTATTATTGTTCTTTTAATATTAGTTGTACTACAGGTAATACTTCTAGTACAAGTTCTACTACAACTAATAACACTTGTAATGCTAGTTGTACTACAAGACTAATGCCAGTACAACTAATAATAGTGCCAGTTCCAGTACTGGTAATTATACTGCTAATGCTTTTAGCTACTGTTTTGCTACTTCCGGTCAATAAGTCGGGGCGTTGCTACATTTAGCTTGCAGCTGTTGTTTTTCTCTTCAATACATTTTTCTTTCATGTGATTGTAGCTCTCAATAAAACATCCACCGTTCAACGTTCAGACTCGGAATGAGACGACTGAATGAGACGCAGACACAAAGATGTTTAAATATATAGATTTTATATACATATATTCATGTGGATGACTAGAAAAGTAAACACTATATTCTTACATGGAATTGTTCCAACGCAGTCACACCCCTAAGATAAATAGTAATTTGGTACAAAATTACTATAATAAATAAAACTCATCTGGTTGCTTTTTTCTTTAATTCACACATCAGTTGTACAAACAATAAATTACAAGTTCAGTGCTGCGTTTCTGTCGCTCAGCGAGAGGCGAGTCCACACCGGAGCTGAAGAAAGAGGCGAGTCTGCGGAGCGAGTGTGAAACACTGAAAACTGTAAAAGTTTAAATGCCTTTTATGCGTCTACAATAGTTATAAAAAATTTGTAACATAGCATTATCAGTGTGTTTGTAATATTAATATCAACAAAAAGCTTGGCCGATCAGATGGGCTGCGGCTTGTCAGACAAAAAAAGAGCCAATTTTCCCACTGAATCACTCGGAGCGACACTTCTGCAGGACTTTCCAGAAAAAATCCCCAAATTCAAGGAACTGGAAACCCTCGCTAAGATTTTGGAAACATCCTGATGATGCATGCTCAATAATCCAAGTGGAAAAATCTAAAAAAAAAGTTAAGTCAGGTCCTCTGGATGGATTCTTCTCGTTGAAACGTTTTGTCTTTTATCCAAAGGACTTCTTCAGTCGGAGGAGCTGCAACAAACTCAGTCTTATAAATAGCACCTTCTCATAGTGGATCCACCAGTTTGCTGGAGACAACCAGAACTAGCTGTTCACGTGCAAAAGGAGGACCATTATCGTAACGGTGGATTGTTAGTGCCCTTATAGCCGCTTGCTATTCACAGGTTTTTTTTTTCCAGGAATAAAGATGAGCACATCCTTGATAGAGGAACGATGGTTTGAGAGAGGAGTAAAGGAGGCCATCTTTGTGAAGAGAATACGTCCAACATTAAACAGGGGCGGAGTCTCTGTGAATAGCAAGCGGCCATCAGGGCACCAAAGATCAATGGTTAGACTGATGGTCCTCTTTTTGCATGTGAACAACTGGGTTTTTTTTCCCCAATTTGGAGTACGCTGTTGGGGAAGAATCAGTTTTGGTTAGTGGTTCCTCAGACTGGAAGAAGTCTGTTGGATGACGGATGAAACGTCCCAGTAGGCCTGTCACGATAACAAATTTTGCTGGACGATTAAATGTCTCAGAAATTATTGCGATAAACGATAATATTGCTATTAGTAATTATTGTCAAATGTTGGTAAATTTTTGTGTGTAGTACCTTTTTTCAACCACCAGATGGCAGTATAAGACTGTCTGAACCAAACGATGGATAGTGAGGGAGCGAGCAGCGCGTGTCTCTTTATGAAAAATGGGAGGGAGGCCCCTAGACGTGACATGGGCTGTTTCTCTTCGGTTCTCAAAATGGCGGACGCTCGGTGTGGTTTGAGCTCTTTAGCATTTTTCACACAAAGCTTTTAATAAAAAAATCATTTAACAAGTTCTCAGCTTCTTTTTGCAGAAAAAACCCACAACTTTTTAGATGAAGGCACGGGTTTCAACCATGAATTTTGGAGCTTCGACAAGACTGAGGTTTTTCCCTGAGGTCGGCCTGTTAGCTTAGCTCGTAGCTTAGCTGCTTGTAACGATCCAAAATCGTGATTTTGGACGGGAGGGGTCAGTGAAGAGCACCGGAGTTAAGCCTTTTGTCATCCAGTGTCTTCAGAGACAAGAAGAAACGATAATGTCGATAAATGAAAATGAGGTCGATAATTTTAATTTATCATGCGATTAATTGATTTATTGTTTATCGCGACAGGCCTACGTCTCAGCACACACACATAAAAAATAAATCCAGATGACCTGACTGAACATTGTTGGTTTTACACCTGGATCATCGAGCATGAACTTTGTTGATATGAACAGATAGTTCTGGATGTCATCAGCAAACTGGTTGATCCACTATGAGAAGGTGCCATTTATAAGACCGAGTTTGTTGCAGCTCCTCGGGCTGACGAAGTCCTTTGGATAAAAGATGAAATGTTTCAACAAGAAGAATCCGTCCAAAGAACCTGACTTCACTTTTGTAGATTTCGTAAACAGTCGCAGAGACGTTGGCGTCTGAGGAGCTAAAGCATAAAGAAAGCATGGATTTATGGCAGCCATTATTGGAATATTCAACCGTATTATCCCCATAAAGTTAACACTTATAATCCGTTCTTCGTATCTGCATTTTGTTTGAGCGGCGCTCCGACCCGGGTCTTGGATCGTCTCATTTTCTAGGCGAGGTCTTCGACTCACGAGGGCCAAATATTTTAACACAATTACAGGAAGGTAATTCTCAAGTCGATTAAACGTTGATTGTGTCGCTTGGTTATTCGTGAGCGCTGAGGTAATGGCTCCAGCACTGCTGCTCGTGTTTTTACACAAATAAATGAGATTTCATTAAATAATTTGCCTAAAAAGAAACTCCTCCTTGTAACTATACTCCTGCCTTTATTTTGTACTTAAAAGGATTGTCTAGTAATGAAAACTACCATTTCCTTGAAGGAAAAGTTGAGATTGATAATCGCAAAAGACGACATTTAGCAAAAAAAAAAAACCCATCAAAATGCTGTGAAGTAAAAAAAAAAAAAAAAAAAAAAAAAAAAAAGAACACGCCAAAAAAAAATGTAAAGAAAAAAATACATTTAAAGAGTTTTTGCTTTTGTTTTGTTCAGAAAACAATTGAAATGTGTTTCTTTAAACTTCATTTTGCACCTGAGCCACAGTTCATAAAAGTAATTCAAGTTTAGCTGCAACGATTAATGCTTCTAGTGTTTATTTACTCGTGCACTTTACTTTTACACGTATTTGACTTGCAAAGGTAAATTAAAAAAAAGGCTAAAAACAAAACTGGACTTTATTTGTAACTGAAGACGTTTCGTTTCTCATCCGAGCTTTCTCACTTCAAAGAAACAAGGAGTGTGGGATTCAAGCTATAAAGCAGAGGTGTTCCGTAAGCTCGCATAATGCAGATTTACACATGCAGATTGACCTCTCACTCTTCACAACAGAGGATCGTTAGTCTTTGTTAGTCCCACCACACAGAGGGGCAAAACACAACACCTCTGTTTTATAGCTTGAATCCCACACTCCTCGTTTCTTTGAACTGAGAAAGCGAAACATCTTCCGTTACAAATAAAGTCCAGTTGTTTTGTTTTCAACCTTTTTTTGGATTTACCACGTCCTGGATGACTGAGAATCTTCATCAGCGACTTGCAAAGGTATAAATGTTATAAAAATGTGTTGCTCTTTCAAAAAACTTCGAGTAGAGCTAAGAAAATAAAGGTTTTGTTTTTACTTTTAAAATGCTCCTAAATTAAAAGGACTAAATAATGACGTTTAAAGTAGTAAAACTAGTAAAAGATTAAAGAAAAATTGTGTTGTAAATGAACAATAAAGACTGCATTAGCATTTAATGTTTTAAGAACAATTCACCAGTTTGCACGTTTTGATATTAGTGGAGTGCGAAGACACTTAAGGATGGAGAAAAAGAAAAGACGGGTCCATGAACATGTAACCAGAAACCGTTAAATCAACTTGCCCCATTACTTTCATCTCCAATGATGATCAAACTCGAACAATCAGCGCTTTTATCTTTGGAGTGTTTACGTCCTGAACATAGATTTTTTTTTCTTGTGGTTCTGAATTGAAGACATAAAAAATTCTAGCCAGAACAAGAGTATGGCATATTATACGCCCGTCGGCAAACGGCAATGGACCAGACAAGCAAAAACCTTGTTTTAACTTTGACCTTGATTTGCGACCTTGACCTTGAAGCTTGGGCGATGATTACGCAACAAGCTGTGTAGTGGTGGTACAAATGTGTTTGAAGTTTCATTAAATTATACTGATCGGATCAGAAATTATGGACGGGACAAGCAAAAACTGTGTTTTAACTTTGACCTTGATTTGTGGCCTTGACCGTGAAGCTTGGGCAATGGTTATGCAGCAAGCTGTGTAGAGGTGGTACAAATGTGTTTGAATTTTCATTCAATTATACTGATTGGATCGATGGACGGGACAAGCAAAAAGCGTGTTTTAACTTTGACCTTGATTTGTG
>NC_056520.1:7594246-7620190 GCF_014905685.2 Nematolebias whitei | reverse complement strand
GATGATTACGCAACAAGCTGTGTAGTGGTGGTACAAATGTGTTTGAAGTTTCATTAAACTATACTGATCAGATGAGAAATTATGGACGGGACAAGAACAAACCTTGTTTTAACTTTGACCTTGATTTATGGCCTTGACCTTGGAGTTCTGGTGATGAAAATCAAATGCGACACCGTCTTGTAATGATGCACAAGTGTACAAAGTTTTGGTACATTATCTTGAGCGGATCAGAAGTTATGGGCAGGAGAGAAAGCTTACGGACATGGATGGGACTACACTAGAATACGTTCGCCTTGGACGGACGTATGAAAAAACCAAACGTCCCTAATCTAGAGTCATCACCTGTCCTGTTTAGGCCACATAACCTAACGGGTGGAGAATTTTTAATCGCAATTCAGAAGGTGGGAAATGACCATTCATTGGAATGTTGTTGTTTTTTAAACCAGAAAAAGGCCTCACTTCGGTATAGCTTATAAGATTTTTATAAAATCGGACATTGATCCAGTGAGTTTGTCTTCCAACATTCTTCCAGCATTTTTTTATGATCATGCGTACAGCACTTGGACGTTTCTTATGGAAGACCCTGGAGCAGAGCTACCACGAAGTCAGACGTAAAGAATATCGAGCGCCTCCCATCGTCGGGGCTCTTGTCTCGAACAAAGATGTGTGAACTGAGCGACGACAACACACGGAAGCATAATAGGACAAGCATGCCATCACAAGGGCAGGACTTACGAAGCCTCCAGGTTTTGAAGACTAGAGTAAAGACAATCAGTTATTGACCATGTGGAAAATACATGCATCTTCAGTCAGTTGCGTCCTTTGTTCTGTTTGGGTTCTGCATAGCTAGAAGGATTCCAGGTCATTCTGCGGCACATTATGCCAGTCTATCGCTGAATCTCCTTGTGTCCGGTTCTGGCGTATTTTACGCCAACATTCACAATTCCATTTAAGACTTTATGTCTTAAAGTCATTGGTTTGTAGTTCTACATCCAACGTTTTAGATCATTTTAGATCTGCAGATTAAAACATCTCGTCCTTGCCTGCCGCTTCAGCATTTCTTGACCAGACAGTGTTTGAAGGCAGAGGGACGGGCGTCCAGAGCACAACCCTTAGACAGTTTGTCATCGCGGTCCTTACACTGCACTGTCCGGCTCTGCCAGCCCATATCACAAGTCCTGGAGCATGTCATCCAAGTGCCTGTTATCCACCTGGGCCCTGGGGTTGGGGTTGAGAGACCAGGAGGTGTAGATGTTCCTGGGACCGGAGCAGGGGTAATAGAGGAAGACGTAGTAGTGCTAATTGTGGAGGATCTTGTTGTGGTAGACGTCATCGCAGTGCTCTGTGAAGGGATCGACTTTGAAATTAATGGCTGACGTTGAGCTGTCCACCGCGGCATAAAGAAGCTATAACGGACATCGAGGGACTTTTTGGCATCTGTTGCTAGGATCTGGACCATTAAAGGTTCTTTCAGAGCCCCGGGGCCCATGCTGTGGAGCCACTCATCGTGCTGGCTCCAGCCGCTGTAGTTGAGCAAAGAGCTGTTGAGCGGGATGATCGTCTCCGAGGTGGAGATCATGAACTTGCCATTTAGGAGGTAGTCACCATTGGTTCGTCGAAGAGCCAGGTAGGCCGTGAAGCGGGTCTGATCCTTGACCTTGTGCTGACGGACCTTGATGTGAGTGGAGCCTGTGGGAATCTTCACTACGTCGGTGTAGCCCTTGCTGTTTGTTGAGACAGAGCAGAGAAGGGGTCAGATTTATGATGCCAAATGAGATCACAGAGAAATGTGGAATCACTTGGAGCCAAATACCTCTATTACATTGGACTGCAACTCTTGGCAACAAGTTGGAGACACAAAGTTGTGAGAAAATAATACAAATTTTCACATGAATTGGTACTTAGGACACATTTGCCTCTACAGGTATAAGTACCAGCAACATTCCTGCAACTGATGGTAAATGTATTTGTTGTAACCGAGTCTCAAAGTGTCCTGATCACAACTCGGTTCCATGAGTTCTCGGGTTGCCAAACCAGTCCCAAAATCGCCTAGCGTTTCTCACTATATCTGACTCAAGAAAACTAAACTGAGACCGATTTGAGATGGACTAGACATCTACACAAATAACTTTTTAAAACAATGTATTTTCTGAGCTTCTTGACCATGCTAAAAATTCCTGCTAAATGAGAGCTCGTCTAAAGAACTGAACCACGGAAACAGAGAACACCTCGCAAATATTTTGAGACATTTTGGAAACTCCCTCACGAAGGGCGTTCGCGGTTTGTCACCAACAGTAGCAGCCCAGTCAGACATAGAACAGACTTTACGGTTGCAATTCTTGACCATTTCTACCGGCATTTGTAAAATGGAACAAAACTTGAGGTACAATTATAGCAAATGTTCCATAAACTTCAACAAATGTAACGCATATGCCACATTATACGCCCTTTCGACAAACTATTATACAGCAATCTATTGAAGTGGCCTGGACAAGCAAAGACCTTGTATAAAATTTGACCTTGATTTGTGACCTTGAAGCCAGGGTGCCAAAAATTGTACGCAACATTTTGTCAGACGTTATGCATGGGACAAAAACAATTTTGACCTTTAAAACTTCTGGTGCCATTTCTGGGTGTACAGCTGGACTACTTCCTCAGTAGTGACAACTATTGTTTAGGACGAGAAGTGCAGTGAGCATGATGCATTCAAATCTTTGGTACGAGTGGCAACTCTGCTATGCTGATGACACAACTCACTCATGTCTGGATTACCAGATTTGTGTCAGAAAGATTGTAAACTCTGTAAAAGCAGCACTGTGACTTTTTCCCCCAGGATTTACAGTCAGTTGTTTTGAAGTGTTACCTCCTCTTTGTGAAGTTCCCAGCCACCCGTATACACGCTGTGCTGTCCCCTCCACATATACCACACTTGTCAAACTGGAGCCTGGAGCCAATGATGCCATCGCAGCCCGTTCTTACACATTTCCCCTTTACACACACCGAGCTGCTGTGAGGGCGACACTCCGTTCCATCGATCACCTGAACACAGAAATTGATACCGTCGCCATTATCCTTTGTATTTTTACACACACACCACCATCGTGCCGCTAACTCACCCTTTGGGAGAACACCACATAGTATCCCGTTCCTTTTGCTCTGCAGGTTAATTTGCACACGTCTTTAGGGAGAACTCCTGCATATTTAGGCAACCACTCGACAAAAGTCTTCACTCCTTTAGGGTCCGTTTGGGGACCGTTGCGGACTTCACACTGCTCCTGACGGAAACTCTTGCCTGCCGAAGAGTTGCGTTGAAGGAGGTTAGTACTAAAAGGTGAGGTTTTTTTTATTTTTACAGTCTGACAGTCACGACTGTGTCGTCTTACTTGATGCGGGGCATGGAATTACGTTGCAGGATCGATAGATGGCTCTTTTCCCCGTGCAGTAGCGCCCGTTGTTCCGGGGTGGCGGGTTGTTGCACAGGCGCTGGGCAAACTGCACTCCGCCTCCACAAGTTCTCGAGCACGAACCCCAAGGACCCCAGGAACTCCAGCTACCATGGTTAGACACCTTGGAAAGGGAAAAGCCAAGCAATTAGGTAAATGTGAGGGTTGCGTAGATATTAGACAGAAGAGTAAATACTGAAGGAAGGAAGAGGGTTAAGAGAAGAGTACCACATACGGCAGGTTATACCCCCATTGACAAACTATTATACAGCAAGCTAAATCAATGGCCCAAACGGCTGTGGTAGCTCAGTGGTTAATGCCATGGTCATGTAATCCTGAGGTTGCGGGTTCAAGCCCAGGTTGCATCAGGATGGGCATCTGGCGACAAACAAATTTCCACTTACATGCGAGTTTGCTCGCTGTGATACCATACCATTTTATTTATAGAGCACTTAAATCAGCGACAAGGCCAACCAAAGTGCTGTAAAGACAGAACAACAGACAACACACGAAGCAAAATACAAAATGAAGTAAATTAAGTAAAGAGGTCGAATAGAGCATGTACCATTGTGTCTTAGGGGGAAGTACATTTGACAGTCGTCAGCATAGAAGTGAAAGGGTATGTTGTGTTTCCGGAAAATAGCACCAAGTGGCAGCAGGTACAGAAAGAATAGGAGGGGACCCAGGATGGACCCCTGTGGAACCCCCCATTTAAGCTCTGTCGCTGCAGAACTAAAATCCTTGATGGAGACACAAAATGATCTGTCAGTGAGGTAAGATCGGAACCAATTGAGGGCTGACCCTGTGATGCCCACCCACTGCTCCAACCTAGCAATGAGGATCTCATGGTCGATGGTGTCAAAGGCGGCTGTGAGGTTCAACAGGACAAGCAGGTTAACTTGCACACGTGATGACCCCTGAAGAAGGGAGCAGCCAAAAGAAACGTACAAAAGCAATGGTCCAAACAAGCAAAGACTTTGTATAAAATTTGATCTTGATTTATGACCTTGATCTTAGAGCTAGAGTGATGAAAATATTATGCAATACATTGTCTAGTGCTACAAATTCACATCAAATTTTATTAAATTACCTCGAGCAGATCAAAAGTTATGGTCAAGACGAGCAAAGACCTTGTTTTAACTTTGACCTTGATTTGTGACCTTGGAGTTGAGGTGATGAAAAGCATGTGTGATAGTTGTTCTAAAGTTCACTCTGAAGAGCAACCAGAGTCAAATTCCTCAAACACTAATTTTATTTCCAACCACTGATGAGTCATCAGAGATGAAAACGACAGAATGAGCAGAGTTTAGCACTTTATGAGGCAAAGTTTGCGATCATAAACTTTGGAAACAAGTTTTCCATTTACTTCCACTAGAGTCTTTAGAGCACTTCTTTTCATTATAAAAGACTGAAGTCTACAATGGACAGAGGTGGTGGGGGTAGGGGGGGGGGGGTGGGGGTATGTCGTGAGCTGTAAACTGGGAGGCAGTGAAAAATGAAGCCACTTGGGCCACGTCCACTCGTGCAACAGTCTGCCAAACATCGACTTAGACTCTTCCAAACATCATTTGACAAATAAATATTTCCCCCCAGTGCTTTCTTTGCTGTTCTCGATTCAAACCCAGTACCGTGATCCTGCCAAGATGAGATCTGGTGTCTTTAGACACAAATTGAATTTAAATGTGTACAGACTAGACCACACAATGTCGCTACACGGAGGAATCTAATCCCGGATTCCAACTTACGGAGTAATGCTTCTTTCGGGTCTTGTCCACACACTTTCCCTGCAGGCAGATTCGACCCTTCCCGCAGGGCGTTCCTTCCACCGCCGGCAGCTTCTTGGTCAGACACACCATCTGTCCCTGGCGGATGACCGCGCACCACAGCCGAGAACATACGTCCATGCCGGGGCAGACGGTGTACTCGGGCCCGAAGGCCAAGCGACACTGGCGGACGGCGTCGTAGCTCTGGCCTGGGAGCTCCTCTGGGCCCAGGAGTGGCTGGTGGGGCAAGTCGAGGAGACATTCGGCTGGTGGGGCATAAAAAATCCACAATAACGTTAATATTTTCGTAAGAGAATCAGCACAACTTTTCTTGAAAATGTAAAGAAAACGAAATTATTCTAGCTAAATCTAACTAATCTGACCAAATGGGACTTCTGCTGTCTTAAAGTCATTTCAATGTTCATTTAAACACCGTTTTATGATACATTCATTGGTACCTCTATGGTAGGGGTGTCCAATCTTGGCTCTTGAAGGCCACTACCCTGCATGTTCTCAACGTTTTTCTGTCCTGACACAGCTGATGTGAATCAATGGGTGAGAGACCTCTGCAGAAAACGAAGAGGTAATTTAACTATTGAATCAGGTGTGTTGGAGCAGGGAAGTAAGTAAAACATGCAGGATGGTGGTCCTCAAGGACCAGGATTGGGCACCCTTGCTTTATGGTCTGGGCCAGGTTGTCGGTCTGGTCAACACTGAGTCTGTTTCTCCAAACTAAGGTCATTCAAAAAGCTATCTACAGGTAGGAAAGCCATGACTCCTTGTGTTTTAGTCTCCACTACAACCGATGTACGTCATCGTCCCAGAATGCATCACGCCAGTAAAATAATGGCAACGTTCTTAGGTGAAATAGTTTTTTAAGTAATTAGGAGTTTTCACGTGTCACAAACAACGTTTAGTAGAATAGAGAAGTAGCCAGTGTATGCAAGTAGTCTGAGATCCCCTTAATGATGCATCGAGTAAAGAAAGAAAAGCTACAAATGACACGGTTTAGGTCGTTCCGGATCAAAGCCATGTGCGAGATGTGGTGCTAAATTAGGTCTTTACAACCCTGCAGACCTTTAGTTTGCACCAAACAGACATACCGCAATAAAGGAAAGGGGAAACCTCAAACATCCCAGACCTTTAAAATGTCTGCAACTTAGACCTCCATAAAAATCCTGGAGCAAGAGCGGGAGATACTGCCAAGCCTAAAATTATACTGTTGGAACATGAATTATGCCGAAAGCCTTGGAACTGCTGAGCAAAGCGTCAACAGCAGTGTTTTATGCCCGACATGAATGAGAATGATTGATGAAACTGGACAACGAAGTATGACTCATTCTGATTTCTTTATGGAAGATAATACGGCTGTAAATAGCTGTCGATTAGAGGTTATAGCTTTTTCTTGCGGTCTCCTGTCTCACCGTTGCCGTCATCGAAGAAGTCGGTGATGGTTGCCGAGGTGCAGCGGCTCCAAGGTTTGGAGGCGTCGATGGAGGTGAGAATGGAAGACATGAGCCGCTTGTCGCTGTTCACACCGAAGCGCTCCTCACAGAACTTTGAGTCATCGTGGGACAAGCCGAGGAGGTGACCTGAGGATGCACAAAAAAGGTTTACCGCTGGATATTTAGAGCCCAGAAACACAGCAGGCTACATTATTCTGAAACAAAAGGAGAATTATACACACAGCCAACAGGCCAGAGCTGCTCTGAATGAGGCCTTTATGATTCAGGGGACAGACCGAACCCGGTCCTGACCCAGAGGCACATGGCAGGGTTCTGGGAACATGTGATAATCAGACTACGAGATGCAAAATTCTCTGGTCTGATAAATGGAAATCGAGCTTTTTGACTAGAATACCCAAAGGTTTGGAGAGCAGATTCTTTAAGCACCACATCCCTACAGTCAAACATGGCGGTGGCAGCATCATGATGTGGGGATGTTTTCTACTACAGGGGTTAAGAATAGCCAATGGAATATGTAACTAAACTAAGTGAAGGATCTGAATAGAGTTTTTGATGTCAGATCAGCTGGTCATCAGTCAACTAAGTGGTACATCCTCAGGTATTTTGGTAAGTTTTCAATAAATTTCTTTATAAGCTCGTTTTTTTATTCAACTTTTCTTGAGAACTATATGTAAAAAAATGAGCTGACACTGTTTCAGAACAGCTTCAGATCATAATAAAATGTTGAACACGTGAAAGCCTCTGCACCTCTGACAGGACTTGTCTTGAATACGTTAGTGCCGAAGGAATGAGAAAAGAAAACATACCGAGTGCTCCGGTGGATGACGTGATGCTAATCCACAAGAGAGATGAGCAGACAATGTGCATGCCCCGGCGTGATTGTGTTGTTTTATTCTGGCGAGCGTGTCGATGCCTACCTATCTCGTGTGCGACTGTAAACGCAGCGTGAAGCCCGTCGTCCTCGATGACGGCGCAGCTTCTCTCTGGAGAGCAGATGGTACCGACGTCCGCCATGCCCAGGGTGTCGCAGGAGTGGTGGCCACAGAGGTCCTGAACAAAGGAAACACAAAGACAATTGTCAGATTTTTGTTACTGGGATGGATTTTAAAAGGTTACTTTATGTATTTGACTCAGTATTTCATCTCAACATCCATCCATCCATCATCTTTACCCGCTTCTTCCTTTTCTGGTTGCGATGCAAAATTATATTGGGTTTTTCAGACTCAGTCAAGGGGGAGACTTTGCCTCAGGTACCTAGGTGTCTTGAAACCGAGTGATGGTAGGATGGAGTGGGGGATGGATTGATAGATCAGGGCCTGGTCCTCAGTAATGAGGGCATGGCTTTGGTCAGCCATAGTGAAGAAAGAGTTGAGTCTAAAGGCAAAACTCTGGATTTTGTGGTCTGTCTATATTGCAACACTCACCTGTGGTCATGAGGTTTGGATCATGACCGAAAGAACAAGATCCCGGACACAAGCAGACCATAAGAGCCTCTTTTGTAGGGTGGCCAGTCTCAGCTTTAGAGAGAGGGTGAGGAGACTCCTGGACAATTCCCTTTAGAGATTTTCTGGGCCTGACCTAATGGGAAGAGACCCCAGGGCAGAGCCAGAACTTACAGTAGGGATTATGCATCTTCTCTGGTCTGGGAACGTCTTGGGGTTTTACAGTAGGAACTGGAGTGTCACTGGGAAGAGAGAGATCTTGGTTTCTCTCCTGAACCCGTTGCCTACGTGACTCGACTACAGATAAGCGGTATAAGATGGTGATCAATTTTTATGTGTATATCAGTTCATATTTTGGCCTCTGGAGAGGGGAAAAGTTGTCACATTGTCGGCTGTTCGTGCCATTAAATCCAGCCAAACTTTAGCCAAGTTTTTTTTAATCCACCGCTGCAACCTTTTCATCTCCAGTACTGATCCGTTAAACCAACTGATTATTTAGGTCAATTGTTTTCTCTTTTTAATAACTGGCACGGACTGTGCCTGGTTATTACTAAACTGATTAAAGATACAGTATATCCGTGGGTGTTGACACTATGTCCTTGTCTCGATGCACTTCCCGTGGTGGTGGTATCTTTAACAATGAACGTTTTTTCTTTCGGTTGCATCACTAGAAGACCACAAAAGAAGTTGGCCAGAATATTATATTATTTGGACACTTGAGAACAGGGGTCTTCAAGAGCCAAGGCTTCAAGAATCAAACAAAACACTGGTCTACACCGCTGTAGCGAGTCCCACACTTCTCTACGGTTCTGAAACGTGGACCACCCACCACAGAAGACAAAAATGGTTGAAACATTTCCATCAGCGTTGCCTCTGAGGCCTTTTCAACATCAGCTGTGTGGACTATCAAACCGACATCAGTGTTCTTGGCAAAGTCAGAATGACGTGTTGAATCCATCGTCATCAAAACAACTTCGATAGAGTGGTTAGTGTGTCCGAATGCTTAAACAGAACCGAGTGTCCCGCCTACACCCCCCACCACCACCATCGGCAGATAGCTCTGCTACTTCCAGATCAGGGGAGCGGATATTGTAGCAGCTCAGACCTAGCATTAGTACTGTAACGCTTCAATACACTATCCCCATCAGCAACTGTCAGCAATACTAATTAATGTAACGCTCCACTCACTACCTCCACTCGACAAACGTTGACAAGGCGAGCGCCCTCTCCTAAGGCAAGTAACTGTATCCATCATCTTTAAAGTTCATGCTCAATCATCCAGGTACTTCGCTCCAGCAAACTACTTGGTCCACTTAAGGAGTGCACTGCTTGGTGGGGAAACAGTTTACTTGGGACTCCTTAGACTGATGAAGCCCTCCAGATAGATGGCGAAACATCTTTCTACAAAAAAAAAAAACTTTCCAGATGAACTGACTGAGCATTAATGGATTTGGTACTTGGATGATTGAGCATGAACTTTGATGTCTTGAACCACTTTGGCTGTGGCTGCCTGCCTGGGAGGAGTCAACAGGGGCCAGGACAGCCCCCAGAAACCATCTTATCTCCAGCAAACTGGTTGGTCCACTTGAGTGTACTGCTTGATGGGGAAACCGTTTACTTGGGACACCTTCCGGATAGAGGGCGAAATGTCTTTCTACAAAAAAGAAACTGTCCAGATGACCTGACAAGAAGGACAGCATTATTGGATGTATCCATTGTCTTTTACCTACTTCTTTTCCAGGTCATGGGGGTCACTGGTCACCATATCCAGCAGTCACTCTGCGAGAGGTGGAGTACATCCTGGACAGGTTGCAAGTTCTTGGAGATCCAGTGCATTGTAATGTGTATTAATGATAAACTGAAATTTATAGTAAAAACACAGAAAATGGCTTTACAAATGGGCTATTCGATGCCCTAATTTCTAAAAATCAACAATGAAATTGGCCTTTCATAAACCCTAACCATTCGACCTTTAATGTTCAAGCTGTAGGCGTGAGTTGGATTCCATCCTTTATACCCACCACCATCCCCTCTGCCTTTCAGAGAGCATTGATTCTTGTTTTGACCCCCATAACCTGGCCTCGCTGAGAGCAAAGATCAATCAGCAAATCATACCAACAGATCAGTGCATGCATGCCTGCACTTCAGCCCCTGTGCATGCTAATGCAATGGGCTCAAAATGCACATTTAGTCTATTAGGAACATGCACTTAACGCCCCGCGGAGAGGATGAATCGTAACGTTAAGTGGTGCTGACAGGCCTGCTGGGCCATGTGTGAGAGGCTCTGTAGGGAGGGTGTTTACCCGTTGCAGACCAATCGGTTCGGAACAAGCTGCCTTGTGTTGTGCACTCACACACATGACCGACTGGGTGGGACCACCTTACACACATAGATAATCACATTTAAGTAGGTACTTGCACATTCAAAGGATATATAAAGCACCTTGGTGGACACAACACATAGTTATAAACTGTACAGGAAGACGGCGGAGCTTTTGGATACATGAGAAGCAAACAAAGGCTAGCCAGCTAACCAGCGATGAAGTTACCTCAAATTCATTTATTCATCTGCTCCAGGATCTTGTATAAAAGCAGTTTTTCTTTATGTGAACACAAATGTACATTAGTACCACACAGGAAGCATGTGGCAAAAAAAAAGAAGAGGAGGAAACTCCCATTAAATAGTTAATTGGGAATAATACCTGAAATGACCCCAAAACTCACGTTTGCTTTTCTACCCCATCTCCTTGGCCAAGTCTTTGCTGAGACTTGCTTTCATTCAAAGGTTTTAGAGACAAGCAGAAAAAGGAAGGATAGGAGGGAAACAAAAATAAGTCCTGGTATTAGACGCCAGCGGGGGAAAAAGTTGGTGTGGTGCCGGAAATTAAGGAGAAGAACTGAAAAAGCAGGGGTTACAGTAATATTGGCAGAAACAACCGGAGAGCAGGTGGGGAAACTGGCAGCAAAGGTCAGGAGACGATCACAGCTGTGCTTGTGTATGTGTGAGGTAGGTACAAGACCACTTGAAATCTAAGCCAGTGCTGGTGTTAAACAAACAGAGCCAGACGCTAACGCACTCACGAGTCCCTCTTGCAGAGAGGTGAGCTCTGAAATCCACCGCCGACTCCAGCAAACCCAATGAAAAGCAGCTATTGACTAGACAAACAGTCTGGCCCACCAGTGATTATGAGGAACAACACAGATTTATCAAAAGGTAATCAGCAGCAAATTGGGTTCTTCAGTACGTTAGTTTGACAAGACACTTGAGTAATGGCTTTAAAAACGGCAAATTACACGCAGTTAGAAATAAAGCTAGCAGTTGAGTTCTGCAAATGAAACGTATCATCTGTCCAAAAATGTTTAGTCAGGTCATCTGGACCGATTCGTCCTGGCTGAAACGTTCCGTCTTTCATCCGAAAGACTTCATTAGTCTGAGGCCATGCAACAAAACTTAGTCTTATAAATAGCACCTTCTCAAAAGGGGATCAACCAGTTTGAAGGGAAACATCCAGAATTATCATCTTGATGCACGCTCAATAATACAAGTGGAAAAATCTGAAACAAGTTCAGTCAGTTCCTCTGGATAGATTCTTCTTGTTGAAATGTTTCATCTTTTATCCAAAGGACTTCTTCAGTCTGAGGAGCTGCAACAAACTCAGTCTTATAAATAGCACCGTCTCATAGATCAGCCAATTTGTTGTTGACATCCAGAACCAGGTGTTCATATGATGAAGGAGGACCATCAGCCTAACGACTGATCGTTAGTGCCCTGATGGCCGCTTGCTATTCACAGAGGACTGAGTGATACTAGCAATAACTGCATTGTAAGAGTGGGACAGTTGGACACGGAGGCTCCGCCCCTTTTTAACAATGGACGGTTTCTCTTCACTCCTCTCTCAAACCAGCATTCCTCTCTATCTCAGGGTGTTTATACACCCGATAGTCCGATAGACTCAGTTCTATTGGGGACCAACATTCATAACATTTGTTTACATTTTCAGCTGGTGTGGTTTATTCACGCTGCACTGAGTCAATTGAGCCAACCTGTTCCCCTCCTCGCCTGAGGTGGCGCTGCACCAAGAACTACTGAAAGAAACGACACAAAAACCTCTGAAGAAGACACTTCCTCTTGAAATAAAAACAAAAACGGAGTGGCGTCAAATTTTAGCGGTTTTAGGAGTTCTGTTTTGTCATTTTTCAACAATGGGCTCAGCATGAGTGGAAGATGAGGCAGAAGACCAAGGCGGCTGACGGCTCCGTATGAAGTAAGAGAAATGCTCGTTTGTTTGCCCTGCGTTGTAGTCCACTTCCTGCTTTTGGAATGGTCTCCGGTCCACTTGCACTTTGCAAGATGGCACAAAAAAAGAAACCGTCCAGATGACCTGACTGAAAAATGTTGGATTTTATACCTGGATTATTGAGCATGGACTTTGTTGTTTTCAACCAGTTTGACAAGACTGTCAACAAGGAAGAGGGCCGGCAATGGAGGAGGGCCGTACCAAAGAGACCATCTTATCACAAGCAGAACTGGTTTGTTCCACTTTGGAGTAAGCTGTTGGGGGAAGAATCAGTTTTGTTGTGCGTTTCCTTGACTGATGAAGCCTTCTGGATGGAAGGTGAAATGTTTCAGCACAACAAAAAGAAACTGTCCAGATGACCTGACTGAAAATTGTTGGATTTTATACCTGGATTATTGAGCATGGACTTTATTGGTCCACTATGGGAGTGTGCTACTTGTGTGACTGAGTTTGTTGCGACTCCTCAGACTGATGAAGTCCTTTGGATGAAGGTCGAAACATTTCAACAAATGAAGAAACCGTCAGAGTACCTGACTTAACTTTGTTGGATTTTTTTACCTGGATTATTGAGCATGAACTTTGATGTTATGTTACTTTGATGCTAGCTATACATTCAATAATCTGAATGCTTTTAAACTTGGAACATCGTGCCGATTTAATTAGTTTAGCAAATTTCAGTCCAAGTATTTGACTCGATCTTCAATTGTCACTGGCTATTCTTAGACGTTTAATTTTAACGTGTCCAAGTTTTGAAATGGTGTTCCCAAAGGATTTGTATTTTAAGGTTTTGTATACCTCTTTGCTAGTTCGCATTAGTTAGCAAAACTCTCTAAATATCAAACTGATGCATCTTTCAAACTTTCTTTTGGGCCTGATTTTGTTGATTGTCTGAGCCGTTACTGACGAAAACCTTTTATTTAGCAAGAAATGACGAAGGTGCGCGTTAGCAAAATGAATGGTCCCCTCCAGTTGCCTTGCAACATTATATCCATTGTTTAAAGCCAAATATATTATACGAGAAACAAAATCATAGACTGTGTTGTCAATTCTTTTTTTTTTTTTAATTGGTCTTGTCTAAATTTCAACAATGATTACGAGCAGGAGTGGGCTTTGCATCACTCGTGGGTCTCAGTGTGGAGTTTGTGTAGTTACAGGAGCTCTCTAGCCGGTTGCATAATGTCGACAGACCTGAGGTCGAGGGATCCCGGAGCTGTCTGCAGGTTGTCAACATATGCCAGACGAAGAAACGCACATGTGAAATATCAAGCGCATTTAAAACAAATAGAGGGGCTGGCTGTGACGGGGGCGAGGGCTGGGAAATGTACATTTCTCTGTATAGACAGTGAAGATGGAATGACATAACAGGTACAGGTACAGTACATTTTGCGACGGTGCGAATATTTATTAAGCATTTAGATCCGATATTTGGCACGCAAGTCACTCTGCAATTTTGGCGCCATTTCAATAATTCATATATCAAACTGTCCAGCTCATTCGTGACGTTCTACCACTTCTGGCTTCTGGTGTTTGTTGGAAATATTTATTATTTTCAGACGTGTTTTTCTCTTTGAAAATGAATAGAGCTCTGTTCAAATCTCATAAAACCTGCCTTTCGCTTGTTATTCCAGCATTTTTATACTAATAATACTTCCGTTAATGCCAACTTTACCCTGGTTCCTGATAATATTCTGCCCTGCTAATGCACATGTCCCTGTTTATGCTAATTCAGAACCGTTAATGCCAATTCTACTATGGTAAAGCAAACTCTTCCCGATTTTTTTTTTTTTGCAGCACTGCTTATCTGCCCCGATTTGTGCTAGCGTTCTGTTAATGTTAATTTTAATAATGCTACTTGTGCTAATGCTAATTCTACTAAAGCTAACTCAGTTTATACATTTGTCCTGCTTTTTGCTAATGCTACTTTTAGCATTTATCTAGCACATTCTGGTTTACTACCGTTTCACGTTTGCTTCTTAGCTAGCATTTCTCTGTTGACGTTTCACAACTTCTGCCTCTTAGCTAGCATTAGCTTGCTTTTTGCTGGCTTTTCGATACTTTGCCTATTTGCTTGCATTTTCCTACTTCTTCCTTTTCTCATGCTCAATAATCCAGGTAGATAAATCTAACAAGGTTAAGTCAGGTCTTCTTCGTGAAACGTTTTTTCTTTCATCCAAAAGACTTCTTCAGTCTGAGGAGCTGCATTTAACTTGGTCTTAACTTGGCACCTTCTCATCACATCCAGAACCAGCTGTTCATATGATCAAGGAGGACCATCAGCCTAACGGTGGATCATTAGCACCCTGATGGCCGCTTGCTATTCACAGAGGGCTGAGTGACACTAGCATTAACAGCATTGTAAGAGGGGACAGTCGAACACGGAGGCCTCCGCCCGTTTAACACTGGACAGTAGGAATGCGCGATATGGCATAAAATTCATATCACGATATGTATTGTGAAGGGTGGCGATAACGATATATATCGCGATATGTTTTTGGTATAAAACTTGCAATAGGAATTTAAAAAAGCATAGGGTGTTTTTTTGCCATCATATATTTTGAATTAAGAAAATTCCACTACTAAATCCAGAGAGTTTTTAAATAATAAACAAATCAAGTATTAGGCTTCTTTCTTGCAGTGCAAAAGATATCAAATCCTACTGGACAGGTTCTCTTCACAAAAATGGCTTCCTTCTCTCCTCTCTCAAACGAAGACAAAGTGTTTCAACAAGAACAATCCATCCAGAGGTCCTGACTTAACCTCGTTAGATCTTTGTAGCAATGTTTGTCCTGCCTTTTTTTTTTATTACAAAATTAAACGTTGTACTGTAGTTTTTTCTGACGTTTTAGCTTTTTGTGCTTCTTCTTACCAATTTTCAGCTACTGGTGTATTTCAAGTAAGCAATAAGCTTTCGCACTGCATTTTTGCCAGAAATGCATTTTTTTTCTAGTTTCTTATTTTATTAGTCTCCACAGTTGTGTAGCTCCGGCCTTCTCATAGTGAGGCTTTGTTCGTCATCCAAGCTCAGAACAACGCAACCATGCCGAACATTTAATGATCCCACGTATGGAGAGAAACACTCCGAAATGTCCCAAGAACCCTCAATGCCCCCGTTGTTTTTGGTCCGGTGCTGGCATGTGTGGAACTGGTTGACACTATGCTTGGGTCAGCTCACTGTGAGCAGAGAGTCAGAGACTAATTGGACCCAACAACAAAGAGGGCGACTTTCCCCCAACCCTGTGGGAACAATGGGTTGATCAGACTCAAGAGTAAAATCTAATCCAGAGTCACTCCAATAAATTGTAAATAGACTGTACTTGTATAGCGCCTTTGTATCCAATCAAGATACTCAAAGCGCTTTACAATACATGTGCCCTCTTTTACCCATCCGGCTCTCTACTACCGGTAGATCTCTACAAAGACTACCGGTAATCTGAGTCTATAGAGACGAATCAGTGCTTCATCACATTCATGCACAGGATGGGACACACATCAGAGGCAATGAGGGGTTCAGTGTTGCCCAGGGACACTTCAACATGTGACTGCTGGTGGACTCGAACCCCCAACTCTCCCACTGGAGGACAACTGCTCTAACCGCTCAGCCACAGCTGCCCCAGATACTCAGATGAAATGTTTCCATGTGTGAACTACCAAGGCTGGAAAGTGTTGGTATTTCTTCACCAGTGTTCCGTCAATGGAAACATCAGGCGCATACCGTGGCTGTTACCTCCTCCCCCTCGCAAAGTGTGATTCCTAAAAAGAATGTAAACGGGCACATTTCACACGATACCTGCATCTTCTCTTCCCACACTCGCAGGAATATGGGTAGACAAATCACTCGAGGTCCTCAAAAGAGGAATGCGGCTTTTTAAATTCCGCCCTTGGAGATCTGCTTGGTGTGTTTTGACAGGTAGTCGGCTCGTCTCGCTGCCAAAGCGGTCAACAGAGTAATTCAAAAATAAATCCCCGTAATGGCCTCTAATAGCCGAAGAGTTCAAAGGTCAAGATCGTGACCCCTGAAGCAGAGCGCTGTTTATGTTACACGCTGACCAGATTTAAAAGCAATTAAGAGATTTATTTTCAACAGATAGGGATCAAGAAGGCAACATGTAATGGTTTCCCCAGAGGTCTGCCTGTAAATAGAGGTCATGGCAGATAATTCTCTGGTTGATTTCATGGCAACAGTGAGACAGAGGATGCATTTTCACAGGTTAAGGACAAATTCAGAGTTGTTGTTTTTTTTAAAAAGGCTCTGATTAGTTGGAACAATAAACTTTATTTGATAAACAATTACTTCAGCTATACAAACGAGACGGTAAAAATACTGTAGGCTGTTTATTTTTGTATTAAGGAATTAATGACGTGTGGACGTCGCCATTTTATTCACGCCGCAACGCATTCCGAGTAAATGACAGACAGGTTGCTCTGGTGCAAGCTCCATTCAGCTTAAGTGTTAATTTTGGATTTTATCTGACATTCCATCCATCCATCCATCCATCCATCTTCTTCCGCTTATCCGGGGTCGGGTCGCGGGGGTAGCAGCCTAAGTAGGGAGGCCCAGACTTCCCTCTCCCCAGCCACTTGGTCCAGCTCCTCCGGGGGAATCCCGAGGCGTTCCCAGGCCAGCCGAGAAACTTAGTCCCTCCAGCGTGTCCTGGGTCTTCCTCTGGGTCTCCTCCCGGTGGGACGTGTCTGGAACACCTCACCAGGGAGGCGTCCAGGAGGCATCCTAACCAGATGCCCAAACCACCTCAACTGGCTCCTCTCGATGTGGAGCATCGATGTTGATGTTATCTGACATTCAGCCCCTTAATTTGAACTGGAAGGCATTGACAGAGAGGAGAATGGAGAAAAGACTCAGCTTTCGCATTAGCTTCTGTGCCAATATTTATGACGTTTGCTCAGGAGCTAATATATACCGTGTTAGCGCTATATGGTGTTAGCACCAGAGCTAATGAATATGGCGTTACCTCTAGAGCAAATATATATATATGGCGCTAGTTCCAGAGCTAAGATATATGCTAGTTCCAGGGCTAAGACATATGCTAGTTCCAGGGCTAAGATATATGTCGTTAGTGCCAGAGCTAATATATATGGCGTTGGCTCCAAAGCTAATATATACTATATATAAAACACTGGCACTAAAACCATGTATGGGGTTAGCGGCAGAGTTAATATACATGTTGTTAGCTCCAAAACTAAAATATATTATGCTAGGTCCGGAGCTAATATGATATTAGCTCCAGAGCCAATATATATATATATATATATATATATATATATATATATATGGCATTAGCTCCAGAGCTAATATATATGGTGTTAGCTCCAGAGCTAATAAATATGGCATTACCTCTGAAGCTAATATATATGGTGTTTGCACCAGAGTTAATATATATGTTGTTCGCTCCAAAACTAAAATATATTACGTTAGCTCCAGAGCTAATATATATGGCGTTAGCTCAAGAGCTAATATATATGGCGTTAGCTCCAGAGCTAATATATATGGCGTTAGCTCCAAAGCTAATATATATGCTTTAGCTCCAAAGCTAATATATAGTGTTAGCACCAGACTTAATATATATGTTGTTAGATCCAAAACTAAAATATATTATGTTAGCTCCAGAGCTAACGTTAGCTCCAGAGCTAATATATATGGCGTTAGCTCAAGAGCTAACATATATGGCGTTAGCTCAAGAGCTAACATATATGGCGTTAGCTCCAGAGCTAATATATATGGCGTTAGCTCAAGAGCTAATATATATATATATAGTGTTAGCTCCAAAGCTAATATATATTACGTTAGCTCCAGAGCTAATAAATATTGCGTTCGCACTAGAGCTAACAAATATGGCATTATCTCCAAAGCTAATATATATGGTGTTCGCACCAGAGTTAATATATATATGTTGTTAGCTCCAAAACTAAAATATATTACGTTAGCTCCAGAGCTAATATGACGTTAGCTCCAGAGCTAATATTACATTAGCTCTAGAGTCAATATATATGGTGTTAGCTCCAGAACTAATAAATTAAACATCCCAAATTCATCACAGTTGATTGTTTTGACCCATATATTGTGCATAAGGACTAATAAAAAAATATAACTTTATTGTCACGTTATAACTTTTCGGCTTTTACTCCTTGTGTTCTAGTCTCTACGACAACCGATGTACATCACTGCCCTGAATGCACCGCGCTGGTAAAATAATGGCAACATCCTTAGGTGAAAAATGTAATAAACATTTATAATATTTTAAGTAATTATGATATTTAATGTGTCACAAACAACACCTTTAGTAGAAAAGGGAAATAAACACGTTGAGGCCGATATGTTGTGAGATATATTAAGTGCTCAGAGAATGCGTTTTGAAGAACAGTCAACTACTACCACACCAGACTTTAGCTCAATACATGTGAAACTGGTTGAGTTGTTGCCATGTTTCGTGTTTTCTAAGGTCAGTTGGCTGTGATGGACTAATGCAGACCAATGAAAAGGTAAATTACCGTACCGTAATTAAGTAATGTGTCGTGTTTTTTGTAAGATCAAAGCTACTGCAGTAAGTTAGAGAGAAATTACAGCCCACTTCCTGTCGATTATTTCATGTTTCTGAGCATCTGGATTGCGGTTTCCATGCCCGCTTGACCCTGCCCAGCCCTGCCAAAACTAAACACCTAAGGGTTCCACATGTCTCTGGTTTGGCTTTTTTAGTAACCCTCATCTAGGGTTAGTGGCCAAAGGTTTACTAAGGGTCTACAAGGTTTTTGGCTGCAGAAACTGACCTCAGGCATGCTTTGCCTGCCGCCTCGCCAACTATGTATGAGTGTGTGTGTTGGGGAGGCTTTGGGGGCGATGCAACCCGACTTCTTGGGAGCCACGACAAGACCTTGCATGACTCGAACACAACCACAGTCCAAGGCGAAGCCGTCTCAGACGTCAACGGAGCCAACCACCGTGAAGCCACACCCGGAGAGGTGAAGAATGCACGCCGATCTGCTGCTGCAGCCCTGCGGCTTTGGACGAGGCGCTTCGGGGGGAAGCGGACGGTGAAAGAAGGGATAGACGAGCGTGGTCTCGGTAATCGCGAAACTTGGAACGCGGGGGGGGGTGGACGCGCGTTTGTTTTCCCCGACGGCAGAGGAGAGACAGCAGCCCGAGCTGACAAACTGGATGTGACGAGAGGAAGAATTTAGGGAGGAGAGATCCAGACTGCGAGGAAGATCTAATTAAACTCTGGTTTCAGGAGGTTTTCTTTTTTGGGGAGGGAGGGAATATTTCTGCAACTGCAGTCAGCAGCTGATTCCTAATCTCATTCCCTGGGAGGAATGCGCGTGTTTTTCAAGGCGAGCGTGCGTGTCCGATCGGCTGTCGGGGGACTGGGAGGGGTGGGAGAGAGGATGGAGACGTGGGCGCCTGCCCAGAAAAACACCAGGCGCAGGAAATAGTGTTTTTACGGACGTGTCTTTGACACTGCGACGGACGAGGACACGTCAGCGTGTTTACCGTCTACACCGGACGTCGTTTGGTTGAGGGAAGATCCCCAAACGAAAAGTGCCGATGTAGCACTTTGACACCAGCATGCCATTTGTCAGAGGGTTGTCGTCTACGTTTACAAACACAAACAATAAAAACGGGCGGCGCGCAGATGTCGCTGTGGGGTTTGAACAGTGAGTGTTTTTCTGGACTGGAACAAAGAGTTTAAGTAAACCTAAATGTTTTTGGTGCAAGTTATTTAAGGGTAAGATGTCTAGGATTTTATTTTCTATAGCAAAGTAAGTAATTCCGAAAGTCCCAGGTTCGATCAATAGCTGCCCACTGCTCCACCTGAGTGTATCCCAGGTGTGATGGGTTAAACGCAGAGCCAGTTTCACCATTGTATGGGAACATACAACAACACATTATTATTATCGATAATTCAGGAAGTAGAAGGTCTGACGTATACAAAAACATGTCATCAGCATATAAAGAAACTTTGCGCTCTGTGCCTAATCGACTACACCGGTAGTTTTTTTTTACTTGTTCGAGGCAGCACAGATTGACGGATCCTACCGAGGGAGCAATTTTATCCACCACCAGGCACATTGGAGGAGCCAGGGGGTGGCCATTGGTGGCCTTGGCCCCCATAGAATAATCTTCAGCCTCAGCATTTGAGGAAACTGTGCTTTTGTGCAAGATTAAAAAAATAGAATAGATTTCTCAAATTATTGCGTAGCTGGTCTACATATATGTATGGCCAGTTTATATATGTGGTAGCAGCCATCTTGGATTTTGACTGGGCAACCCAGTTTTTAAAAGGAACCATTCTTGCTGCTCATGTAGCCTCACACAAAAATGGAAGTCGGTACAGGACTTATTTTTTAACACTATGGTGCTCAACATGCACAGATGGATGAAGGGTACGTTTTGTGCTCCGCTTGATTAGCCATTAGCCTAGCTAACGAGATGAAGACTTTACTTTTTGACTAATGCGAAGCTACGAAGTAATAAAATGATTTAACTGTTAAACTTTTAGAGTCTTTTAACTTTGACCCCAGATGGCTGCAGCAGCAAACTGAGGTTTCATTTACTGGTCTAACTGGTGCGGCTGTGGGCTCAGAGTCTCTGGGACTTTTTCACCCAAACACTCAGCATGAGAGGCGGCGGGCGATCTGCAACATTCACTCATCACACCTGTAAAAGAGCCGGACTGTGACGTCATCCGCCCTGTGCGCACGCGGGTTTGTTTACCTGCCTGGTGAAGAGGATGGCCGCGTCGTGGTGCTGCACGTGCTCGTCGTCCAGCGGGTTCTGCTGGTTCTGCCACTTGCAGAAGCTCTTCAGGGTCGCCGCCGCGTTCTTGGAGACCTCGAGCCCCTTCTCCTTCCCGGTGACCGTCAGCACGCGCACCACGTTCAGCCGGATGGGGTTCTCGATGCTCGCGTGCCCGTACAGCCTGGAGGCGATGGAGGCCAGCGTCAGCAGGTAGTGGTTCAGGTCGCGGCCGTACTTCTTGGCCATGGTCTCGTCCGCCACCAGGAGCAGCTCCACGTGCCTGGCGCGCGACACCGACCTCTTGCCGCGCGCAGCCTCGGCGGAGCGGCTCCGCCGCCTCCTGCCGCGCGCGCCGCGTCCCCTCCTCTGCCGCTTCGCGTCTCTGCGTCCTCGGCGCGCGTCGCGCGTGCCGCAGCTCTCGCGCCCCTCGTTCAGAGCCTCGAAGCTGAAGCTTTCGCGCGTGAACGCGTGCAACGCGCTCTCTGCGTCCTTGTCGTGCAGGGCGCGCACGTCGTGCTCGTGTCCCCTGGCCCTGACGATGGGGGTGATGGTGTAGCGCGAGCGGTTGACGGCGAAGAAGCCCTCCAGACCCCCCCCGCACACGTTGAGCACCGCCAGGGACTCCGGGTTCGAGTCCACGGTCCCCCGGTACGCGCACTCCCGCTGCGCGGGACTCTGCCCCATCACCGCGAGCGCGTACTGGGGGCTGAGGCGCACCGACTCGTCCCGCTCCATGTCCAGCTGGAAGCGCCTCCCGTCCAGGTACACCAGGTAGCCCACCTTCCCCCCACCGTGGTAAATCCGGTCTATGGTCCGGACCACCCCGTCCGTCCTCCGGGCGGGCGACAGCAGCGAGCCGCCCGCAGGTGGCAGGTAGAAGCCCTGGAAGGTGGTCACGCGCCGAGCTCCGAGCTCCAGCAGCAGCAGGAGCCAGAGCGCGACGCCCCCCCGGGTCCGAGCACCGAGGAGCCGCGGCATTCTTCACTCCGAGCCGACACGCGCAACTTTCCGTGCCTGTCCCCCCAGAAGACGCATCCTCTCCGGGTCCGGATCCCTCGCGCGCAGAGCAGCCAGCAGAGCTGAGACCATGGAGGGAGGAGGAAGCGCGCGCGCAGGCTGGAGAGGAGGACTGAGCTGAAGTTGGAGAACAAAAACACAAAGTTTGGCTTAAGAGGAGCGGGAGAGGAGAAGTCCTGCCCCTTTGTGCTCAACCTCCTCCTCCTCCTCCTCCTCCAGAGGGAGGACAAGTGGAGGACTTGGACACTGTCTCCCATCTTCACCAGGGCCTGGTCCAAACTTCTGTTTTTATCTTTTACCTCCTGGACTCTTTGAATTATTGAAGCTGAAGCAGTTTCAGATTAAACAAATCATGGCCGCTCCCAAAAACACTGTTAGGAAAATATCTCATCAGCCTCTGGACAGATGTTCGTCATGAAACGGTAACCTTTGGGTGAACCCCGTTACATCCTGCCACGAATAACAGAAACTGTTCGATACGAAACAGCTAAAACTTTAGCTGTTTTACTGACGCCGAGCTAAACTTTGACGTGGTAGTAGCCGAGAGTCATTTCAAGGTTTGATCAACGCGGTGTTTTTAACATCTAATACTCTGAGGGGACGCAGGCAGACATGAAGGCTCATGGGGGGGGGGATTAGCCGGTGGCGCACAGGTTTTTATCGGTTTTATCGTGAACAGGAACAGATTTGAAGTTTTGTCTGTGTGGCGTCCTCGTTCGAAGTGTTCCCATGATGGAGTGGCAGACGTTAGCCCAAAAATAAAAGTAAAAAAAAAAAAGGGGGGCGGTGTCTTAAATCAACATACCATTTATAAATAAATTGGTATGGTATACCGCATTTTCCGGAGTATAGTTCAACGTTTAAATTGCATTTATTATGAGTCACCGCTGACCCGTCGCGTTTATTTAATGGTCAGAACAGCTTCATTTTGCCTTGACGGCGCCATCCATCCACACATCCATCCATCCATCCATCCACCCATCCATCGTGGCGGAGCCGCTAGCTCTCCAGCGTTCCTCCGCCTGCACCAGCTGAGTGAAGCGAGCGCACACGGGAGGACTCGCTGCTGCAAGTTCGTCGAAATTTAAAGCGTCAGTCAGAAATTGCGTTATGAATACGGGGAGAAGTAGATAAATCGCAGGACTGACAAATCTATGAAGAAAAAAACCAACCTGCGACTTATACGCCGGAAATTACGGTAATCTGAGTATGGGGCCTCAGGTCGTGACCTCTGTGGTAAAAGCCTAGCTACGGCCCTGCTGCTGCACCGCGGGTCCAGAATCGAGCTGAACTTGGTGCCTGCGTCGCTCCTCTGTTATGCAATCCCACCCCCACTTCTCTGCCCCCCCCCCCCCCCCACCATCTCTCCCTTACACCAAACTGTGAAGGACACCCATAAAGGCAGAGCAGCAGCCGATCGTTCACACCGACAAAAAAAAAGGTTAATTAAAAAAAAAAGCAACAAACCCGACCCTCTCCCCCCCCCCCCCCCCCCCCGATGAGTTTTAATCCCCTTCGTCTCAAAGAGAGATGCGCGCCGCAGCACGTGCGAGGTTGGACCAAAACAAGCTCTCGGAGCGCGTGCCGAGCCACGTGCGGACGGCCCCACTTCCTGCCAGAGAGGGAATCCGACGCGGTTAATTGACGAGCCGAGCCGTTTATGTAACCGCCGGGCTCCGTCTGCCCCCCCCCACATCACTACACGCACTCCCATCAGCTCTAAACGAATAACGCCCCTCAGGATGGGAGCGTCTCCATATCCTCGGCAGAAACCAGGTGTGCTCAGCATCTGTTGCCATGGCGCCGACTGGGATGGAGGGGTGTCTCCTGGGTGACGGCCCACAGGTGCACGTTCTTTGTTGACGCACATGCACACTCTCCTCTCTAATACAGAGCCAACAGCCTTTTTCTTCAAGTGTTTTCATTTTTAATAATAATTAAAAAAAAACATTTTTAAAGAAAAAGTACACGGATGTAAACAAACAACAAAAAATAACAGCAAGTTTGTTTTTAGGGCGCTCAAGTTTGCATACGGAGCCTATTTATGGCGTTTAGAACAAATATTTCATTTTTTTAAAGGGTTACACAAGTACCGTACGGTACATTTTGTACTGGACTCTCAGTGCAGCGAGACAGATGAGAGGAAAGTGAATTATTAAACGAGTTCTTCCACATGGAGAAAAAAAAAAACATTAAAAGTTTTTGTCTCGGCGTCTGATTAAAAGTCGAGGCCAAAACGAGAATCTCTGCGGCAAAATTTTTCATCCTTTTCACGTACGGTAATTTATTTATTTTTTACAGTGATCCTTCTAAAATAGAAACGTTTCACATGACAGAGTGCAACGACACAAAAGTTTTGTTGAAAATCATAAAACGTGAAAAATAAATAGAATTTTAAAATTTAAGTGAGAAACTTTTAGATTACAATCATATTATTTTGTAATAAATACATAATTTGTCACTTCTATCAGTAAAATTCTACATTTTTTCAACTGTAATAAGAAAAACCTTTTTCTAAAACACAATCCCTACTTATATAAATATCTTATTCTTATAAATTCCCCTCGATTTTTTTTTTTTTTTAACATAATCTCAAACTACGCACATTATATTTTACACCTTGTGGACTTTTATGTCCAGTCATTTTAAAATCGCTTTAACGAAACAACATTCTTAAAAACAAAGATTATGACAAAATGGTGACATCATCAACCTTAATGTTCTGTGCTCAAAATTAAAAAAATAAAAGAAAACGTGGAGTTTAATTCACCTACGACACGGCAGACGTTTCGTAAAGTTTAATAAACCACGGTTGAAGTGGCGTTCCAGGAAGGATAATTTTTTGTTTATTAAAATGTAAACGTAGTTTTGAGTCCGAAGGTTTTATTTTTTTGTCCTAAATGTTGTCATTTAGCAAAGCATGAAGGTGAAATCCGTTTTTTAATCGTATTATAAGAAAAGCGAGATTTGCCGGTGCCGACAAACGTCGACTTGGTCTGTAATGACAAAAGTCGAACTCTTAAAGGGGCAGTTTGCATCTTGATCTTCAAACAGCCTCGATTTGGATGAATAACGTTTTATTCGGGCCGTGTTGACGGCTAGTGCGAGCGTTGCCGTCAGTTTCACATTCCTTCATGCCATCAGATACGAAACAAGAGCGAAGAACCTTATTTATGTGGAACTAGAGCAAAGAACGTTATAGATACAGATCTAGAGCAAAGAACGTCATTGATGCGGAAATACAACGAATAACGTTATTAATGCAGAACTAGGAAGAAGACATTACTGATGCGGAACCGGAACTAGAACGAAGAACGTTACTGATGCGGAACTAGAGCAAATAATGTTACTGATGCGGAACTAGAGAGAAGAACGTTACTGATGCGGAACTAGAGCAAATAATGTTACTGATGCGGAACTAGAGAGAAGAACGTTACTGATGCGGAACTAGAGCAAAGAACGTTACTGATGCGGAACTAGAGCGAAGAACGTTACTGATGCGGAACTAGAGCTAAGAACGTTACTGATGCGGAACTATAATGAAGATTGTTTCTGATGTGGAACTAGAGCAAAGAAAATTACTGATGCGGAACTAGAACAAATATTGTTACAGATGCGAAACTAGAGTGAAGAACGTTACAGATGCGGAATTAGAACGAAGAACGTTACTGATGCGGAACTAGAACGATGATTGTTACAGATGCGGAAATAGAGTGAAGATTGTTACAGATGCGAAACTAGAGCAAAAAATACTGATGCAGAACTA
>NC_056520.1:7583012-7594236 GCF_014905685.2 Nematolebias whitei | reverse complement strand
GCAGAACTAGAGTGAAGAACGTTACTGATGCGGAACTAGAACGAAGACTGTTACAGATGCGGAACTAGAGCGAAGAACGTTACTGATGCTGAACTAGAACGAAGATTGTTACAGATGCGGAACTAGAGCAAAAAATACTGATGCGGAACTAGAGTGAAGAACCTTACTGGGGACCCCACCAGTGTTGCCAGGTGTACGATAATTATCGTAGTTGTACAACAATTTTTCCCTCTGTACGATCAATAATCCCAAAAAAGGCCAAATATAAGATAATTTTCCATTCTGTGAACGTGTGGTTGTAATCGGTTGTCATCAGCCTCTCGCAACTAACTGTCGGACTTTTTGTGCGAACCCTGAAGGCAAACAGATGCACGATTGGCTGAAAATTCCAGCCAATCGTGTTTTTCTAAATGTGACCTACGAGTGATGTGTATGCGAGTGCCTGAGAACAACGGCCATGATTGGCTGAATAGTCCGCTGCACCCGCCCCATGAGTGAAGAAAAGAAGAAGAAGCAGAGCCGGTCTGGAAGCGGACCCATCACTACTATAGTGTATCAATAGATTTTTTTATTTTGGTTATGACGGGTGTACGATAATTTCCCTGAAAATATGATAATTTTATGTCTCTAGTACGATAATCCTACATTTCTCACCTGGCAACACTGGACCCCACCCATCCAGCTCACACAGTTCATCCGGTTCCTCTCAGGCAGGAGGTCACTGAGGAACCACTTCTTCGAGGAGGCTGATTTTGTTTATTATTATGATTATTAGATCCTTCTACTTGTTCTTTCTTTATTTTTTGGTCTGGCCTCAGGAAGACATTTCTTTCAGGGTGAAAGACACTGGTTGTTTAACCAACTAGCAGGAACATCAGAACGTTTCTGCTGCGATAAACACGTAGCGCACAATCGGCAGAGGTTTTAAGGCATTTTAAATTATTCTCGACTTAACTCGAACTAACCGTCGACCTGTCAATACGTTCAGAACTAAACTTTATTTCCTCAGAGTTTGTCCAAAAAGTTACAAATAAAATATTAATCGTTATAACTTTTCCACAGAACTCCACGCTTTAAGCTCTGAACTTTCTGTTTAAGCGAAGCTCTCGATGTTTTGGCAGCTAAAGTGTGATTTTGGCTAGTGCGACTCCACCGGGTGTAAAACGCGTTCAGAAACAATTTTCTGAATTGACTCGGTGACTAGCACACGTCTGACTCATGGAGTCACATCAGCAGACACGCTGGCGATCTGTTGTCTCTCGTAGAGAGGATAGTATCAAAGAAGCTGCACCACCGACACGCTAACGGAACGTTAGCGGCGTCTTTAACGGGATCGGGCGGTCCTCGCGTAGTGACCGAACCGGAAATAAATAAGAAGCTGGGACTTCAACCAGCAGTTCTTGGTGTGGAGACATGTGGACCGGGAACATCCTGCGCTTGATACTTCCTTGGTCATCTTCAAAAACAGAATGTAAACAAAACGTCTTTTTAAGAGTCGTGAGTTTTCGTCTCAGACCAAATTCATTTCGTCAACCCTCGATTTCGTTTCGTCGGTGACGTCCGGTGAGGATCCAGCAGCTTGAAACTTCCTGTCTGAGTCGTCGTCATGTCGCCTTCTCCTAGATGAGCTCCACGATTTGCTCCGTGGGTTTCTCGGTGAGAGGCGGCACGTGGGCGTAGGCCCGCATCAACCCGTTGCTGGAGATTTGATGGAGCGCCAGGGAGGACTTGATTTTGGCGGGACTGCAGAGGTGCTGGAAGCGCTGCGGAGAGAGAAAAGGAGTTTAAACGATCGCATTTTGTGTGTGTGTGTGGTGGACTGTTCTAAAGACACGGGCGTCACCTGCGGCACGGTTCCTGGAGTGGTGACGAGGGCGTAGACGGCCCAGATGGGAAGCAGGGACACGGAGGAGAGGGTGAGGAGCCAGCCCAGCGTGGTGGCCCAGACGGGAGCTACGAGCCCCTTCCCCAGACTCAACGGAGACCAGCGCACCAGGGAAAATATAAACGTGGCCTTAAGACAGAAGTAAACTCTTTAATGAGAACAGACGCCATCAGGAGCCTTTGTCCCGTGAGAACTAGATTTAAAAGGATAAATTCATCTCGATTACGTTCGAGTCGTTGGAAATGAACGCGAGGATAAAACTGCAACCTAAACTACCGTTCACCTGATTTATTTTCTACAGAGTACTCACAGTGCACACAGCCGGAGTGAAATACCTCCAGCACAGCCTGAAGACGGGCAGCGGGTCGTAGCCGGTCATGTCTCTGATGTCGGCGCTGAAGCGGTCGGCTCCTGCGGATGAAACCGTATCGTTGGTTCGGTGCTTCGCTCCTAAAGACGAACCACCTGACCCGCAAGTGGATTCTTTAAAAACTGCTGTAAAGAGTTGAAGTCATGACCGTGGTGCCCCCCCCCCAGCCCCCGTCTCGACTCTCGGCTGCTGGGGGAGCCATAAAAACAGGCTCGCTTGTTTCTTACTCATTCTCAGCCAGTTTGTCCTGAAAATTAACTGTTGAAACATTGCTCTGACTTTATTTTGCCGTTAAACAAACTGTGTTTTGTGCAACTTTAAAGCCTCGTTTCAGGCTGGGACGGGGGGCCCCGAGGACTGGTTTTAGAGACAGACAAGAAGGGGGTGGGGGGATCTGGCCCAGAGCCAGTCTCCTTACAGCGGCAGCCATCCTAATATACAGTCTGCTGGGTCTGAGAGGAATGCATTAGGTGGACGGCTTCTATTAAATCCTGGACATTACATTTATTATTGGCAAGAAGGAAATTTAATTAAAGTCAGTCATAAAATCAGGAAGAATTTAAATCAAGAGGAATTACAGGAGAGAGGAGTAGGAAAGAATATAAGCAGGAAAAACAACAAAATGGAGACAAAAAAATGAGAGGAAAATAGGTGCAAATACGAGAAGGAAGTTAAAAAAGAACCAGCATTAAGGGAATTATCGGAAATGTATTTGGAAAAGGATTCATGGAAAATAATAATATAAGGAGAAAGCATGGAAAAAGGTGAGACTGGAAATGACAGGAAAGGAGCTTACAAGCAAGTAAAGAGGCAAAAAATGGAAAATGAGGGCAAAATAAAATATTAATTACCGGAAGATGGAGACGGCGATTAAAAAGAAAAAAAGTCGAACAGAAGCGAAGAGAAAAAGAACGGAAACAGTCAAAACAAAAACGCTGTAAACATAAATAAACGAAGAGAGGAAGCGGTTCGTACCGTAGACCCAGCCGATGGCCAACGACTGGAAGATGGAGAGGAGCAGCAGGCTGGCTCCGCTGCAGGAGAAGTGGTCATAGATCTGGAAGACGTACAGACCACCCTGCAGCCAGGTGGAAACATTCATCCACAAGAGAGAGAGAAAAGCTCCTTAGTTTCACACCGTTACAAACAAACGGACAGGCAGCCCGTTTCTCCCACAACGACTCAACGGCTGCAAATTGGAATGAAAACACCAGATTTTAGCAAGGTAGAGTCTCCAAAGCTACTTAAATAACACCAAATCAGCTTGTTTGCAGATAAAAACATAGCTCATCTGCTAATAAACTGTCAACATGTGTTCCGCAGGGATCTATATTCGTTGTAGATCGATTCTCTTCCATTTGTTTGCTCCAAGTGTAAAGTTTACCATACCACTTTATTTATAAATCACTTAAAACAGCAACAAGGCCAACCAAAGTGCTGTACAGACAGAACAACAGGTAACACACAAAGCAAAATACAAAATGAGGTAAATCAGAATATAGACAAAAAAACGATGCAGATAATGACGACTAACCAGTGTGGAGCGTACAGGTTCAAAACACAGATCCTCTGGTGTTGAAAGCTACTGAATAGCAGTGAGTTTTTAAACGGGACTTGAAAACCGAGAGGGATGGGGGCCTGTCTGACAAGCAGAGGTAACTCGTTCCAAAGTCTTGGTCCTGCTACAGAGAAGGCCCCGTCACCTCTGCGCTTAAGACGAGTTCCTGGAACTGTGAGGAGCAACTGGTCCGCTGACCTCAGGGAACGTGGTGGGACATACGGTTGTAGCAGATCAGAGATGGGGGGGGGGACTGTTCAGTGATTTGTAGACATACAGGAGTATTTTGAACTGGATTCGAAGGTGAACCGGTAACCAGTGCAGGGAGGCCAAAACTGGTGTGATGTGCTCTCTTTTGCCTGTACTGGTTAAAAATCAGGCTGCTGCATTCTGGACCAGTTGTAGTTGTGCAATGGAGGTCTGACTGATACCAAACAGGAGTGAATTGCAGTAATCAAGCCTAGATGTAATGAATGCATGTATTACTGTCTCCAGGTTATTTTTGGACAATATGGGCTTCAGTTTAGACAGCCGCCTCAGTTGGAAGAAACATGATTTAACAATCATGTTAACATGATTGTTAAGTTTCAGGGAAGGGTCCATTATCACTCCCAGATTAGTGACTCTTTTTTTCTGACAGGGTTAGAGCGGAGAGGTCGATGCAGTGGTTTGTGACCGTGTCGTTGGGAGGGAACAACATGACTTCAGACTTCTTTTCATTGAAACTTAAGAAGTTTAAAGCCATCCAGTCCCTGATGTCAGCCAGGCAGTCGAGCAGCGGTTGAATAGAGCATGTACCATTGTGTCTTAGGGGGAAGTAAATTTGACAGTCATCGGCATAGAAGTGGAAGTGCATGTTGTGTTTCCGGAAAATAGCACCAAGCGGCAGCAGGTATAAAGAGAATAGGAGGGGACCCAGGATGGACCCCTGCGGAACCCCCCCCATTTAAGCTCTGCCTCTGCGGAACTAAAATCCTTGATGGAGACTCAAAAGGATCTGTCAGCCTGGTAAGATCTGAACCAATTGAGGGCTGACCCTGTGACGCCCACCCACTGCTCCAACCTAGCAATGAGGATCTCATGGTCAATGGTGTCAAAGGCGGCTGTGAGGTCCAACAGGACAAGCAGCACAGAATCACCAGTATCTGTGGATCTGAAGATGTCGTTAAAGACCTTCAGCAGGGCAGTTTCACTGCTGTGGAGAGGTTTAAAGCCAGATTGGAATAGCTCTAAGATGGTGTGACCTTCCATTGATCGTATGCAGACGACACCATGATTTGTATACATGTTAAAAGTGTGACACAAGGAAAGACTGTCATTGTTCTCCATCTTCTACCACTTATCCAAAGTTGGGTCACGGAGGCAACAGGTCCAGAAGAGAAACCCAGAGATCCCTTTTCCCTAGCAACACTTTCCAGCTCGCCCTAGGAGATCTGAAGGCGTTCCCAGGTCAAAGAAAATACACAATCACCTTAGAGAGTTCTGGGTTGGCCCCAGGTACTCTTACCAGTGGGACTTGCTTGGAAAACCTCCACAGGGATGCATCCTAACTGAAACCACCTCAACTGACTCCTTTTGATACGAAGGAGCAGCAGCTCTACGTTGAGCTCCCAGGGATGATGGGGCTCCTCACCTTATCTCCAAAACTGAGCCTGGCCACCCTACAAAGGAAGCTAATTTTAGCTGGTTATATTCTGGATCTCATTCTTTCTGTCATCATCCAAACCTCATAACCATAGACGAAAGTTGGAACGTATAAAGATCAGTAAATCCAGAGCTTTGACTTAATTCTTTCTTCACAACAATCAACTGAGGCAATGCCTTCATTACTGAAGACAAGGCCCCATCTGTCAATCCATCTACCATCACTTGTGAACAAGATGCCCAGATAATTAAACTCCTCTCCCTGAAGCAAAGACCCCCCCAAACTGTCATTGTTCCAATCCTAAACAACAAGACTGCTCAGCCACTGAATGACTTCAGGATTGTCTACTGCAAGTGAAACATTCAATTGTACGCAGACGACACCATGATTTATATACAAGTAAAACGTGTGACTCGTTTCCGAAGCTACATAGTAAACCTACATGTTTTTGGTGCAATGCATTCAAGTGGGGAGGGGGTACACTGTATAAGATTAGACGTAGGTTTGTCTTTTTGTCGCTTGTCTGAGGTGGTGCAGTGACGGATCCTGGCGAGCAAAGGGAGCAATTTTGTCCTTCCTTACACCTTGATACAGCCACACAGCAAAATGAAAGTCGGTACCTCACTTATTATTCAAGGTATCGTGCCCAAGTCTTGAAAAGACTCAACAACTTCCTGGCGGTTCATGTGGACGGTGTCTCGTGGACCTGGTCACGTAATGAGTCTAACCAGGTCCGACTGTTGAGTCTTACAGTTCCAGTGCAGAGTTCATATCTGAATCCAGGTATGTTGAAGCTGTGAATGATTCTAAACATTTAATTTACGGTACTTCCACTTTCAAACCAGATAAATCTTTGCATCACCTGAAGCTGAGCATTAGAAATCTGTTTTTTATTATTTCTGAAGGAAATTCCAAATTTTAAAATGAATATAGTTACTATACTTCTTCCGTACGATTTTTCAGCATCTTTCTTGTTCCGCAGTTTTTGTGCTATTTCAATAAATCTTATATCAAAACATTCAGCTCTTTCAGGACAATCCTGCTATTTGGTATTGGTGCAACTCTAGCTTTTTGAAATATTTAGCCTTTTCTGTCCTTTTTTTTTCCTCATAGAAAATAAATTGAGCTCATTTTACATCCGTCAAATCTTTAGATCTGTTTACAACCTTTTACTGCTCCTTAAACATTTTGTTTTCAGCTTCCTTGTGCAAATTTTAACTTTTTTTCAGCTACTTTCAGCTGTTTTGTGCTTCTTTCACATGATTTCTGCTAACTACAACATTTTGTGCTTCTGACTTCTTTCTGCTCCTTTCAGCTTATTCCTGCAAGTTTCAGCTTTTTCTACCATTTCAGCTACTATTTAGCTGTTCATGCTAACTTTAGCTTTTTCAGCTAATTCTACATTTTTTGCACTCATTTAAAACTTTTGTCAGCCTAATTCAGCAAAAATGTGCTCACTCCACATCCTTCTGGTAATTTAAGTTTTTCTGCTTATTAGCTACTTTTCAACTTTTTTTTTGTTGTCGTTGTTTCAGCTGTTTTAAGATAATTTCCACTTTTTTGTGCACATTTCTGCTTCTTTCAGCCTACGGTAATTGGGCAAACGTGTTCTTTCTGCTTTCTTCTGCTAATTTAAGCTTGTTCTAGCTTTTCAGCTAGATTTTTATTAGCCTTTTTTAAGCTGCTTCCAGATAAATTCATGTTTTTGTAGTAATTTCTGTTACTTACAGGCTAATTAACTTGTTTCTGCTAATTTCAGCTGGTTATGCTCCTTTCAGCTTTTTCTGCTATTTCAGCTACTATTTAGCTGTTTTATGCAATTTTTAGCTGTTTCAGCTAATTCCACATTTTTGAGCTCATTTAAGTTCCTTCCAGTTATTTCTGGTGGTTTAAGCTTCTTTCTGCCTTTTCAGCTATTTCTTTGTGCTAATTTTAGCTTTTTCAGCTGATTTCTTAATTTTTGTGCTCATTTCTACTTATTTAAACCTAATCCAGCAAATACGTGTTCGTTCTGCTGTCTTCTGATAATTTAGGCTTCCATTTCAGCTTGTTTTTAGATGATTTCAGCAGTTTTTCAGCAAGATTTTCAGCAATAATTATTCACACTGCATTTCTGCAGGAAATGCGATTTCTCTAGTTTCCTTCAGGTTAAAGGCGACTCACCGGTGTGACCATGACGAGTCCAATCAGGAAGCAGACGACGCACACGAACAGCAGCAGCAGCTCTCTGCGGCGGCCTCGTCGGATCAGGTGGGGGTACAGGTCAGTCACCGATGTCATCAGCGCCTCCAGGCTCACAAACTGGGTCAAAGAGGAGGCGTGTGTGTGATCACAGTGCGTGTGTTCACAGCTTAGCTACACACATCAGAACCCAGTGAGCACCTACCTGCGTGTCCAGACCCAGCATGATGATCATGAGGAAGAAGCAGACCGCCCAGAGCTGAGGAAAAGGCATCATGGCTACGGCTCTCGGGTAGGCGATGAAGGCGAGGCCGGGCCCTGAGAAGAGGAACAAACTGGATTTTTATCTGAATTCTTTCATAGTTTTGGTGAACTCGTCAATATTTCAACTCTTAATTAATGTTTTTAATGAGTAAACTGTTGCTGCTGTCTATAAGGACGTTTTAAGATTTTTTTTTTTCAGGTTCTTAAAGGTGCAGTTTTTTTTTTTTTATATAAACCTTTCCATTTGAAAAGACAAAAATGTCCAGCTTTATGAGGTGCTTCCATCTGAAACTTTACAAGATATACTTTAAATCAGGATATTTATTACCGTAATTTCTGGTGTATAAGCTGCTACTTCTTTCCCCCCACACGCTGTGAACCCCGCTGCAATAATGGATTTTTTTTTGACGGGCTAACGAGCTTTATGCCACTAAAAACAGTGATCTTCGTCACGCTTGGGCGCTCACATAGCTGCCCAGTACACGTCTCTCTTGGAAGGGGGAGGCTCAATGAGCCTACTTGTATAAATAAAGTTAAAAAAAATATGATTAATGAAATTACCTAACAGGTCACAATGGACCAATGAAACGAGGAGGGGAGGAGAGAATGGGGAGGGGGGGAATCCCCACTCCCCCATGACGGGGGGATTCCCTTGTCTGCGCAGAGCATGTGAGTCTCACATGCTCACAGAGCACTTTTGCTCCACGGAGCAGGACAGCTTGACCTCCTGCTAAGCTACTGTATTATTTTTCCCCCCAACTATCCGTGTTTAACATTTACCGTACTGTACGTATTTCTGTATGTTACTGGTACACATTTAATTAAAAGTTAAAAAAATCTTTCTGTGACATCTTTCTATGTACAGATTTCGTGTTACAACGTGAACACCCGCGGCTTATATATGTACAAAATTGGTATTTTATTTAATTTAGTGTGCGCGGCTTATATTGCAGTGCGTGCTTTAGACCGGAAATTACGGTAAATTTGGCAGAGACTTCTTCAGCATGTTTGATTTTAAAACGGCAACAAAATTTAAAAAAATGCTCAAGAGAGCCGATGTGTTAGCACATCAGCTGAAAGGTGATACATCTGGTGACTTTAAATAAAATAATAAAAATTAAAAAAAAAAACATGGCGTTGTTTTCAGCTTGTTCACCTGAACATGGATAGACTGTGGATATGTGGGGGACTACTTTTTGTGGTGGACTGATATACGTTTAAAGCTTCAAGCAGAGAATTACACGTGATGTGGTGCTAAACTAAAATGACATTTTGAACAAAAGCTCATCGACTGTTGTGATTTAGTTTAGATAAAAGCGGATTTTTCCACGTTTGGTGAGATTTCCGTTTCCGTTCGGACGCCCGGCTTCACCTGATTGGGCCACAGTGGATATATCCACGCCCTGCTCTTCGGCCATGAAGCCCAGCACCGAGAAGATGGCGAAGCCCGCCAGGAAGCTGGTGCTGCTGTTCAGGAGGCACAGCAGGAACGAGTCTCTGTAACACACATGAACAAAAACAGCTGCGTTAAAAAAAACGATTTTCGTAAATCCCAGGGAGTGCTTGTTTCTCTTTGCGAGTTTGTTTGGGGGGGGGGGGGGGGGGTACTGTGGGAAACATGGCAGCCGGGGCTTTTCTTTGAGGTGTGGCTATATCAGTGTGTTTTCTCTTTCCATTCCTGCCATTCCTTCTGGAAGCCGGTGGGAGCGAACGTCTTACGTTTCAGTGGAAAAAGTCGGCGTGAGGTGTGTGTTTGGCGTGTCGTGGAGCTGCTCCGTCAGTGTGTGTGCGCGCGACAGAGTCTCACTTATAGCAGTCATTGTTGTATTTGTTGTAACTGCCCAGGGCTGTGAGGCTCCCCAAGCAGATCCCATAAGAGAAAAATATCTGGGTGCCTGCATCCATCCATACCTGCAGAGAAACAGAGAAACGAGAGGAGACGAAAGGAGAGGTGAGCTTCGTCTGGAGTTGAGGTCATCCAAGATGCTTGAAACCCTGAAGCAAAACCCACGAGGTGTTCTCCCACTCACCTGAGATCGACTACGAGAGCTGCTATACCGCCTGAAAGAGCACCTAAAAGAACTTGTACCCCCCAGGACACTTTTTTTAAAAATAAAATGTAATAAATCTGCCTCGTAAGAGGAGTGGTTTTGTACCTGTGGGTCAGCCAGGCGGGTGTGGTTTGGTTTGAGGTAGTAGATGATGCCCTGCGTAGCTCCAGGCAGCGTGGCCCCTCGCACCAGTAGCACGAACAGCATGACGTACGGGAAGGTGGCGGTCAGGTAAACCACCTGAAACGTACGCAAAGCACGCAGGAATATTGTCAGAGAGAAAGAACGCAAGATGGATATGACAAATCAGCATTTCCCCTACTGGCCTTGGCAGGGCGCTCATCTCTTCGAGGATTTTTGTAGATGGGGAGAGGTTAGAGAGACGTGCGCTACTTTTATGCCAGCAGTTGTCAGTTGTGTATGTGTGTGTGTGTGTGTGTGTGGGGGGGGGGGGGGGGGGGTAGGAGTATGCGTGAGAGAAGCAAAACACTACATTAGTAGCTTTTAGCTAGTGCATATGTAATGCGTGCAGCTAGCTTAGCACTACGTCAGTGCCGGCAGTTGTCAATGAGGTGGGGGGTAGAAGTAGGAGTATGCATGAGAAGCGGAGCGCTACATCTGTAGCTTTTTAGCTAAGCGCATCTGTATTGCACGCCGCTAGCTTAGCGCTACATCAGTGCCAGCAGATGTCGATGAGGTGGGCGGTAAGACTAGGAGTATGTGTGAGAGAAGTGGAGCACCACATCAGTAGCTTTTTAGCTAAGCATGTCTGTATTGCATGCCGCTAGCTTAGCGCAACGTCAGTGCCATCAGATGTCGACAGGGTGGGGGGTATGTGTGAAAGAAGCGGAGCGCTACATCTGTAGCTTTTTAGCTAAGCGCGTCTGTATTGTGCACGGCTAGCTTAGCACAAAATCAGTGCCAGCAGATGTAGACAAGGTGGGGGGTGGGAGTAGAAGTATGCATGCTTTTTAGCTAAGCACATCTGTATTGCACGCCATTAGCTTAGCACGACGTCAGTGCCAGCAGTTGTCGATGAGGTGGGGGGTAGGACTAGGAGTATGCGTGAGTGAAGTGGAGCACTACATCAGTAGCCTTTTAGCTAAGCGCGTCTGTATTGCGTGCCGCTAGCTTAGCACTACGTCAGTACCAGCAGTTGACGGGGTGGAGGGTAGTAGTAGGAGTATGCGTGCTTTTTAGCTAAGCGTATCTTTATTGCGCACCGCTAGCTTAGCACTACATCAGTGCCAGCAGTTGTCGATGAGGTGGG
>NC_056520.1:7573541-7583002 GCF_014905685.2 Nematolebias whitei | reverse complement strand
GAGAAGTGGAGCACTACATCAGTAGCTTTTCATGTCTGTATTGCACGCCGCTAGCTTAGCGCTACGTCAGTGCCATCAGATGTCGACGGGGTGGGGGATATGTGAGAGAGAAGCGGAGCGCTACATCTGTAGCTTTTTAGCTAAGCGCATCTGTATTGTGCACTGCTAGCTTAAAACTACGTCGGTGTCGGCAGTTGTCAACGGGGTGGGGGGTGTTGAGGGGTAGGCAGGGCGCTCATTCTGTTGACAGAGCGGGGCGCCCTCCTTGTATAACAGCAGGGGAAACATTGCAGATGTTCTCTAGCTGAGGGAAAACCAAACCAGGAAATCCTGGGAAGTCTAAAAACTTGCAATGGAACGTTAGTCCCAAGAGAACAACTTCCTTAAAATTACCGGAGAGTTCTTTTAACTGTGCAACCACTCAGGCTTGTAGTTATTTTAAAACTTTGTCACGAAAAGCTCTTCACTTCTACAAGACGTGGCTTTAGTTTTACATTATTGTCAGCAGTCGGAAGAAACTCGTCGGGTTCATCGCTGCGACTAAAAAACTGCACCATGAACATGTTTTTAGTGTTGCTCTTATTCTTTACGGTTCATGAGCTGCAACAATAACATAAAATTAAATAAATAATTGATTTTTTTAACCAACAAATAAATAAATAAAACGCGTAACTATGTTGAACATAATTTCTTACCGGTTTGTTTAAGTTTCTAATATAAGCTGTTGTTTTAAAGCCAGTATCTCGCTGGGCTTTGACCAGTTAATAATTAACACAGAGGACACGATATCGTTAAAGTGGACAAAGAAATAAAAAACAGTTCGGCAAACTTTGCACATCGTTTAGTTACATAGAAAAATGGCCAGTATTTAGAAACCAGAGTACTGCATATGGAACATTATACAGCAATCTATAGCAATGGACAAGTAAACATATTGTATAACCTTTGACCTTGATTTGTGACCTTGAAACTAGTGTCATGAAAAGATTATGCAACGCGCTGTCTAGTGGTGCTAAGAATGTGTCAAGTTTCATTAAATTGTCTTGAGTGGGACGGAGGTTATGCTTGAGAAAAGTATTTGTTTTAACTTTGACCTTGATTTGTGACTTTGACCTTGGAACTGGAATGATGAAAAGTTAACAAGTAACAGTCTGTTGAAGAGGTTTGGCTAAATTATTTTGAGTCGATCTGATGTTTTGGTCAAAAAACAAAGTCCTTGTTTTAATGTTGACCTTGATTTGTGACCTTGATCTTGGAACTGGGGTGAAGTATACATGACACTTGGTCTGGTGATGACGCCTCTGTGTACGAGGTTTTGTTAAATTATTTTGAGTGGATCAGAGGTTTTGGTTGAAAAACAAAGTCCTTGTTTTATCTTTGACCTTGATTTGTGACCATGACATTGGAGCTGGAATGATGAAAAGTTTACAAGACACTGTCAGTTGATGACACCTCTGTGTATGAGGCTTGGCTAAATTATTTTGAATGGATCAGAGGTTTTGGTCGAAAAACAAAGTCGTTGTTTTAATGTTGACCTTTATTTGTGGCCTTGACCTTGGAGCTGGGGTGATGAAAAGTGTACGTGACACTGTCTAGTGACGACACCTCTGTGTATGAGGTTTCATTAAATTATCTAGAGTGGATTAGAGGTTATGGGTGGGGACAATAGAAAGTTTAGACCATACCGTAATAAGCACCGCCTTTGACAAGTGTTTAAAATAAATGGCTGCTCAAAACACAGAACTACTTTCAGTGTTTCCCCTACCGTTATCCAAGGAGGGCGCCCCACCCCGTCAAGAGAACCGAGCGCCCCGCCTACCAAGAGTGTCCTTCACCCAAAAACACCCCCTCCCTATTAACACCTGATGGCACTGATGTAGCGCTAAGCTAGTTGGGCACAATAGAGACACTAGCTATAAAGCTACAGACGCAGCCCCACGTCAACAAAAATCTGCCAAGACATGAGCGCTCTGCCAGGCAATTGATATATGGGGGCGGAGATGGTGTAGAGGCAGGGCAGCCGGCTAGGGACCCGAAAGTCGAAGGTTCGATCCTCGGTCACTGCATATCTTGTGGTGTCTCTGGGCAGCACACTTTATCCACAAAAATGCCCTCCGGGCGCTTTCAATAGCTGCCCACTGCACCACCTGGTGGTGGATGGGTTAAATGCAGAGACTAATTTCGCCATTGTGTGGAAACATACTGTGATGACATTATTATTATTATTATATAGGAAACACTGACTTTCTTGCAATTTTGAGTGACCTTGACTTTGGTTCAACAAAAAACGACGTTCGTTTTGTAAAACTTTCGTACGTCTGACGGTACATAAACAGCAACGCTTTGAGCTTTAGGACTGAACTCCTGGAAGATGGACAAAACGTGAAATCGACAGAATGTCAAGACTTCTACTTTGGTAACGATCCATGCCGCGTTTAAGGAAACACTTAAGCACATGAACAGGAAGTAGAGCGAGACGGTAATGTCGCCATCAGTGAGCAACCTGTTGAACTTCCTGAGCGATGATTCCAATGACGCCAACGGCTCGAACGGAGGCAATACACGTTTCCCCGTCGTGAAACGAAAAGAGGACGAGAGACAACCGTATTGCTGATGACCCGACTGATTTAAAACCCTTAAAATAGAAAAAGGTCGGCACCCTCCCACCCCGCTCCACCACCTTTCCCCTCCACTCTGGCTTTCGTTTGCTTTACGCGTCGACTCTGCTGGACAGAGTTCACGTCTAACAGAGATGATGTAACGATTTTGTAACAGTGCGTTTTCAGCACAAACTAAAACTCCGGTCTGATGTTTGAACCGACACCAAAACTAAAATGTTGATGGTGAGGACGTTTGAGGTCGTTTTAGCCTCCATCCATCTTTGGTTGTAAAAGAAGTGAATATTCCACTTTTCAAGGTTCGACAATAGTTCGACAGGAGGTTTTGGAGGCTACAACACTTAATGCATCGGCTTCCTAAAGCAGAAAAAATGAGTACCGCATACAGCACATCAAACGTCCGTCGACAAACTATTATACAGCGGAGCTATGGCAACGGTCCGGACAAGCAAAGACCTTGTAAAACCTTGGACCTTGATTTATGACCTTAGAGTTGGCAAGATGAAAAGATTACATGTATCAGTGGTAAAAATGTGCTTCAGTTTTAGTTAAATTATCTTGAATGGATCAGAAGTTCATGCCCCGACAATCGAAGACTTTGATTTAGCTTTGACCTTGATTTGTGACCTTAGAGCTGGCGAATGAAAATATGTTGCATGTAGCGATGGTAATAATGTGTATCAGGTTTGGTTAAATTATCTTGAACAGATCAGAAGTTGATGCCCCAACAACCAAATATGTTGATTTGGCTTTAACCTTGATTTGTGACCTTAGTGCTGGGGAGATGAAATGCGTTTGTTGCACGTAGCGGTGATAAACGTGTATCAGGTTTTGTTAAAATTATCTTGAATGGATCAGAAGTTATAGCCTGAACAACTAAAGACTTTGGTTTAGATTTGACCTTGATTTGTGACCTTGGAGCTGGCAAGCTTAAATATATATGTTACATGTACTGGTGGTAAAAACACATATCTGGTTTTGTTCAATTAACTTGAACAGATCAGAAGTTAATCTCCTGACAACCAAAGACTTTTGTTTAGCTTTGACCTTGATATGTGACCTTGGAGCTGGCGAGATTCAAATAAATGTTACATGTTGTAGTGGTAAAAATGTGTATCAGGTTTTGTTAAATTATCTTGAACGGATCAGAAGTTAATGCCCTGACAACCAAAGACTTTGTTTTAACTTTGACCTTGATTTGTGACCTTAGAGATGGCGAGATGAAATGTTTGTTACATGTAGCGGTGGTAAAAACGTCTCAGTTTTAGTTATATTATCTTCAATGGCTCAGAAGTTAATCTCCTGACAATCAAAAACTTTGGTTTAGTTTTGACCTTGATTTGTGACCTTGACTTTGGACCCGCTTCTCACAAACTGCTGGTTTAGTTGCTCTCACCTTTCCAGTGGACTTCACTCCCTTCCAGACACAGAAGTAGCAGATGAGCCAGACGGCGGCCAAACACAGAGCCAGCTTCCAGCTGACCGGACCCAGCTCGTCCAAAGAGTCCGACAGCTTCAGCACCTCCCGCCTGAAACGCAGAGGCAGGTGTCATTTCTGACGACACCCTGAACGACCCGGTAAAGCTTCCCCACTCACTCCCAAAACTCCATGACAGGAGAGGTGGCGTTCTCGGGCAGACTGCTCACGTTGGACGTCTGGTTGCGGTGGCTGAACAGAACGCACGCATCTGGAGAAGGAAAGCAGACATACGAGACTTCAGCCGCGTGGTTCGGTTCTCCAGAGGAGCTCAAACCGTCGCACCGGCAGCTGCCGCTCGTACTGACTCGTGTTCCACGTGTTGTTGCAGTGCGACCACGGCAGCTCCGTCTGGAAGCTGTAGCTCAGGTAGAAGAGCGCCCACGCCAGGATGACTATATAATACACGCAGCCATGGAGGATCATCACCTGGCTGGCGTAGCCGAGGCCTGCAGGGACGAGGAAAAAGAAAAAGTTAAAGACGGACGGCAAATAAAAGTGCGTTGAGACACCGAAGCACAAATAATCCTCAAAGCCTCCATGTAGACACGTTTTAGTACCAACGTCCTTCAGTTCCAGATGGAAGCATCTCGACTTGCCGCATAATTTGTGTTCCCTGGGAGGGTGACGATGATGATGGTCTGATCCTGATGAGACTGACTGATCAGCCCTTTAATCTGACTAAATGACCAATCCAGCCTGAACCGAAGCACGTCTCGGATTGTAAGTTTGTAACGGCGCATCTGACAGCGTAAACATCGATTCAACAGTTCGGCTCATTCTGCGACGATTAGTGTAGATACCTCCTTGAAAAACCTCAGTTTGGAGAAATGCAGCTCGACAATTAACGGATGTTCAGTTCTTACGCGCATGCGCCTGTGAGACCGGGTCAGAGGTTGATCAGGTACGAAAGGTCTACCTTCCATGAAACGTATCTTCACCAGCATACCCCTCAAGGAAATCAGCATCAGAAAATATATTCCAAGAAGAAAGAACTTCCAGATGATGACTACTGCAGCAACAGTAATTAGAGAGACAGGTAGGAAGGTACTCGGTGTGTCATCTGGACAGAGAATGGATAAGGAAACCTGGTGGTGGAATAGTGAAGTGCAGGACGCCGTTCACAGAAAGAGATTAGCCAAGAAGAAATATGACCGTGAGAGGAGACAGGAATATAAGGAGATGTGAGGAAGAGGAAAGTGGGAGGTACCAAAGGCAAAGCAGTAGATGAGTTGTACGGGAGGCTGGACACTAAAGAGAAGGACTTGTACCGATTGGCGAGACAGAGGGATCAGGCTGGAAAGGATGTGCAGCAGGTTAGGCTTGTTAAAGATTCATTCATTCATTCTTTCAAATTTTACTTATGCAGGTTAGTCTCATTGAGCCTCGAAGACTAATTTACAAGAGAGACCTGTTTATAACAAAGAATGAAGACAACTGTAGACAATCATAGAAGAACGTATACAAACTGAAAAATAAATAGAAGAAAATTATATTAAGAAACTAAACAAAAACAGCTAGATTGTAAAGCGATATAAAATACTAAAAACAGGAGTATGTCTGTGTTTTTGCCATGTTTGAAGCCATTTAGAGAGGTCAAGGTTGAGAGCTTCAGATCTTTTTGCAAGATATTCCAGGAAACAGGAGCAGAGTAGGAAAAGGTCCTTTTGTCTAGTTCAGTTCTCACTGAGGGAACACTGCAGGTAATAATGTCCTGAGAGCGCACGCTGTAGCTGCACTCACGCAGAGACATCTAGGAGGAGATGTATGAAGGCAGCAGACCAAGAAGTGATTTAAAGATGAAAATGTACCAGTGGGAGAGTCTGCGTGAAGTTAATGGTGTCCAGTTAACCAGTGAATACTGGGTGCAGTGGTGAGTACGGTAATCACAGCCAGTTATGAATCTTAGTGCACCGTGATAGACAGCATCCAACATCTGCAGGGTGCTTGTAGGAGCGTTCATGTAAATGATGTCACTATAGTCAATGGAGGGAAGGAAAGTCACAGTTACAAGGCGTTTTCTAGCATTCAGAGTTAAACAGGATCTGTTTCTGAAAAAGAAACCCAGTTTAACTTTCAGTTTCTTTACTGGGTTTTCCACATGGAGCTTAAAAGAGAGATGCGAGTCGACCAAGATACCCAAATATTTGTAAGAATCGAAAAACTCAATCGGGGCACCATTTGAGGATAAAATCAGAGGAAGAACTGCTGGGACAGACTTGATGTTTGAAAAAAGCATCCCTTTGGTTTTGTCGGCGTTTGAGACAATTTTGAGACGGAACAAATCTGACTGGATGATGTCGAAGGTGGATTGCAAAAGCTGGAAAACCTTAGCAACTGTTTTAGCTCGACAATAAACAACTGTCATCAGCATAGAAATGTAAGGATGCGTCAAGGATGCTCTGACCTACATTACCCATGTAGACTGTAAAGAGAGTGGGTCCTAAGACTGAGCCTTGTGGTACACCATTGTTGACTGTTAGATAACTGGAGGAAGTACCATTATGTTGAACACACTGACTCTGATCTGAGAGATAGTTAGAGAACCAACCAACAGTGTAATCTGAGAAACCAGTTTCTGAGAGCTTATGACACAAGATGTCTCGGTCCACAGTGTCAAAAGCTTTAGACAGGTCTAAGAAAAGTGCAGCACAATAATCCTCAACATCCAGAGCTTCAACAACGTCATTAAAGATATAGATAGGATTTGTAATGTTCTAACAAGTGAGGAGAGTGAGAAGATGGAACGAGTACTATGAGGAGCTAATGAATGAAGCGAATGAAGAGTAAAGGTCATAGAAACTGTGGAACAGGAAGTGGGGGGGGGGGGGGGGGAAGGTCTATAAACTACATAGGAGCTTTAATAGTGTTGTTTTTTTTAGTAAAATTTATGGTGAAAATACACCATTAGCTGTCATTTCTACATCAAATTTGATTTCTAGAGAGAATCTGTGAACCCGTATTTGGTGTTTCAAGTTGCAACGCCAACCCTGGAAACCATGACACGCACACAGCCCATATTTTCTACACAAACTGAGCTTGAACCGTCAACCCAGTTCCTCTAGAACTAGACAGCAACATCAAACGATAAGAGATAATGGCACTAAAACAACCATACTAGACTGGAAAAGTCGCCCAAACTTCTGGTAAACAGAACACAAGAAGGTAAAACTGTTGCATAATCAAAGAAAAAACATTCAAACTTTTAAACTTTATACAAAAACATTAGTTTGGGCCATGGTGAAACGGCGTAAAATGTCTAACTGTCCCACAACAGACAAAACATGGACTCAGCAACAGTAACACCAACCAAAGATGGCCGACTCTAGACCAAACAAGATTACCTCCAAATAACGGACAAACAGTCCTCCAGGCGCTGACCCCTCCCAGGCTGGTGAACTGTCCCAGAGAGGTCTCCAGGAGGAACAGGGGGATGCCACACAGAACCAGGAACAACAAGTACGGCACAAAAAACACACCTGCAAACAGAAAAAAGGTCAAGAATCCAGGAGCTGCCGCCCGAGGCAGGGAAACGTTTCCTCCTCACCTCCTCCGTTTTTGTAGCAGAGGTATGGAAACCTCCAGACGTTCCCCAACCCGATGATCTGCCCAGCCACGGCCAGGAGGAACTCCGCCTTGCTGGCCCACTGGCCTCTGGCCTGCAGGCCGTCTCCGGGGACTTCTCCCCCGTTGGGGGGGCCTTCTCGCTGGAGCTTCAGCAGCTGGTCGGCCTGGTGTCGCGGCTGCGGGTCGGCCATCACGGGTTCAGGCAGAGACACACACACCCCCCTGAGGAGAAGAAAGACGTTAATAAATAAGGCAGCGTGGAAGAATAATGAGCAAAAAGTCTAAAGAGCGCACATTTTATCCACCGAGACCGAGGGGAAGCACCGTCTGACTGAGCCTGGCTGATTTTTGCTTATCTGAGAGGTGCTTCTCAAGGACGACCTGCGAGGGAGTGTCCTTTATCTGCCGGCTGCAGGACACGCAGTGGGCGACTGCGTTCGCTTCAGCTCATCGGCTTCAAACAAACTGACCAACACAGGAACGGTTCTTAACATAACGAACCTCAAAGAAACAGGAACTTTTAGCAACAAGTTTATACCGTCACGTCTGACAACTCTGCGTCTGTAAGAGTAAACGACTGAGACGAGGAGGAAACAAAAAGTTTTCATTTCAGCACATCCACGTGACGTCACGTGTGTCGCAGCATGGCAGCACTGATGGGAGCTCCGCTTCGACTCGCTTTGTTTTTGTCGCAGCTTCTTTGCACACTGTACACCCGCGCTACAGGTACGACCGCGATGCACTCTTGGAGTTTTGTGTGTCGCTGCCTTGCCATCCTGCCATTGTGGTTCAGTTCCCAGCCCTCTTCCAGCCTCAGGCTCCGGACTGTCACGGAGGCCGTCTCCATGATCCTCCACCTGCCTGAACGGACTGAACTCTACGGAAAAGTTCGGTTCCACAGGGAAACCTCGAATGTTCTGTGTCTGCCGGACCCGGTTCTGGAGGGCAGTTGTTGTCCATTGCCAAGGTCGTTATTATCATTACGCTGCTAACGGGACTGCACTACTAACAGAACCACGCTGATACCAGAACCACGCTGCTAACAGCACCACGTTGCTAACAGCACCATGCTGCTAACAGAACCGTGCTGCTAACAGAACCGTGCTGCTAACAGAACCGTGCTGCTAACAGAACCGTGCTGCTAACAGAACCGTGCTGCTAACAGAACCGTGCTGCTAACAGCATCATGCTGCTAATAGAACCACACTGCTAACAGAACGACACTGCTAACAGAACCACGCTGCTAACAGAACCACACTGCTAACAGCATCATGCTGCTAACAGAACCATGCTGCTAACAGAACAACACTGCTAACAGAACGACACTGCTAACAGAACCATGCTGCTAACAGAACGACACTGCTAACAGCATCATGCTGCTAACAGAACCATGCTGCTAACAGAATCATGCTGCTAACAGAACGACACTGCTAACAGAACCATGCTGCTAACAGAACGACACTGCTAACGGCATCATGCTGCTAACAGCATCATGCTGCTAACAGAACCATGCTGCTAACAGAACCATGCTGCTAACAGCATCATGCTGCTAACAGAACCATGCTGCTAACAGCATCATGCTGCTAACAGAACCATGCTGCTAACAGAACGACACTGCTAACAGAACCATGCTGCTAACAGAACGACACTGCTAACAGAACCATGCTGCTAACAGAACCATGCTGCTAACAGCATCATGCTGCTAACAGAACGACACTGCTAACAGAACGACACTGCTAACAGAACCACACAGCTAACAGAACCACGCTGCTAACAGAACCACACTGCTAACAGAACCA
>NC_056520.1:7568482-7573531 GCF_014905685.2 Nematolebias whitei | reverse complement strand
CTAACAGAACCACGCTGCTAACAGAACCACACTGCTAACAGAACCACGCTGCTAACAGAACCACGCTGCTAACAGAACCACACAGCTAACAGAACCATGCTGTATAGGATTATGTTGTTGCAGATGTATTTCTTTTCGCTTTTAGCGCCTTTTTTTATATTGTTGTTGTTGCATGCTTCATTTGGTATTTCCTGTTGGTTTTTTGGAGAGTCAAGACGGTTCTTCTCGTTCTGAGCATTTCACTGCACTGTTGACCTTCTGATGATCTGCATATGACAAATAAACCTAAACCCATCCATCATGTTTGTTGTTTAGAGCTACAATTAGAGACACACACCCTGCCTAATATTACATGTTCAGAGTTATTTTTGTTTTTAAAATAAACAGCCTGCTGTGACGGCAAATATGAAGCAAACCATGTGAACTTGTAACTTTGATGTAAAGTCACAGAAACAAGTTACAAATGTCTGATTACATTTTTTATAAATATAAAAGTCATAATTTATTATTTGTATGTACTTTTTTTAAATTAGCTTCTATACATTGCATAAACTATAACTCAGCAGTGGCCCGTGTGATGCCATAAACTGTCCTTTAATTTGAAGGGCTACACTGAACTATAGAAATAAGCAAGTTTAAAGCCACTTGTTATTTTCTCAACTTACTGACGCTCGTAGCGCTCCTAAATTTATATTTGTATATATGCAAATTTATATTTGCCTTTGCCCCCTCCCAGCCCCCCTTAGTAGCGCCCCTGCAACTCAAAGCATGCATCAGAACTTTACAACGTTACAAGTGCACGTGTAATACATCAACCTTCACCGCCTACTTACTGCTGTTTGTTTTTGCTGGATTATCAATAAAGTTTTTATTGGCTCCATCATATCTGCATTTTAAGGTTATTATCAGATGCCTACCTCACGAGCTGCTTAGATCTGGTGTTTTAATCTCGGGGGGCTGAATTTGCGCCTTTTCTGCTGGAATTCCTTCACACGCACAAAAAAAAACGATGTCACGTGACCTAAGTTTGCCCTGTCCGAACAGTCACGTGACGTCATTGCCCCGCTTTCATAACGAGTTCATTTCGTAACTGACCGTTCCCCGTCCCGGTGTTTCCCCCCCACCACCCACGGTTACACCCCCCTTCATGCGCACAGTCTGACACGTGCACACCTGTTCAGAAACGGAGGCGTTTTGTTTTTTTCTCCATTTTTGTTTTGTTTCCGGGATGCTCCAGTTAAAAGAGTCCCTCGCGCCGCCTTGCCGAGCCTCTTCGCTAATTTTCGTTCGGTTTATTTGTTTTTTTCGTTCCGAAAGGACAAACCGCGACCAGAGGCGCCTACCGTGGCTCTCCGCACCGTGGACACCCCCTGTCCCCGAGGTGAAGTGGTGTATTCCCGGCACGGCGTGCGCTTCCGCCGGCCGGTGAGAATGGATGCCTATCAGCCGCGTGGCATCATGGGTAATTCTCCCCCTCCAATCGTGACTTCCTGCTGGCTACCTGTTAGCGTGTTTTCTTCGCATTTATTCCCAAATAAATCATCACTGGGCTGCTTTTTCCTGTTTATAAGTATGGCAACTCAGTTTGTAGCTTTGGAAATCTTAATAAATTGAATTAAAACTAACCAAAAACTAACAATTTTGTGATTTAATCAAATGCCACAAGCCTAATAGTTGTGGCCAACTGAAGGCCCGAGGGCCAAATATGGCCCTTGTCAACATCTGATCTGGCCCCCCCACCAAGAAGACATTTAAAAAGTGAAATATTTTTATTGCTTCTCATTTTACGTAAAAACTGTTTATTTGGTGCAGACTTCTCCTGAAGTGGCCAACTCTGAAGCCACGAAAAAATTAGCTTGAATCTTTAAGTAATCTTTGATTTTGATGCAAAAAGGGCGACAGAGAACGTCAAATGAGACTGATGCAGCACATTTTGAGACAACTGCAATTTAGAAAATATTTCAGGGTTCTGACTGGAGGTTATGGCATCGACTAAAATTGACCTTTGGTTTGAAATATTCCATTTTGGCCCCCTTTTTTAACGGAGTTTGACACCCATGTCCTAATAGATCTAACACTCCCAGGCTTTAACCCATGTTTAGAATGATCTCTGGAAGCATTAGTGTCTCTTTCATTGTTGATTTAGGAACAATAAAGCACGTTTACATAAACCTACCAATGCACACTAACCAGCGACTATTTTAGCCTCTTTTTGGGGGTGCTCAAGCACACCTAAAATTTAACTCAGCACCCCTGAAAAATACAGAAACCATCATTAGGATTTCGTAAGGAAACTCAGTTCTTATAATTCACCAAAATATTGAATACATTTGGAATAAATATGGAATAAATGACACTCTTAGTAAAATGTTTTTTTTTTTCACGAGTCAAATCCTCAATGCCATTTGTCAATGAGTCCAGTAGGCACGTCAGCAATAGACCAATCAGCGATCTCAATTTGTTCATAAGGTAAACGCCCATTATCTGCAGGAGCTCCACCCCTTTTCCTCCAACAACATTGCCAGGATTTTACATTACAATCTTTGCAACCAGAAGGATTTCGTGAAAAATCATTTAAAAAATAGTTAAACGTCGTCAGTGGAGAACATGTAATTCAGACAGAGTTACCTTGAGCTTTTAAGGTGGAATACTGTCTGGAAAAATGTAAAAGATGATAAAGACTGGTGCAACCTCATAATCAGCTGAATACAACAGTTATAAACAGGAAGTACCACGCTCGTCTGTATGAAGGTAACTGCAAGTAAATCGTCCGTTTTCTGTTAAAATTACATTACATTGTATGCTTAATGGTTAAATTAAAGGTTAATGCTTAAAGCTAGTTGAGCTTTGTTTAGTGTGTTTAATGTAGATATATGTTGCAACTTCTGGTTGCATAATTTAGTCTTTGTTATGATAACACTAAACCGATTTTGTACAGTGTTCATTAGGTTGTGTAATCTACAGCAGAGTGCTACATCTGTATAGCATCTTACCTAGTGCTAGCTTAGTGCTACGTTAGTGCTGGCAGTTGTTGACCGGGGGTTGGGGGGTTAGGATGCGTGAGAGAAGTGGAGCGTGTTCTATTCACACAAGTGGAGCTGTTGGTCAGGCTACTTCTTGTTGTGCCATTAATTCTAATTAAATCTAGTGTTTACTTATGTAGGTAAACATGGACGTTTAACAACTCATTAAAATACACCAGAATGCAGGAAAAGGCATCTACTCTATTCAAAAATTTCTGAGGGAGGACACCTAGACCCCACCACCACCAACACCACCACCAGTGTGCATCCACCACATTACACACTTAAAACATTGGTGCCCCTCTCTTAGCTAGGCAATTTTATACACATATTGTTTTAAGAATATAAATTTCGAAGACGACAAGCTTCAATAAGTTTATTTCTTTAAATGATTAGAAGAAGTGGTGTCTCTGAACTGGAGAAAGCTTGTTTCTAAACGTGTTTTAGTTTTCGGTGTAGCCCTTCAAATTAAAGATGTACGTTTGACTTTTTTAGGACTATGCGATCACATCTAAGACTATGTTTACAGAAAATAACCCATTACATCCAGGAGATAGCAAAAGAGTAAAAAAAATAAAATTAAAACTACAGGAAATTACCACCGGTTGTTTGTCCTCTGTTGTTGCACATGGCTGTTTGAAACGAACAAGAACAGGAAACAACGTGGTAGATGTTGAATTTAAAGCAGAGCTCGGCGCAAAAACATCCAACAAGTACAAAATTCACGGTAGTTCATTTATGAGAGCAGCATCGGCAACCACCAACCTAAAGAGCTTCACTGCATTGTTAAAGGAACTTGGGTTTCTATGCCTAAATCTGCAACTACGTACCAATACAAACTTGGGTCACGGTTTGTTTTGGTCGCCTTCATTACTTCAGATTGTTCCATAAACAGAATCAAGAAGTCAAAGGTCAAGAGTCAGGAAGCAGTAAAACGTCTGACAATCATTCAAGACGCACAAATTCCTGAACCAGTCCGCATGCCGCCTCTCAAAACGCAAATGCGTCAATTCCCTGAGGACGGATAAACCCCTTCAGCCTTAAGGGTCCTCCACTATAGCCGCCATTGTTCTGCCCCTCAAGACCATCTGCCATGGCATGTAGCGCAGTCCAGACGTAGCTGTGCAAATATTCCCGATGCTTTATGGCTGCTTTTATTGACGTCTGGCATCAAGGCCAGCGGGGCGCTGATATGCGGTTGTGATTGAGAAACTCCTTTCCTTTTCCGTCTCGCTCTACAACTGCAAGATTTGCACAACGGGAAGGAGCAACAAGAGAGCGGTGGAAGTTCAGCTGTGATTGTAGCCCCTATTCAATACATTCAAGTATGTAAAACTCGTGCAAACACAGGTGTTATACAGTAGTTGCTTAAATTGCAGAAGACTGAGTGACAACTGAAGGTGTAGGATCGGATAAAAAGGTGTCCGGTTCCCCAAAGAGTCCAGGTGTTCTTTGACTCAGCAGCTAAGATACCGGACACCCGCCAGCTCGTTTTCTGTAACTTAAACTGGCTGCCCAGCCTGTCCTAACACAGTCTTTAGGTGAGGTCATTGTGAGCCCAGCGAAACATGACTAGATATTACCTTGAACGGTTCGGCCGTCGGTTTTCTTTGAAAGGCACCCGAGCGTAAAAGATGAAGGTTTTGCATGTTTGTTGTTCCAACTGATTGTGTTGTCCATTTTGAAGTGAACATTTTTGAGTTCTAGGCTGGAAAAAACATCAGAAACACACTTAAAGTCTGATTTTGGACTGGGAAACTCAGAGGTTTCTCACTGGCCCCGACTTTAAAATCCAATATGGCTGACTCATGTATGAAAACTTGTAACAGCTGCAGAAATCAGTTTAATAAATAAATGTTCTGCATTATATTCTACCCGAGAAAAGAGCTAGAAAGACTTGATGAAAAGCACAGTCGTTTGTTATGACGTGGATTTGCTAAAAAAAAATTAAAGGGTTATACCAGAGGTGTCCTGGAGGACCACTGTCCCACTTGTTTTAGAGCAAGGGTGTCCAATCCTGTCCTGG
>NC_056520.1:7552196-7568472 GCF_014905685.2 Nematolebias whitei | reverse complement strand
ACTTGTTTTAGAGCAAGGGTGTCCAATCCTGTCCTGGAGGGCCACTGGCCCATGCATTTTAGAGCAGGGGTGTAGAATCATGTCCTGGAGGGCAGCTGTACTACATGATTAGGCAGGGGTGCCCAATCCTGGTCCTAGAGGGTGACTGTCCCACATGTTTTAGAGCAGGGGTGTCTAGTCCTGGTCCTGAAGGGCCACTGTCCCACATAATCTAAAGCAAGGGTGTCCAATCCTGTCCTGGAGGGCCACTGTACTACATGATTAGGCAGGGGTGCCCAGTCCTGGTCCTAGAGGGTGACCGTCCTGCGTGTTTTAGAGCAGGGATGTCCAGTCCTGGTCCTGGAGGGACGCTGTCCCACGTGTTATACAATCTTATAAAAACCTGTTTTGGGGTAACTCGGTGGTCAGTGCAGGGGTCTTGTAATCTTAAGGCTACATGTTTGAGCTCATTTTACGTCAGGAAGGACATTTGGTGTAAAACAACTGCCAGATATTTTATGCATGTTTGCTACATGCAGGCGGGAGCAGCCGAAACAACAAAAGAAGTCTTTAAAAGAGGTTATTCCCGATCACTGGGACAGGTGAGTTTATGCATTTGACTGAGACTCCAGTGATCAAAAGTCAAACTACAGACGTACCGGAATCATTTAATTTTAATTAGTCATTTTGTATAAACTCTCTTCTACATTCTGAGCAACTTTCATGACAATCTGTTGACCCGAATGTGGTTTTTGAAGCCCCACATCTAAGCGTGTCGTCGGTTGTTTTTTTAATGCCAACAAAATTGCAGAGCTTGCCAATTTCTCAACCAATTTTAACAAAGTTGATTTTTTTTTTTAATTCTGTGTTAATTGCATCCATTAAAAATGCACTCTGGGAGCGACTTTTCTTTTGGCACAATCCTATAAAGCCTAAAGATTTTTTAAATGAAGTGATTAATGATAAAGTTTCAAACATGATTAAAACTTGCATCTGAGGAGGTAAGCACTCGTCCTCACATTGAACTTACCTCTCTTTGCGGATGTAAGTTCTCACCAGACCCTCGAGTCGGTGCTTCGATGAGCTGGATTAAAGAATCTGCTGCTCATCCTGATCATTTTACAGCGAACTGAGTTTGATCTGGTCTCTCCCTTGCCTGTCCAGCCTTTTGTCTGTGCTGAACCGGGTTCTCAGGGAAACCTGGGAGAGCTGAACAAACCCAGATTCCTGTTGTTCATCGAGCCTAGTCAGCCTGAGCGTATCATGGGAACTGTGTACATCTGGATGTTAGACTTGTAAGAACTCAACCCTAAAGCTACTTGAACAGTAGTCTTTATGTGTAGTAGCTGCCATTGTAAAACTTTATCAGCAGTAGAGGGAATATGTCAAAATCCAAATAAGCTTTATTATCATTGCACCGAGATACAACGAGAATATGTAGGTACAGCCATCCGAAAGATGGGCGGAGTGCACGTAGCTGCTGCTATAAAGCACGGCCTTCTTATCCTTTTCAGAATACATTTTTTAGATCGAAGAAGGGGCAAGCCATTAAGATAGGATAGTGGTATTACAAAAACACATCTCTTCACAACTTGTCCTAAAAGGACACGATAGAAGACGTAAAAAAAACTCTGCCAGCAAGCACATTTATGAACACGTTACATATGGATATACGACGAGGTGGTCCATGAAGCACTAACAGATAGTCCATTGTCCTGATAAGATGATGGTCAGCTGGCACAGTTCTGATAAGCCTCCACAGAAGATGGGGGGGGGGCGTGGTTGCAATAGACAAAGCTTTTCTTTAGTTTACACATTTCCCAGAAGAAATTGATAAGTCGGCATGTTTCAAGGCCAACTGGGGAGTCAGATTAACATAACCATAATTGTTGACTTATTCAGGCAGACAATTTTTTTTGGTCAGCCTTCGAGTCTGTACTGATCCTTCCAAGGTCTGAAATGGCCAGATTAGGGTGCATTCTACTGGTTCGTGCTTACGAGCCTCTTTAAGGTTGTTTTCATGCTGACCAGTCCCAAAGCTACAGGTTGCCTGCGATTCAAATCACTTCCAACTTGTGGTTTTGCTTGTAAATCAGCTGATTTTGAGTCCTCCCAGCACGAACCAAAACATAGACAGTAGCCTGACGAGATCCAAATTAGCTGCGGCCATCTTCTTTGTATGTTGATAAACCAGGATCTAGACTATTCCAAACAAGAAACCTTTTATCATAAATCCAATTATATGCAATTCCGACATCCTCGTTCGATAGACACATCGCCCCCAGAGATATATCCAGCTGCATGCGTATCGTCCGAGCAGAGGAGGGTTCTCCAGGACCCTGTCGCTTTCTTGAAAAGATTTTGGAATTTGCGTCGAAAGTCCAGTTGGTCAGATCCAAAACAGTTTTCATTTCGGAAGATGTGTAAAAAAAATAGGAGCTGCTCCGATACACAGACAGAGAGCAAAAAAGCAGGAGGAGAACAGGGAGCGGGAAGGAACACGTACGCCTCATTAGAGAGCCAATGGGAAAAAGATCATGGCAGTATTACTCAATAAAAAAGCTTGCAAAGAAGTTTCAAGGTTTTAAAGTCTTATATTGGTGCATTCGTCATCAGGTGGCGCAGAGGTTAGAGAAGATTTTAAGGACGCTCTCTTGGTGTAGAAGGGGATTTTGCTCTTGTGGTTGATTTAGGGATGACATTTGCCTAGTTATGTCAAACCTTCTGGTGCATTTAGTTATCGTTTTAAGATCTCCAACTTCATCCTCTACCGCTTATCTGTAGTCAGGTGGTGGAGGTAACAGGTCCAGGAGGGGAACCCAGACATCCCCCTCCTCTGCAACACTCTCCAGCTTCTCCTGGAGGACCCTGAGGCGTTCCCAGACCAGCGAGGATATGTATACCTTCAGCAAGTCAACTATCCCTGGGGTTTTTTACCCCAAAGGAACATGCCTGGAAAACGTCCAAAGAGAGGTGTCCAGGAAGATGACGCACCTCAACTGACTCCTTTTGATGCAGAGGAGCAGCGGTTCTACTTCATGCTCCCTCCAGATAACGGCACTCCTCACCCTACCGCTAAAGGGCTCTGCATACTCCATCTGAAGCACATCACATGGTTGCGGGACATTTGTTTCCATACACAACTTTCATAGTCCACAAGACATACAGCGCAAAGCTCCTGGGAAATTTCTCTCACTTTTATACACCACAGCATGGGTTTCTTCTCGCCAGAGGCTATATCCCATCTCTGTATCCACCGTTTGGCCACAAATTTGCCATGAAGAGAGCGCCACACTTTTCAGCAGACGGACTCCTCCATGCACAGTGTCTGCACGATCTCCATCCAGGAGTTTTTGGCCATTTGGCTGTCTTTCTAAGTGTTTCTACAAGAGTCGTATAGCTGAATGTCCAAGCACTATTCCGCATTGACGAATACTGGACAAAACTTCGGACCAATCATACAACACTTTGTGTAAACTCCTGTGAGGAAAAGTTTGGCCCGGGCCTTGTGTCAAGAAGGGGCGTGTGAGGCTACTCTGAGAACAAAATGATGCGTTTTTTTGTCACGCAGCTACATCGATGAGAGCTGATTTTGTGGCTTCAGGTGGAGTATGCAAGGCCTCAAGGCTCATCCCCGGCCACCCGATGGAAGCTCATTTCAGTTGCTTGGATCCAGGATCTGGTTCTTTTTGGTCACGACCCAAACCTCATGACCACAGGTGAAGGTTGGAAGGTAGACCAACCATTAAATCGAGAGCTTTACCTTTAGACCCAAGTCCTTTACCTGAAACAAAGACCCGCAGTGGGAAATTCTAGTTTTTAGTTGTTTTATGAGGAAAACTCCATTAAGGAATTAAAGAGGCTGTTTATTTTTTTAATCAAAATTATAGGCATGACCTTGCCATCTCTGCAAAGTTGGAGAAAGCAGACCTTTTTGGTACTTTATTTTTATATTACACCATTTAAATTTCCAGGTTCATTTTTGAACCAATAAAATGGGATTAGCACAAGACTTTTGAAGTTCTCTTTGGCACAGAAAGGCGAGAAAAGACTGAAAGAAGAATGCTAGAGAATTAAAAATGGAATAAATTATAAAAAAAAATAATAAAAATAGAAGTCAAATATAAATGTTTTAAAGAAAACCAGAGACAATATCTTATATCTTATCTTCTGTTTTGTAAACATGTTCCACTCATAGCTGCCATATCTGACAGAAAGGGGAAAATGTTTCTGTAATTTGTTCCTTGTCTGTTAGAAATATCGCTTTCTCCTCTGCAGAAGAAACATGAGTCAGCAAATTCTACACTGAGGGAACTATCATTTGCCACATTCATGCAAATGTTGCTGAATCTAAAAATGGACAGGATTCATTTCAGCTGGTTTCTTTGTAGCTTTCCATAAACAAAACCAAAAAAAAAGACCATATAAACTACTTTAAGATTAACTATTGTTAAATTAGTTTAAGTTACGAATACTTACCAGAGCAATCCACAAAGAACAAAGCGAACCATGGGTTGTTCTGGTAATGTAGTGTTTTAACTACTTCCCACTAAATTGAATTAAATTTCATCTTGGCAGCATTCATCCTAGCCATTAGCTTGTAAATCTGACCTGGTATCTATCTGGTAAGATATTGTATATTACCTTTTACTCCATTTAAACATCTCCACTCCTGCTTTAAGGACTTTTTTAAATGCCAACATCACCCCTTGTACGTGAATTTTTTTGTAGTAAAAGTCAGAAACTCTTGGTTGAATTACCGGATCAACATCATTATGTCAACATGGCTTTTGATCATCACTGTTTTGTAGAGAAAAAACGTGAATAAGCTGGCTACAATACAAAACAACAAGCTGAAAACTAAGCACAGTAATAAAGACTTATGCTTCCAATTAGGTAAACAAAATGTGTTCCTGCCTTGGGGAACGCCCAATCAGCCCGTTACACTCCCATTATCAGCGTGGCATCAGACCCATTTATTGTCTGTGATATTCCTGCCAAGGACCCATCAAACGAGAGGAATGGCTTAACATAAGCCAGTCCTCGCCACACGGAGATGACAGAAAACTGCTTTTGCCAAATCCAAGAAGCTGCCTCAGCACTGTGGTTGAATCACAAGGAAGGCTTGGAAATGTTCGTGGTCACTTTTGGCAGGCCTGACAGAGCAGCTAAACACTAGCTCAAAATAAAAACAAGCAGACAGCAACAGCAGTGGTAGGTACTGACACAAACTGGGGGAACTAAGTCTTCAGGTGAGTGTTGGCTTTTATCTGTGAGATTGTCGTGTCCCTACTCAGGTCAACTCGGCAGAACTATAGGTCTTCAGGTGAATGCAGGGCTTGTGACATGTGGAGGACTACTAGCCTTTTTGCAAGGGCTCAGCTCGGTCCTACTTGGTTCGACTCATCACTCTTCAAAGTCTTTCTATTGGGTGAGCTCACCTGCTTCCAGCTTGGTTCTCAGGACCTCCTTGGCCAAGGTTCCAAGCAAGCATGGTTAAGCAGAAAATTTGACATCAGAAGACTGCAGTGCAATGACGAAGAGACATATCAATCACGAGAGTGTCTCCTTTACGAGAATCAAGATCACCATTTTCAAAGCATTGTAATCCCAGTATTTATTTTGCTTTAAAAAATCCAATAAATAGCAACACGTAAACCAACTCAGTGGTACTAAGAAGAAGTGCAGATGCTTTAGATGGAGTTAGATCAAATGGACTCGATTTACGAGCTCCGATTGGTGGAGGGAAGGTGGCTTTGACTTGACCATTGCATTTTTGGCAACCGTGGCAGAGGACAGCGAGTCTTTTCCGACACTTATCTTGCCCATTACTGTGCTGCGTTTACCATGAATAGAAGATAACAATGCTGAAGTTTTGGGAGGACTTGCTATGACGATCCCACTCGCATCAAGGTGGCACTTAAGATATTTCGAAAACTGCAGAGACCTTGTAGACCCAGGTGGAGTTGAAGCGAGCTGCGGCGAAACTAGACAATGGAAAAACTACTTATGTTAGTGGCCAAGCAAACCCTAGCATTGATATGAGCAGGTTTATACCACTTTTTGGGTTTATTCTTCACTGGATAACCTGGAAGTATAGAAAAAGTTGAGATGGGGGATTGAATTCAGAGCCTCTGAAACAATTATTGATGACAAGTTGACCGTTCAGTCCAAGACTGATTGCGTTTACAAAAAAAAGCTAGACTGGATCTCCATCGTCTACGCAAGCCGAGAAGCTTTAATGCGGTCAAACACACCTTTCAGTTGGTGTACAGGTCACTTGTTGAAAGCATTGTGTCCTTTAATATGGTTTTGTGGTATGGGAACCTCCCAGCCAGACAAAGGAACAAGCTTTCACGGGTGACCAAACATGCTAGGAGAATAATCAATCATCGGCATAGGCAAATACTGACCCAACTCGTCCACTGAGACCAAATGTTTAACATGCAGGACAAACATGGTATCTTTAACGGAGAAGAATGGTACAAAACATTTGTTTCTTCTGCTGTGACCGTCCTAAACGGGTTCCTCTTCAAACGTAACCTCACATAAAACAACCACTGGTCACTGAGATGTTCTTGTACGTGAATTGTAGAGTGCTTTAAAGATCTTACTTATTGACTGAGTTTAGTTGTAAGACTGAGTTAGTTTGCAGCTCCTCAGGCTGAAGAAGTCTTTTGGATAAAAGACAAAATGTTTCAGTAAACAAGAAACCCTCCAGAGGACCTGACCTTGTTGATCTCCCTGGATTATTGAGCACACATCTGGACATCTTGTTAGTTTTATGTGGTATTTACAAGGCAGAAGTCAAAGACAAATCTCTATGTCATTAAATGTAATGGACAGTAAAAGATCCTTGGTGGTAATTTAATCCCAGTATTCAGATTTTTTTTGTTTTGATCACACAGGTGAGGTTAAAGGGAAGCTGCACAACTAGAAAAACAAAAACAGGAGGAAGGAGAACACCAGCGCTGAACGGGATGAAGGCGATTTCGGCATCTCTTTGTGCTCAGCATGACTCAGCAGTTTGCGCCGTTCAGTTTCACGTTACAAAAGAGAAAAACAAAACAGACACGCAGGTCACAGGTGTTTCTAATTAGCTTGTGAACGTTTTAATTAAGCTCTAATTTCATATCTAATACAGACACATGCGTTTTGCACCTACCGGGGGTAACTTGACACCGCTCGATGTCATCTCAGGTGTTGAACAAAAGGTAGTCAGAGCATGAGGAGCAATCAGATCTACTCGCGTGTCTAGTGGAAGGAGCCAAAGAGTATGTTCAGGTGTGCCGTTCCTTCATTTGATTCAGGACTCACCTGTTGGTTTTGTAGACGGACGTCAGCTCCTGTCCTGTCCTGAGGGAGGACTGAACGGGAGCTGAAGACATCACAGGTGTACTCCACCGAGGAGGAGGAGGATCAGCCCACAGGAAGCTGCTGATGCAACCCGCCACAACCAAATGATGAGGTCGACCTCACTCCTGTATTCATAAGAAGTCATCAGAGAACAGCTGCCGTGTCTTTGTTTAGTTTTCACAAACGCAACGTTCTGGATGTGGAACAGAACAACCGATGCTCATATTTGCCGATAAGGCAGCTTTCAGAAGACGACGTTTAGGATTTTTGTGTTCGTTTTCTCCGTAAGTTAAGAGAAAAGGACGGTTACTTACTCGTATGGGAAAACTAAACCTAAACTCTTGACAAAAGTAAGATTAGATTATGGGGTATTTATATATTAAATAATTTAGTATAAAAGAAGTAAAGGTGTACATAATCATCTAACATTCCAAAAATCTGATTTCTTTCACACCATAAAAAATAAAATGAGCTAGATCTGTGACCAACCCAGTAGACAAGCCGTGAGACGTCCTGAAGGTTCAGGAAGCAGAAGAAACCAGACAGAAGGACCTCAAACAGCACAGAACGAGTGATCAGATGGAAACAGAATAAAAGTGAAGAAAGGGGAGCCGAAGGTGTAAACATGGACCGTAACCCCTACTTCGTCTACATGGATCACTCCAACGCGACTCGAGCATCAGATGAAGCAACGGACCGGGTTGACCCTTCAACTCAGGGTGCCACAAACCAGGACGTCACCGACCTGCTGAGGAACCAAAATCTGGTTGAGCTGCTGATGGATCTGGACCATGCCAGGCCCAGAACCCACACCAAGCTGCTGGTCAAAGGAGCAGACGGATGGCTATAGAATGGGTCAAGAGTCTCCTTCTGAAGGTCGACCAGCGTTATCCAGGCCTGGCCAAGCTCCCTTTAGCACCGTGCTGGATGATGCCATCGGTTCCAGCCAAAGAGAGGAGACGCATCGAGGAGATAAGATGCTGGCCAGGAAGAAACTAACACACTAACCTGAATTGCGGTGGTGTATTTATTCTGCCGTATGTGGTGCAGGAAGATGCACGAGGGGAGCCCCCAAGGGTTTTAGAGCTGCCCCACTTCCACCAGCCCCAAGGAGTGTGAGGGTTTACAGCCAGGTCTTCCTGGAGGAGCTGCCTCCAAAGAGAGGTCAGTGGCCTCAAAAGGGGTCATCAGGCCATCATTGGGCTACGCTAGCAATGACATGGCAGCTTCTGTGTTTTTGGGAAAAAGGTCAAAATTCGTTGTTTTAAATTCTTAAGCACTACTGTTTCTTTCGACTAGTGAGATCGTTTTTGGAAATTGTCAATCTAGTCAGAATTAAACAGTTTCTCCAGAGCGAGGTCGTTCTGAGATCTATCTACAACAGGTGAGATATTCGTTCATCCTGTTTCAAAGGATTTGAACTGTCCCTTTAATTTCCTTTCCTATCAATATTCACTTTTTTTAATTGTCCACTGACAAAAGGCAAAAAGCGGGTGATAATGTTTATCCCCCATGTCCATGTCTGTTTATATCTCATGAACTGATGGACGCACTTAAAGGAAACTTTCAGACAAGTTACAACTGATAAAATTTTAGCCAGTTCAAGTCAAAATGGCCGCAGCTAACCGATCGTCGCGAATGACTAAAAGGTCTTGAATTCCGTCAATTCTTCAGATACTGAGCTAAAATTTGACGTGGTCATAGGCGTCGCAACAATTATATGTGAAGGGGACGTGTCCCCCTCACATTTAAAAAATATTTGTTTGGACTCATCGACATTTACCACGAAACATTAGTTCACCCAGCACTGTTTTTATTTCTTCGTGAACGAATCCATTCCACTTGATTAATAGGAGAATACTCAAACCACTAAAAGTCCACTCCGGGTTTTCTGCCTACCTTGGCAGGTTGCTCATGAGGGGAGGATGAGGAGACACCTCTGTTTTGTGCGCTAGCTTAGCGCTACGTTAGTGCTGGCCGTTGCTGACAGGGCTGGGGGTTTAGGATGTGTGAGAGATGCGGAGTGTTATGTCTGTAGCATCTTAGCTAACGCATCTGTATTGCGCTCCGCTAGCTTAGCACTACGTTAGTTCGTTAGTATGTTAGTTCCGGCAGTTTTTGACACGGGGGTGGTGGCTGACAGTGGGGTGGGGACTAGGATGCAAGAGAGAAGTGGAGTGTGCTCTATTCACACAAGGAGAGCTGTTGGTCAGGCTACTTCTTGTTGCTCTCCAAAATAGTTATTGTGTTTACTTATGTAGGTAAACGTAGATGTTTAACAACCCGGTAAATGCACCAGAATGCAAGAAACAGCATCTTTATTCAAAATTTTCTGGGGGAGGATCTCCCCCGAACCAGTATGTCCCCCCCACACACATTACAAATGTTTCTGATAGCAATGGACACGGTAGTAGCCGAAAGTCACCCCGAACACACATTTTGAGCGTAGCATCATGAGGGTTAGATCGTGTGTGACGGTGACTTCCCACGTTTGACTAAAACCATTTTACAGCCAACTTCTCAACACAATCCGAGTTCCCGTCAGGGAAAAGTTTCCACAAACAAAAGTGACCAAACTGAACATGGCGGTTTAAATCCGAAACAATAAAGTATCTGGAAAAATAATCTGCTAATTTGTCAAAGACAGAAATCAAAAACAGCCAAAGAATTGAAAATCTCTGAGGCAGTTGTGACGTCAAACGGGATGTTGAAACACCAAAAGCATTCACGCCGTTGCTCAACGACACATTCAGACACGGATGTATTATTATTGTTTTAATAAATCTGTTGTGTAAAGAGTTACAAACGGGAGTAATCTTTGTTTATGTACGTCTGGAGCCTTTAGACGTTCATCGATAACAATTACTCAAATGTTATACATTCAAACCGTCTTTTGTTGCTGCTTTTGTCTCCGTTTTGTGTTTAATTCTCGGGTGTGCCGCTCAACTTTGTCCCACCTCGACAGCAGGAACCTCATCAGCCCGTTTTTCCAAACGGCACTTTCATTCATCGCTGTTCGGATTACCGATGATGCAATTTAAAAACATTTTAAATGCCCCTTTTTGTTGCGCCCACATGCCATGCAGGCAAAGATTTCTCAATGTGTGCTTTTAAACTGTTAAACAAATCACGCCTTTTTATTTATAATAAGCAGAATCTTTAGAATGCCTCGTGTTGCCTTCAATGACTCATATTTTCCTAATTCGACGTTGAAAAGTCGAAAAATAATTTCACGACTTTGATTTATTTAACGTGAGATATGTTTCGTTAAAAAAAAAAATCCAGGCTTGACTAAAAGAGGCAAATAATAAAGGCAAGTCTCCTATAAGTCCGTGGAGAAACGTGTTCTGGTTGGAGAAAGTTGAACTTTTTAGCCACACATCCAAACGGTTACATAAACAACAGCATCGCCAAAGTGAGACATGGTAGTGGCAGCATCATAGTGCGGGGCTGCTTCAACTAGAACTGGGGTTTTAGTCATGGCAGATCGAATACTGGACAGTCCCGACAGCTGAAGATCAAGAAGCACGGCCAAGAACCCAAGACCTCATCCAAATCGCTTCGTCAGAAAGAAATTAGTTTAGGAATGGTCCACGGCTCAGTTGGTAGAGCTGCTGCCTCTCAGCGAGAAGGTCACCGGATCAAATCCTGGCCGGGGACTTATCTGGGTGGAGTTTGCATGTTCTCTCTGTGCTGCGTGGGTTTTTTCCGGGTATTCTGGTTTCCTCCCACAGACCAAAAACATGCATGTTTTGGTAACTCATTGGTAACTGTAAGTTGTTCCTAGGTCTGGGTGAAAGAATGTATGGTTGTTTGTCTCCATGTGTCCCTGTGCTGGACTGGAGACCTGTCCAGGGTGTACCCCGCCTCTTGCAAAGTGATTGCTGGACGGGGCCCCACAAGCCAGACAGGAAAAAGAGGGTAAAAATAATAGATGGAATGGCCCCTCTGGGTTGTGGGGAGCGGTCACCTCAGGTGGAGGACTTCAGGTATCTGGATGACTTGTTTTTGAGGGATGGTAGCTCTAGATCGGAACCTCATCCTCTGTAATGAGGGCGTTGCTTTGGTCAGTCGTGGTGAAGAGAGTACCAAGTCGAAAGGCAAAGCTCATGATTTACTGGTCTCTCTATGTTCCAACTCTCACCTGTGGTCGTGAGGTTTGGATCATGGCTGAAAGAACAAGGTCCTGGATCCAAGCGACTGAAATGAGCTTCCTTCATAGGGTGGCCGGGCTCAACCTTAGAGCGCAATGAGCTCAGATTAGAGACCTTACTGTTTCACATCAAAAGAAGTCAGCTGAGATGATTCATCTGATTAGGACTCCTCCATTTGGAGGTTTTCCAGGGATGTCCCACTGGGAAGAGACCCTGGAAGTGACCTAGAACTCGCTAGAGGTGTTTTGTATCTTCTTTGGCCCAGGAACACCTTGTGGTCCCCCAGGATGAGCTGGAAAAGTGTCGCTGGGAAGAGGGAGGTCTAAGTTTCCCTCCTGCACCTGTTGCCTCAGTGACCCTTGAACGAGCAGTGGAAGATGGAGATGAAGGACAAGTGCAAACAGTTTCTTGGTTAGTAAAAAAAGATCCTTGGAAGTACAAAGCCTAGTTTTGTAGATAGTTTATTTAACCCAAAGCCTGGTTGTCGTTTTCGATAGGCATACCGCGTGTGCAGATTGAGGTACTCCAAGGAACACATCTGACTCGCGCTCAGTGAAACCTACAAACAAATCACTTCCGGACGATCGGGTTTGAGTCGTGCACGCCTCCTCAAAAACACCAAAACCTTAAGATCGGAGATTCCGGATTTTCATGTCTTGCAGCGTTAGACACTCCAGACACCAGAGCTGCATAACAAACTTGTGTTTACATGAACGCCTATGAGCCACGTGAGCTAATATAGCTGCAGGGGATCATAACATCACCTTAATAGTGTGAGCTGACAGGTTCATAAATAAAAGAGAACTAAAAGTGTGGAATGTTCTGCACGACTCCCACTCAGTCTCTCTGCCGACACTCCCCGTGTTTTAAATGATGTTTGGCGCTATTACCTGCTGACATGTTGCTGAGAAAGTTTGTCATGCTCTTATCTTGGTTGTTGTGAAATAACAGGCCGAGCGCCAGACAGAAACATCATTATGCTGATGACAGCTCAGTTAGTGTTACAGATATTGAGCTCAAACGTTGTGCACGTCTTCTGAAAGCTCAGGAAAAGATGCTGGAAAGCATCTCACTGGTTTTCACTGAGCTGCATTATCTTTGGGGGGTGGGGGAAAAAAATCAGCCATGCATTCATTATTGTCTGTTTTTCAGTTGGTTATTCATTTTAATATTGTCAAACGCATTTTTTTTAATGACAGAGCCTAAAAATCCTTTTCATTTTGTCAAAATGTTTCCCAAGGGTCTCATAACCTCACATATCATAAAGTAAAAAAGAATCTGTCCAGATGATCTGACTGAAAATTGTTGGATTCTACACCTGGATTATTGAGCATGGACTTTGTTGGTTTTGAACCAGTTTGACATGACCGTTGACGAGGAAGAGGGTCGGCACCGGAGGAGGGGGCGTATCAAAGAGACCATCTTAGCACCAACATAACTGGTTTGTTCCACTTTGGAGTAAGCTGTTGGGGGAAGAATCAGTCTTGTGTTGTGTGTTTCCTTGGCTGATGAAGCCTTCTGGATGGAAGGTGAAACGTTTCAGCACAAAAAAGAAACTGTCCAGATGACCTGACTGAAAATTGTTGGATATTCCTTAGATGGTTTCTTGGTCCACTTCGGACTGATGAAGTCCTTTGGATGAAGGAAGAAACGTCTCCACAAAAAGAAGAAACCGTCCAGATGACTGACTGAATCTTGTTGGATTTTTTACCTGGATTATTGAGCATGAACTTTGATGTTTTGAACCACTTTGGCTATGGCTCCCTCACAGGAATCAACAGGGGAGAGGGTGGGCCCCAGAAACCATCTTATCACCATCAAACTGGTTGGTCCACTATGGGAGTGCGCTGCTTGTGGGACTGAGTTTGTTTGTGGCTCCTCGGACTGATGAAGTCCTTTGGATGAAGGACAAAACGTCTCCACAAAAATAATAAACCATCCAGATGACCTGACTGAACTTTGTTGGACTCCTCCATAATGTTTTTGCTTTAATTGCCTATATCCCTATATTTTGATTTTTACGTTAGCTCGCTATATGGTGCTCCGCTACATTTGAGCGCCTCTGTAAAAATCGCAGACACGTGACTTTACCGGCGGTACGTTCTTTCGGCTAGGTGTCTCTGCGGAGTCCCGCCTCTCATCTGGTCGGACAAAACTGTTTTAGTTTGGAAGCAAGGAGCAAAAACTCACTTGTAATGTGCTCAAGTATGCAGTTAGCATTAAAAAAGAAAAATCTGTTCCGCGCATGCATGCAGGCTGCAGCCGGACGTTCCATGGCTCAGAACGGTGGTTTTCTGTTGGTTTCACCCAAAGCAGAACGTGTTTAGTGGGTAAATCGTGCTCCCGCAGTTCACTGGTACAGTAAAAGCAAAAAGCAAAACAGAAACTGGCGTTGTGCACAAGTAGAGTTAAATAATAATAAGTAGGACTGTGAGCTGTTATCACCGAGGTCCAAGCCACTTGACGCACAGCGAAGCTAGCGCCAGTCATCCTCAGCATACCGTCAACCTAATGTACCATAAACTAGCATAAAAACATACTTTTTTTACAAATATCTACCGCCAAGATCGCCGAGCCACTTATACAAGTCTGACCAAAAACAAGTCTTCATTTTCGGCTACCGGACCTGAAGCGTTTTCACAAAACTCCAGACAGGAATAAAAAGTAAAAAAAAAACCATTTTGTGTGTACTGATGGGGAAAAAAATGCCATTTTAAAATGGTTATTTTTTTAAAAATTGCCATTTTGTCAAGTAAAAAAAAAAGGAAATGTGTTTTTTTGTTTGTGCTACAGACCCTTAAAGAGTTAAAATAATTATACAAATAATTTCTATTATTTTTATTATAGGCTGAGATGCTTTATTGTGGAAATAAATATAAGAAAAATAGTGTAGCCGTTAAATAAGGTGGTTGATTTGCCCCTAAGGAACACGAATGGCCATGAAAAGACGATCCATGTGTTAAATAGTCCCATTTCCTAAAACCTGGTATTATAGTGTTTCAAACATGTTTTAAATTCTGTTTATTGTTCCTTGGGAACCGTGAAAGTCTGTAACGTGAATTCAGACGAGAGCTGAAATGTTTGAAGCTACGTTGCATGCATGGCTGAAAGTGCCAAAACAACCACGAACACGGTGGCTGTGGGAATGACCGGCTTCTGAGCAACAGAGGGAGTTACGGGCTCATGGCACCGCAACAAAACCTCACGGCTATGAGCGGACTCATCTATAAGCTCCTTCTAAACTCCTCCGTGTCTTTGTCCTGCCTGACTGCATCCCGTGACCTCTCCTCCGACTCATTATCCCGGACAGTCTGGGTATGTCGTCTGGACATTAAATTATCCGGGACATTCCCCGTCAGTGAAACAGAGGTCAGAGCTTTGAGCAACGCTGACACTCGCTCTCGAGGTCGGAAGTTCCTAAACTTGAGCAAAGTTTTTCACATGACGACATTTTCTTGCAAAACGGGAGAAAAAAAACCGCCTGTATACCGTGTTACATATAATTGTTTTAATCTGCTTATGCTGTGATACTTGAAGCTGTAATTTGTAGTTGAACTGGGCTCCTCGACTAAAATGGTTGTTATTCCGCACACCGGCTGCATTACGAGCAGAATCAAGGTGGGGATTTTTACACCCAGAAATACACGTTTAACTTTTATTTATAATTTGGGTACCTTAATTCACTAACAGCAAGTTGTACCTCATTAAAAAGGGGAACAGTGTTAAAACAAGATTACCGCATACGACACATTACACACCCATTGATGAATTATTATACAGCAGTCTATAGCTGTGACCTGGACAAGCAAAGACCTTGTTTTAACTTTGACACTGGTTTTTGGCCTTGAAGCTCGGGTTATTTAAAGATTGCACAATATGCTGTCTAATGTGGTACAAGTTTCATTAATTTATCTTGAGCGGATCAGAAGTCTTGGGCAGGACAAGATAAAGGAGACTATACCGTGATACATAGCTTCTTCGACAGGCATATAAAAAGTTTCTAAACAAATATTTCCCGGATTTTTGGGTTCTATCTTAACGTTCATTTCCCTCCAGCACAGGTGTCCCATCAACTATATGTGAAGGGGTCATGTCCCCCTCACATAAAAAAAAAAACATTCATTTGGATCCCCCCACATTTACCATGAGTAGTTCACCCAGCGCTCTATTTCTTCGTGGAAGAATCCATTTCACTTGATTCATAGGAGAATACGCAAACAACTAAAAGTCCATTCCAGATTTTCCTGGTTACTTACAAAAACTACCAGTCAGAGTTACCCCGAGGTGACTTGGCTTGGCAGGGCATTCATCTCTTCGGGGGTTTTTGTCGAAGGGACGGGGGATGGAGGGGGAGACACCTCTGTGTTAGCTCTGTGCTAGCTTAGTGCTACATTAGTGCCGGCAGTTGTTGAGGGGGGGGGGGGTAGGATGAGTGAGAGAAGTGGAGCACTATGTCTGTAGCATTTTAGCTAGTGCATCTGTATTGTGCACCGCTAGCTTAGCGCTACTTTAGATCTATGTTTGTACTACGTTAGTCCCAGCAGTGGTTGACCGAGGTGGCGGTGGGGTTAGGATGTGTGAGAGAAGCAGAGCGCTACGTTTGTAGCATCTCAGCTAGAGCATCTGTATTGCGTGCCACTAGCTTAGCACTGCGTTAGTGCTATGTTAGTGCTACTTTAGTGCTATGTTAGTGCCATGTTAGTGCTGTTAGTGCTACTTTAGTGCTATGTAAGTGCTACGTTAGTCCCAGCAGTGGTTGACCGGGGTGGGGGTGGGGTTAGGATGTG
>NC_056520.1:7536525-7547196 GCF_014905685.2 Nematolebias whitei | reverse complement strand
GTGTGTTCACCACTGACACTATCTCTCTGGTGCCCTTTGACCACAACTGAAACCAAACGGGAGTGAAAAGTGTCCAGACCTGGCAGTTCTGTTTCTCCAGATAAAGAACGTGCTGACTGCGCTCACTTCCAGAGCTGCCATCAAAGCCAAACAACTGCGTCAAAGCTCGTATTCTGACCTCATAAAGTCTGCTCGTAAGCGGGGCGAACTTGTCACATTTTGCTCCCAACAATGAATATGTTTTTCCTACTTATTTGCACTTGAATTACACGAGAACGGTTTGATTCTTTAATAACTCTGCTGTGTTGAAAATAAACTCCATACGTTTTTTTTTTAATCCACGTTTTCTGGCTAAAACAAGGCCCTTCGCCTACTTGTTGCGGCATGTGATTTTGTGGTATGTTGCACTCAGACAGAAGCTGACATTTAAGAGGGTTCGAAGCAGAAAGAAACAGAAAAACTGACGCTGTGCCCTGCTCCTGGCCTTGCCCGCACCCAAAACAAAGGAGCCGTGGAGACCGGGAGCCAGACGGCGGTGGGAGATGGTTATTTCATGCTCCACAAAAATGCTGGCAGAAGATTTCCCAGCCTCTATCCATAAAAAAATATATATAAACTCTGCAGGCTATTGGCTTTTAGAAGCTGTTAGTTACAGGGGATTTCAAATAAATCTACACAAAACTGTTAAAAGGTCCAGTTTCTGTGATGTGAAAACAAGAGTACCACACATGTACATCATACGCTCGTCAACAAACTATTATACATCAATCTATAGCACTGGCACAGACAAACAAAGACCTTGTATAACATTTGACCTTGATTTGTGACCTTGACCTTGGAGCTAGGCTGATGGTCTAGTGCATGCATATGTGTATCAAGTTTCAATAAATTATCTTGAGCAGGTCAGAAGTTATGGGCTGGACAAGAGAGAGTTCATGGACGGAGACTACCATCATCGTAGGTATACTGGTACGTTTTAACAAAATGATCGTCTTTGTCCAATCCTGGTCCTCGGAGGCCACTATCCTGCATGTTTTACTTGATTCCTTGCTCTTCATTGAGTCATTAAGCTCTGCAGAAGTCTGTAAATCACTCATTTAAATCAGGGGTGTAAATGAACTGTACTTATTTATCACCTTTCTATCTTATCAAGATACTCAAAGCGCTTTACAACACAATCTGTGTCCTCATTTACTAATTCATACAGCACAGTACTAGAGCTCTACAAAGCTAAGCTAATGGAACAAATCATTCTACAGAGACTAATCAGCGCATTCTCACATTCATACACCGATGGGACACACATTGGAGGCAATGAGGGGTTCAGTGTCTTGCACAAGGACACGTCAACATGCGACTGCTGTTGGAATTAAACCCCCAACTGTTGCGTTGAAGGACGACTGCTCTAACCACTCAGCCACAGTCGCCCCAAAACAGTCAAAGCAGAGAGACATCTAAAGCATGCAGGATAGTGGCCCTCAAAGGATCAGGATTGGACACAACTGGTTTAGAACATTCCAAAACTTGCGTTTTCTTTCTGGTGAGGTCATTCCGTATTTCGATTTGGATCATACTGGTTGGGATTGGTTCCATTGGAAAAAAAAAAAAAAAAAAGTAGTCATCAGTTTCAGCTTTTCAGCAGACACCTGAAGGTTGTGGCCAAAACAAACACGCTCATAATTCCATCTACTTTAACTAAAACCCCAGATTCAGCTCCACAGCATGCTGCTGCCACTGCCGTGTTTCTCTGCGAGTATAGTGGTCTGTGGGTGATCTAGACTTGTTCCTGTGCCAAATACATCTTTTTAAACTTACAGAAAGTTCAGGTTTGGGTATTTAGACTTATCTTTTTCAGAGACAATATATTATATTCTATTCAGCCGGGCCTGGATGTTTCCCTACCTCATGGCCAAGGTGTATGGAGAAAACATGAAGTTACTGTAAGACCTAGTGGATCTGCGGCTCGACAATCGCGTTTGCCTCCTTGATCAGTTTCTGTCTAGACTTTTCATCCATTTTGTTCTCAGTAACGTCACTTTTGTTCCATGTTTTCACTTCCGTATGACTGTTCTTGTGCTCCATGGGGTACATAAGGCTGGGAAATCTTTGTAACCTTCTCCTGACTGGTACGTTTCAACAAAATGATCCTTGTGAACCCTCTTTGAACTATGGATGTTGCTGTGGGATGCAACTGAGAAAATATCAAGGAAATCCTGCTGGGAGAGCTGAGCTTTCGGTTTCCAACTTTGTGTTTCCAAGAAAAACGAAGGCTGCAATCAAATCAGAAGGTGTACAGACGTTTTATAGCCACTGTATTTGATAAATATGGGAGTATATTTTGCCAAACAAAACTATTTGCATGGCTCTGTTAGCCGAGGAAAATGAGGGAACAGAATCGAGAGATTTACTGAAAAGTCAGTCTAAGTCTAGCACAGATCAAGTTGCTTTCAGAAAAGAGATAAAATGTATTTAGCCCTTCCAACTTCTGTCCTGCTATGCTTTTATTCTGAGGGGATGTCTCACAGGAAATAGAATTGGCATGAGGCTCTCTCGTGGGGTTTTGGGCAGCCACTTCCTGTGCAATCCAACAGCCTTGCCAGCTGAGTCCAGACCACCGTGAGAAAAAAAACAGCAATCTGCTCTGGCATCTACAAACACCAAGCGTTAAAGCTGAAAACGTACAAGTTTTGCAAGAGAAGTACTATAAAGTGGAAGAGAATGAAGACCGCAAGTGTTAATTTTTAATATAGGTGTATTTGATGATTAGGATCTGATAAATAGCTTAAAAGCAGAAAGGGAACAGCTTTTCGATGAGGGGAAAAAGATGGAAGACCGCCGAAAAAAGCTGGAAAACAGAAGAGGGGGGAGCCGAGAGGAAAGACGAGAAGTTTGGCGGCCAGGTTTTCCCTGAGAAAGCGCCGCTGACAGCACGAACCTCCAGTGCTCTCATGACAAGCCTCACCGCATCAACTCGTTGACGTTTTTTTTTAGCCTTCCGGGACCTGGGCCCACACACACACTCCTGACCCACTGCACTTAAAAACACAGGTACTCACATACAGACCCAAAGCGTCAACTATGTTTTTTGGCGGGTGACTGCACTTCTTTTAGACTGAAGTTGAGCCAAAGGATTCATTTTTGAGGCGCTGAGCAGGTTTGTGCATCCCAGTTGGCTGGCTTCTTTTGTTAATAGGCTGCAAAAGGGAAACTTTTCTATTATCGGTTTCATGTCATGAGAAGACCTCACAGCATCAAGAGAAGGAACGCCTCTTACATCTTGTCACTGCATTCAAATCGCTTTTATACTTATACATCACCTACATGTGAAAAATGAGACAGTGTGCTGATGTCTCCATCTCAACATTCTACTGCTTAGTAAAAGATCCAGGAGAGGAACCAAGACCTCCCTCTCCCAAGCAACACTTTTCAGCTCCTCCTGGGAGACCCCAAGGTGTTCTCAGACCAGAAAAGATACACGATCCTTGTAGAGAGTACTGGGTCTGCTTCGGGGCTTCTTAATCAGTGGTACACACAAAAATCTCTAAAAGGAGGTTACCAGGAGGCATCCTAACCAGATGAACCACCTCGATTGACCACTTTCGATGCAGAGGAGCAGCAGCTCTACTCCGAGCTCCCCACGGATGATGTAGCTCCTCACCTAATCTCTGGCTGAGCCCGGCCACCGTGCAAAGGAAGTTCATTTGGTTCTTTCGGTCATGATCCAAACCTCATGACCACAGGTGAGGACTGGATCACGAAAGCCCTCATTCCGAAGGCAAGGCTCTTATCCGTCGATCCATCTCCCGCTCCATCCTACAGATACTTGAACTCCTCCACCTGAGGCAAACCCAGACCCGGAGGTGGGGAATTCTACCAGATGACAGAAAAGTGGAAACTATTGCTCCACAATGATAAAGTTGTAAACGTTATAATTTTGTCGTCACGTTATAACTTTTTAGCCTCGACTCCTTGCATTTTAGTCTCTACTGCAACCACCACAGAATACACCGTGCTGGGAAAATAATGGTGAAAAATATAATAGCCTGATATGTAATTTTTTAAAATGTATTTAAGAATTGGGTCACAAACAACTTTTAGTAGAAAAGGGAAATATGTTATGGCCAATATGTGCAAGCAGTCAGAGATCCCTTTAAGAAATCTTATCAGTTTTTGAGTGAAACCCAGTTTATGAGTCCTAGTATGAAATGACATGGTAATTGAGGAGGTTTTGTTCCAAATCTACAGGGGATTCGTCCCATTTTTCCACCATTTGTTGTTATGATGGATTAAAATAAGTTTTTTTTTAGTGATGAGGCGTGCATGCTTAAGCTTTGACCTCAGCCCGTCTTTGTGTGTCAGAACTCCGCAGATTGTTGGACTGGAAGATTGATAGAAAGATGGATGGGGCGGCTTGGTTAATGAGAAACAGATGCACTCATGAAACTGCCACTGCGGATTATTGCATTGGCTGCCTAACTTCTGAGCCATTAAATGCAGAAACTTTTAACTTGTTTCTGTTTTATTCAACAGAGTTGTGTCATTTTGGAAGGATGCTATACTTCTGCCAATTTTAGAGCTGCTGATGTAAAATTAGGTGGATTAGCAGCTAAGGGTGATCTCCAAAGCAGACTGAGTGCTTCACATTTTGTGACATTGTCTAAAATGTTGACATCAACTGTGGGAGTCAACCTGGTTTGTCTTTTAGCAAAATACCTCATGAACAACTTCATGAAACTCAAGAAATAATCATTAGAGATATGGCTAAAACTGGTAAACCTATAGAGTTAAATTAACCCAGTTCAAAATGGCCAACAAATGTGATAACTTAAGCTGACACAAAAATGGCATGACAACTTGAAAAATAAGCGAGGTACCGGCTTTCATTTTGGAGTGTGGCTACATTTAGTCGTAAGAAAGGTTCCTATCAAAAATTGGGTCATCATGTCAAAATCCAAGATGACCACCACCATATATATGTAAACTGACCACTCTTTCACTTGAGGAAATAATGCTGTCTAGTTTTTATATGGCTTAAAAGTATAGTTTTGTGAAATAATTGGGGTGGTCAAAGATGAATACACTTGGGTTTCAGTGAACTGACCTCTGAGCGTTTGCTTCAGAAGACTTGTGTGTTTAACAAACTGAAAATTTGTCAGGGATCCTGCTCCAACTGGGCTCTTCAAAGGAAACCATTAGGAACTAAAGGTTGTGCACACTTCACGACTGATTATTTCCTGATCCGCTTCCTGTCAGCGGCCCAGTGGAACAGGAGGCCACATATGCGCACGAACCACACACAAATGATGTTTTCAATACGACACTTGCTTTGGCGGGCTCGCTCCAGAGGAAGAACCGTGACGGAATATCACAGGGGAACGATCAGCTAGCACTGCCCAGAAAGGGCTGTCCATCCCCGGAGCAACAGAAACAGTGAGGTCTGGGTGGAGGGCCAGCAAGCGAAGGAGCGGAAAGCTTGGAAGGGAGGGTCTTCCTTTTTTTTTTGAGCGATCGCTTTAGGAGCAGTCAGGAAGCTCTTTCAGGGGTCCAACACACACAAATGTGAAAACATCCATGACAGTATGTATCACCCCTGGTGACAGGAGCGGCTTCCTTTTTCTCACACGCTGAGCCAATATCAATACACCCACATTGTGTTTGATCTGCGCTAGGTCCAGACGAAGAGTCACGGAAGCTGTTTAATGGAAGCAGTGCTCGTCATACCTCATAAAAAACTGCTGCCTTTGTTCCGGAGCTAAACACTTTATATGAAGCTTTGGGCTTTAAGAAACGCCCCAATTTTAACGTATTGTGTGATATAAGATCATTTGGAGAAAGTGACCAAGTTCAACCATCTTATCTCCAGCAAACTGGTTGGTCCACTTAAGTTTACTGCTTGGTGGGGAAACAGTTTACCGGAACTCCTCTGACTGATGAAGCCCTCCGGATAGAGGGTGAAACTTCTCTATAAAAAAAGAAACTGTCCAGATGACCCGACTGAGAATTATTGGATTTGGTAAATGGATGATTGAGTATGAACTTTGTTGACCAAGTTATCGTTTGCCATCTTCTGCTTGTTCTGGAGTCAGGTCTCGAGGGCAAGCTGAACAGGGAAGTCCAGAAACATAATCTCTCCAGTGTGTCCTTGGTTATCCCCATGGTCTTGTTCCAGTTGTACGTACCAAGAAAACCTCCCTAGGGATGTGTCCAGGGATCGTCCTTACCAGATGTCTGAAACTCCTCAACTGGCTCCTCTCAATGTGGAGGAGCAGCAACTCTACTCCTCCTGGAAGCTCTCCTGGAGAACTAAACTTCTCACCCTCCAGCTACCCTGCAGAGAAACTTGTTTACTTGTTTACTTTCATACGTACCCACCAAATGACCCAGTGATCAACTAACTGACTCTCTGTTTGACAGACTAACTACTGACCAACTGACTGACCAACTAACCTATGAACTGATTAAAAAAATCAACTCGCCAACTGATGCAATGATTGACTGAACAACTCCCTGATCGACTGACTAATCTACTGATGACTAACCAACCCACCCACCCACACACTGACCAACTAACCCATTCACCAATCGACCGACCAACACAATCACCAACCGACCCACTGATTAATGAACTAACATACCGACTGACAAATCAACCCACTGACCCAACCATCCGACAAACCGCCCTACCCACAAACCGAGTGACCAACCCCCTCACCGATGAACCAACAGACCATTTGCTTTTCATCTGCTTTTAACTGTATTCAGCCCCACATTTTAGCAGAGAAATTACAATGTCTGTTTGGTCTGGACTCTGGTCTCATTTGTTGGCTTGTGGACTTTTTAACTGTTCGGTCTTAGCGGGTGAGGGTCACCGGGGTCCTCTCTGATGTCCTTCTCTCTTTTACCGGTTCCCCCCAGGGCTGTGTTCTTTCGACCCTATTTATTCATTTTATATACAAACGATTGTCGCAGCCATTTCTCACAGCGTCACATTTTGAAGTTTGCCAATGACTCTGTCTTCCTGTCTCTTCTGAGCAGTGATGACCCAGACCCCGGGCCTGTGATTGGGGACTTCACTGAACGGTGTGTCTTCCTTTTTAAAGCTAAATGTTTCTAAGACAAAGGAGATGGTCATTGATTCAGAAAAAAACTCTTTAGTTGCAGCGCCTGTGGTCATTAATAGTGACGCTGTTGAAGTGATGCATCAATATAAATATCTAGGAACTGTTCTTGATGACAAACTGACCTTTGACCCCATGTGAACTCACTCTGTTTGAAGGCCCACCAGAGAATGTATTTTTATCGGAAGCTCTGTGGTTTTAATGTTGATTCGACTTTTATGAGAATGTTTTATTCATGTTTTGTTTAGTCTCTTTTTAACTTTCACCTTCATCTATTGGTTTGGACTTCTGACGAGCAAAAACAGGAACAAACTCTCGGGGATTGTCAGGATGTGCAACAAAACGGCTGGCATAGACCTACAGAACTTCACTGACCTACACAAGGCAAAGCCAGTGAACAAGGCCAGACTGATTCTGGCAGATCTTGATCACCCACTCCATGGTGAGTTCAGGTTGCTTCCATCTGGATGCAGGTATCTGCTGCCCAGATGTAGAAAAAAACAGACTGAAAAACTCATTCATCCCTGTAGTGATCAGGCTTCTCAATGAACCCTGATGACTTCTGTATTGTTATTTTAACATCTTAGTGTCTTGTGTAGTATGGATGTTTTATACTTACTGACTGTGAAACTAATTGCCCCGCAGGGATAATAAAGATTCTTGAACTTGACCCACTCACCAACAGATTGACTGACCAACTGACAAACCGACCCATCCACTGACCAACCCTACTAACCCATCCATCGACCGACCCAACCAATCCACCCATCAACCGACCCACCCACAGACCGACCAACCAGTCCACTCACCAATGAGATTTTCTCCAATGGACCCATTGCTGGCAGCAACTTTAACATTTCTTTTAATCTTGAAGTTACCGGTACTTTCTTTTAGTTTTAATGTGGAAAAGGCACATTTTATCCTTGTCTCCACCCCCCCCCCCTTCTTCTAATCTCCAACTTTTAGTTTTCAGTGCTACCAATCAGACTCATTAACTGCACCACATCTGTTCAGAGAGGGACACAGTGTTACCCAGAGGACTTTCAGCTGGCAGTTTGTCTGTTTCACTCCATGCCACATCAAAGAAAAAGGGAAGAATTCTGCCTCCGTCCGTTCTCAGCTCCTGTCACTTTTCTCTCTCTCAACATGTCAGAAAACACGAGGTTCAAATTAATCATATTAATCTTCTTGACTACATCAAGCCATCGCTTCTCGACACTATGTCTGATATTTATTAGCAATAATGCACGTTTGTTGAGCTTTATGTAAAATTAATCAGTCAGAGTTGTCCAATAACTGTTGGGTCAGCTCAGTAGATCAAATATCAACTTTATATTTAGTTCTACTGACATATGCGAGTATAATTGTAAGATTTTGCTATTGTAATATATATTTTTGCCAATTTTTGTCATTTATATGTTTGACTAGACGTATTCCAGGAAGCATCACCAAAAAAGGACTTGCCCTGACTATACAGTACTCTGAAAATATTTTCTTTCAAATAATACATATCGTTCCTACCTTCACCTATGAACTCTTGATGGTCACCCCCACAAAAACAAACAAATAAACAAACAAACAAAAAAGATTGTGGAGACGAGCAGTCCTCCAGGAGAGACTGAGAATAGAGCTGCTACTCCTGCACATACAGAGAGGCCAGTTCTCCAAGGTCTTTGTCACAAATCAAGGCCAAATGTTATACAAGGTATTTGCTTGTTCAGACCATAATTCATGATTTGCTTTAGGTAATTTAATGACACATGATATATATACCTGTGGAGATAGGATGAGAAGTTCAGTTATCTGTGAGAGACTCGGAGTAGAACTGCTACTCCTCCACATCAAGAGGAGCCAGTTGAGGTGGTTCAGGCATCTAGATGCTTTCTGGGTGCCTCCAAAGGGAAGTGCTTCGGGCATGTCCGACTGGGAGGAGACCCCGGAGAAGACCCAGGACACTATGTCTTTCGGTTGGCCTGGGAACTCCTTGGGGTCCTCCCCAGAAGAGCTGGAAGAGGTGGCTGTGGAAAGATGTCTGGACCTCCCTGCTCTAGCTACTGTCCCTGCGACCCAACTTCGGACCAAGAGGAAGGTAAAGGATGGATGATACACATTTGCATCACTACTAGACAGTGCTGTGTACACTTTCCATCACCCCTGCTTCACGGTCAAGGTCATAAATCACAGTCAAAAGCTACACAAGGTCTTTGCCTGTCTGGGCCATTGTTATAGATTGCTGTATATTAGTTTATTGACAAACGTATAATGTGCCATATGCAGTGCTCTAGCTATAATTCACAGAAACGCGATCAACTCGTGATTCCCCTCTTTACTGTTGTTAACCTATTTATATCTCTCCCCAATTAGACATCTGGAGGCAATCTGGACTCTGCGTGTTCATGAGCGTGTGTTTGCATCTCTCAAAATGCTGACAGAGGGGTTTTGTGCGAGGGCAGACGAGGTTTAGAAGTGGGATGCACAGCAAGAGGGAGAACTCTTTCCATCCTGAATGGTTCCACAATGATTCAGGTTATTCTGGTCAGGATGAAGCTACCGATGGCGAGTGGTTTACATGAAGGGGAGTTTGTTTTTCTCAGAAAAGCCTCTTTTGGGGTTTGTATGTCCAACATCTAGTTGACACCATACTTGTTTACTCCCTAGCAAACACATTCTGCTCATTTTTTTTATTGCCTGCGGTGATGTAAGCAGTGGGTGCTAAAGAGGCGTTTTGTGTTTTAAATTGTCCAAGCACTGCTGCTTCAGCCAGGGCCAGAGAACAAGGTCAACGGCAACAGCTGTTCACATGTCCTCATCCTTGGAAGAAACCATGACCTCACCACGAGTGTTGGTTCCACCTCGCTCCAAAACGGAACTTCACAGTGTCAGACTGAGCCGAGCTCATATATCCACTGAGATGCCGTTGCATCATTTATTTGAACATTGCCTCTCATCTCAAGGCCAATTAATGATGTGCTGAGTGATTTACAATGAAGAATGTACTTCTCTTGACTTGCCAGATGGGATGTTCACTTCCTCCAAGTTAAAGGAACTTTGAAACATCACTCCCAAGCAGCTAGGCCCTGCAATAACACTTTCTCTGTCCTACATATCATGAAACATAGACCTTTACATCAAACATCTCATTCTTGTTCTCCTTTCTGTTCCTCCATCCTGGAGCTGTATGTTCTGGTTTTCATCATCAGTCATTTATTGGTTCCTGATGCTACACAGCCTCCAGGTTTGACTTCCCACCCTACAAAAACATTCCTAAATGAATGGCAAAGATCACTGAAAACAACTGCCTGGAATCCCTACAGAAAGGTTTCCACACCAAGAAATCACACAAACAATTTAAGCTTAACAATTATTTGGTCTGCAGCTAATACCATACATATTAGCTTTGGAGTTAATGCTATAGGCTATGTAGTAGCTCCAGAGCTAATAACATATTAGCTCATATATGAGCTAATATGTTGTTAGCTCTGGAGCTAAAGTCATAAACTAGCTCATTAGTCATTAGCTCTGGAACTAATGTCATATATATTAGCTCTGGAGC
>NC_056520.1:7531198-7536515 GCF_014905685.2 Nematolebias whitei | reverse complement strand
TTAGTCATTAGCTCTGGAACTAATGTCATATATATTAGCTCTGGAGCGAACATCATAGGCTACATAGCTCTGGAGCTAATGCCATATATATTAGCTCTGGGGCTAACATCATACAAATTAGCTCTGGAGCTAATGTCATACATATTAGCTCTGGAGCTAATGACATACATATTAGCTCTGGAGGTAACATATTAGCTCTGGGGCTTACATCAGACAAATTAGCTCTGGAGCTAATGTCATATTATATTAGCTCTGGACCTAATGTTATAAAGACCTATATTAGCTCTGGAGCTAACATCACATATTAGCCCTGGAGCTAATGTCATACATATTAGCTTTGAAGCTAACATTTTTAAATGCATTTTTTATTTAACCTTTATTTTACCAGGATAAAAACAAATTGAGATTAAAATCTCTTTTTCAAGGGAGACCTGGCCAAGAGGCAGCAACAAATATAACATGAAAAAATTACACAGTTAAAAGAAAATGTCAAGCTATAAAAAACAGGTACTATAAAACAAGCTAGCTATACAAACAGGTACATGTCATTGAATTGACCTCAGTAACTGAGTTTGGATGTAAAAGCACTGAATTAAATTAATTCAGTCAATCTCAGAGTTTCTTGTAGCAAGTTCCAGGAAGAAGGAGCAGAGTGAACGGAAACCTTCTAACCCAATTCAGTACAAGCAAAAGGGACAGAAAGAAGCAGCAAATTGTGTGAGCGAAAAGTATAAGAATCAACATTATTCACTGCAACTGCAGTACAAATATAGGCCGGAAGGAGTCCAAGCAGTGACTTGTAAATAAAAGTTAACCAATGGGAGTTCCTTCGGGCAGCCAGACCAGGCCATCCCTCCCATGAGTATAAATTACAATGGTGTATTGACATGTTGCAGTTTGTAATGAACCTCAAAGAAGAGAGGTAGACAGAGTCAATCATCTTAAGACATTGTGAGGAAGCAATCATATACAAAAGATCTCCATAGTCCAAACTAGACATAACGGTTGCAGACTAGCTGCTTTTTAGCAGTATATGAGAAACAACTTATTTTGAAAATAAAAGCCCAGTTTTAATTTTAGCCTTTTCAGAAGACTTTCCACATGGGGTTTGAAAGTGAAGGAATCCTCAATCAAAATACCCAAATATTTATATGGGTGAACCAACTTTATTTCATTTCCACTGTAAGAGTATTAAGGACAAGTTTTAAATTTAATAAAGAGCATTGGATATCAGCAAAGGCTTTTTGTAATAGTTTAATAGCCTGAGTAGGAGTGGATCCAGTGCAATAAATAACTGTGTCGTCTGCATAAAAATGCAAGCTAGCATGAGACACATTCTGTCCCAATTCATTTATATAAATTATGAATAGAAGAGGACCTAATACAGATCCCTGTGGTACCCCCTTATGAACCGTTATAACTTCAGAACACAAGTTATCATATTTAATAGATTGTGTCCTATTCCTGAGATAATTTGTGAACAAAGCAACAGCTTGTTCTGAAAAACCAGAGTCCTGCAGCTTGGCTATCAGGATTTCATGGTCTACAGTATCAAATGCTTTTGACAAATCGACAAAGAGAGTTGCACAAATCGACAAAGAGAGTCGCACAGCACTGCTTTTTCACAAGAGTGACAATAATGTTGTTAACTACCTTCAAAGCAGCTGTTAAGGTACTATGCCTCTTTTTAAAGCCTGACTGAAAAGATGAGATGATGGTATTGTGAGATAAAAATTCTTTAACTTGGTCAATCACAAGAGACGCTAAAATTATTGCCAGCACAGAAAGATTAGATATTGGCCTATAATTTGTTAAAACTGAAGGATCACGACCCTTTAATAAGGGAAAAACAAAGGCTGATTTCCAAATCGAAGGAATTTCTTGGTTTTCCACAGTAAGATTGAAAAGGATTGTCAGGGGCTCAGCAACAAGGTCAGCTGCCATCTTTAAAAATAAAGGCTCAGTTGGATCGGGTCCATGATATTTCCTTGGGTCCAAAGTTTGAGAGCTTTATGAACATCATTAACAGAAAATGACACAAAATTGAAATGCTCACCTGAGAACACAGGGTGGGTTGCAAAAGGTGCAGCAAGATCAACTTTCATGGAAGAAAATAAAAAAAAAATAATGGAAGATATAAAGTGCTTGTTAAAGCAATTTAAAACTTCCATTCTGTTAGAAACAGGAATGGAGTATTTTAAAACATAGGCAGACAAATCCTTAGAGCTATTATTCATAGTGAAGATTATTTAGATTCTCAGCAGTAACGGACAAATAATAATTAGATTTAGCTTTCTTAATAGCAGAGGAGCATTTTATATCTTAATCGTTTCAAAACAGTCCAGTCAATGGGGAAGTTTGACTTCTTCGCCTTGGTCCAAGTCAGATTATGCTCACTAATAAAATCTGCTAACTCTGATGAGAACCAGGGATTAGCTCTCCCCTTTACCCGGTATCGTTTTAAGGGGGCATGTTTATTCATGACTTCCATAAAACGATCTCTGAAAAATAACCAAGCCATCTCTACATCAGGGATCAATCTCATTTTCTTCCAATCAATAGCCGACAAGTCGTGGAGAAAGGCTTGTTTGCCAAAACATTTAAGATTCCTCTTTATAATAATACGAGGTTTAGCTCTCTGTATCTTAGTATTTCTAACAGCCGCAACAACACAGTGATCACTTATGTCATTACAGAGGACTCCTGAGAATTTATGAGGAACATTAGTCAATATCAAATCAATGAAAGTAGACTTTTCTGGACTTTCGAGATTTGGTCGAGTTGGTGAATTGACCAGCAGAGTATAGACTGAGTCGCAATAAGCTTTAAACCCTTCAGAAACTCAACTGAGCCAGTCCCAGTTCAAATTTCCAGCTAAAACTAATTCACAAAAATTTAATTTGGACAAAAGTTATTTTAAAGGAACTAAAGCCTCTTTAGAGGCCAATGGGGGCCTGTAGCATCCCACAACAGTTATGCAGAAAAACTGGAAATCTTAATTTAACATAAATAGCAACATCACCACCTTTTCTAGGTCTATCAGTGCGATAAACATTATATCCAGCAACATCTATATTTGCATCGGTTATAGACTTGGTCAACCAAGTTTCAGACAACATTATCGACATCTGTTGAATCAACCCATATTTTAACCGTATCCATCTTAGAAAGCAAGTTATGGACATTACGACAAACAATTTTAAGACCAGACAAGGATTTAAAGTCAGAGGGAGTCTGGACATATAGAAAATCAGGACCAGAGTTAGGCTGCACATTCCCGGATAAAAGTAATAAGAAAAGAATCAACAGCCTCTGCCTTGTCACGAAGCACACAGAGTCTAATGCATCTTTCAATAAAGCGATGCTGGCTTTCCCAAGAAGCATGAAATTTTGTAGCACTAAAAAGGCATTGAAAACGAGGTTAAGCTTTAGACACATGCAATAACAAGTTCATGTCCCGGGTGAAATGAATTGGTGGTTGTACTGAATGTACTATAGGCCCAGCACAAGTACCAGTATGAGCGCTGTCCCTCAGGTAAAATACATAAATGGATGTGCTCACCTAGGGATAAATTCATTCATTCATCCATTCAACCTAAATACTTGTTCCCAAGCTCCACACTGTCAAGAAATAAAGAGGTAGGAAAAGCCATTGTTCACAACTCTCAGCAATTTGTAAACTGATGTAGAGTAAATCAGGTCTAATCAGGACAATCAGAGTAAATCAACAATTTAGGTCTCTCTTGTAAACGCGTCCTCGAGGCTCAATGGGACTAACTTGTTTAAATAAAGGTTGAATGAAAATGGTTGGCTGAGAGAGAATGCTCTCTCAATAGCACAGGCCTCAGTATGATGTTGAAGATCCTCGCAGAAGACCTCAATGTAGCCTAGATGATCTATGATGAAAACAGCAGCAGAATGCAGCTTACAGCCACAGACTAGTGGGAGCTAGCTGCTCAAAGGCTGGTGAAGGCCACTTACTGCAGAGTTGAATGGAGGCCATCTGCTGCAAGGCTGGTGAAGAGTACCTTGATCACACAGGGCAGGTGAAACAGATCCCAGGCAGTAGAACAACCAGATGCAGAGTGGAATGACAAAAAAATGCAGCAGCACTGGGTGGACACAGCGGGCCGCAAAACAGGACAGATGAGCCGAGCCTGATGTTGTGGGGTAGGGTAGACAGAGGGCTGGCTGCAGAGCGAGGTAAACAGTGCAGGCCTCCTCTCAGGCTGCAGAGTAGGGTCAGCAAATGGAGCAGGCCTTGGTCGACTGAGCAGGACAGATGGAATGAAGTAGGGAAGGTGATTTGAACGAGGTTTGGGCACCAGGATAGTCCAACAGCTTCAGCAAACACCACATATTTTAAAATGTTGCTACTCAGCAAACAGCTCCAGGTTGAAGAAAGGCCAATCTTCAATTATTCATACCTTTTCCTTTTAGTTTTTTCATTAAATTAAATTAATTAATAAAGGGAGTTTTTCCTTTCCACTGTTGCAATTGTGCTTGCTTAGGATGGGAGACTGCAGCAATGCCAAGATTCAACTAGTCTGCTGGATTCCTTAGATAGAAAACTTTACTAACTGGCTTTTCTATGTATGTGACTGTTCCTGTAAAGTGCCCTGAGACAACTTTGTTGTGATTTGGCGCTATATAAATAAACTGAATTGAATTAAACATATGCATGGAGCATTAAATAACATTAAGATTATATTAAAAAATAAAACTGAATTTAAAAACAAAAGTTAAGAAGACAAAAGAGGAGACTAGTGCAAACAACTGACATGCCCGCTATTATGCATATTAGCTTTGGAGCAAACATCATACATATTAGCTCTGGAGTTAATATGTTCGCTCTGGAGCTAACATCATATTTATTAGCTCTGGAGATAACATTATACACATATTAGCTCTGGAGCTAACATTATAAATATTAGCTCTGGAGCTAACGTCATATATATTAGCTCTGGAGCTAACATCATACATATTAACTTTGGAGCAATCATACTACATATTAGCTTTGGAGCAAACATCATACATATTAGCTTTGGAGCTAATGTCATATATATTAGCTCTGGAGCTAACATTATAAATATTAGCTCTGGAGCTAATGTCATATATATTAGCTCTGGAGCTAACATCATACATATTAACTTTGGAGCAATCATACTACATATTAGCTTTGGAGCAAACATCATACATATTAGCTTTGGAGCTAATGTCATGTATATTAGCTCTGGAGCTAATATCATACATATTAGCTTTGGAGCTAACATACCTATTAGCTCTGGAGCTAACATTATACATATTAGCTCTGGAG
>NC_056520.1:7526236-7531188 GCF_014905685.2 Nematolebias whitei | reverse complement strand
TAACATCATACCTATTAGCTCTGGAGCTAACATTATACATATTAGCTTTGGAGCCAACAGCATACATATTAGCTCTGGAGTTAACATATTAGCTCTGGAGCTACCATCATATCTATTAGCTCTGGAGTTAATATATTAGCTCTGGAACTAACATCATACCTATTAGCTTTGGAGCCAACAGCATATACATATTAGCTCTGGAGCTAACATTATACATATTAGCTTTGGAGCTAACATCATATATATTAGCTCTGAAGCTAACATTATACATATTAGCTCTGGAGTTAATATATTAGCTCTGAAGCTAACATTATACATATTAGCTCTGGAGTTAATATATTAGCTCTGGAGCCAACACATATGTAGCTCTTCCATCCTGGAGTTGCAGTAGCCAGAGGTTCTGGTTTGCATTATCAGCCATTTATGGGTTCCTGATGCTACACAGCCTGCAGGATGGACTTCCCACCCCACAAAAAAACCTACTGAATGAACAGCAGAGATCTCTGAACACAACCGCCTGCAGTCCTTATCAAAATGTTTCCACACTAAGTAGTTGCACAAACAATTCAGCTTGGCATGTCTTTCTTTTTTAATTGTTACAGTCTTGAAATTTGATGTAAATTAGAGAAAATGTTACATCTTCAGTACGGAATCAGCCTGTCAGGCTCCTGACTGTTTATTTTGTGTTAAGTGGAAGGGATTTGGCTAAAAAGCAAGACAAAAGTAATTTTCTTTTGGTACCTAATTATACTTTAGTCAAGCTTTCCAAGACCAGACTTGACAAAGCTTGTGGGTAATGTTAAGTTTGTTAATGAGCTCCTCAGAGAGTGACCTTTGTGATTTTCTTGCAGCCAGCTGGCTTCGAATGAGATTATGCGACTCTGTCATTATGTTGTTTGGGATCTGTGTCCGTTGGCCTGATTTAGTTCAAATTAGAGGGAGGGGGAAGCACTTCCTGTTGTTTTGTGTCTGGGTCTTACAATCAATGACCTCTAAGGTCAAAGGTCCAGCAGGAGCAAAGTCAGGATAAATCCCAACACAGTAGAATATGGACGTTTGGTAGGGGTGTAGATGTAGCAGTCACTTTGTTGCAACACTTTTCCTGAACGTGCCTGACAGACTGATGACAGGAAATTGCTACGCCCATCGACAAACTGTGTCAGTCACTCCCTGTGATGTGGCCTCTGACACACTGACACACCGTGCCATAAAGTTCACCAAAGCTCCCAGATAAATCATTGTGAGAGGCCTACATTAAATAGAGCAGTCAGGTTTTAGAGAGGTGGGGCTGGACCCCGGGGCGGTGGCCGGTCTGCCAACACAGCACCGCAATTACCGGAACAGCCAAAACATCCTTATTTTGAATTCAAAGCCAACGTTTAAGGAACTAGTCAAAGGAATTAAATCACACGAAATCCAAAATGCAGAAGAAGGATTTCACCTTTAATCGAATTAGAAAGGGGTTGAAAACAGTCTACGGTCCAAAAAGGCTTTTTTGAATAGCTGTTTTCGGCTGCTATGACTGTCGGTGGCCTTGCCGAGTAACGGAGCAGCTGCTAGAATGAAAACACGCACTGTGACCCAGAACTTTAATCATTATCTCATTTCACACAGTTTAAACCGAACATCGTTTAACAGTAAACACAAGACCATGTGTCTCAACTAACTGATATGAGTGTGGTCAAAACGCATCTAAACTTCAAGTAGAACCGAAACGCCTTGGTCCAAAGTAAAGGTTGTGTAACGTACCGTGGGCTGCTGTTGCTAAATTACTTCGACTGGAAAAAGAAAACAGGAACTTCACAACTGCACCAAACAAACAAACACATCTGTATCAGTTCAGGTTTAAGGACTCAAAGCAGAACATTGAATTAAGGGTTAGAATTCCTGAAGATCCTGGTCAGTATGACAAGAATCAAAGTGGGCAATTAAAATACCAGAAGAAGATTTAGATAAAAGACATACTTGGGACAGAACGACACAGAAACACATCAAAGTAGTAAAGTCATAATATTGCCATTTGGTAGTACAACATCTTAGTGGTAATTTTGCCCAAAACCTGATAAAGTTGTGTTTATTTTGAGTGTTTGATGTACGGTGCAGCTAGGGGGCAGAGGGGTCCGGTTCGATAGCCTCAGGATTACGTCTTTGCTATATGCGGATGATGTGATCCTGTTGGCATCATTGTAACTGGAGTGGTTCGCAGCCAAGTGGGATGAGGATCAGCATCTCCAAATCTGAGGCCATGGTTCTCAGTCGGAAAAGGTTGGATTGATCTCTCCGGGTTGGGAGTGAAGTTATGCCTACAGCGGAGGAGTTCAAGTATCTCGGGTTTGTTCATAAATGAGGAAGAATGAAACATGAGATTGACAGACAGATCGATGTGGCTTCTGCAGTATGGCAGATTCTGTGCTGGTTTATTGTGGTAAAGAGGGAGCTGGGATGCAAGGAGAACGTCTCAGTATACCGTTGTTCTACATTCCTAACCTCATGGTCATGAACTTTGGGTAGTGTCTGAAAGAACGAGATAGCAAATACAAGCTATCTAAATGAGTTTTATCTGCAGGGTAGCTGGACTCTCTATACCCTGAAGAGATATCCGTAGAGATCTTTTGAGAAGTTCAGTTCTCCAGGAGAGACCCGGAGTAGAACCGCTGCTCCTCCACATCCAGAGGAGCCAGTTGAGGTGATTCGGACATCTGGTAAGGATGATCCCTGGATGCCTTCCTAGGGAGGCCTTCTTTGCATGTCCAACTGGGAGGACACACAAAGAAAGACCTAGGGCACGCTGGAGAGACTTCTCCAGTTCCCCAGTCCTCCCAAAGGAGTTACATGTACAAGTACATAATTTACCAGAGAAATAAAATAAAAATCTCATGCACGATCAGTGCAGGTGGAACATTCATTCTTAAATGCCAACCAATATGAAACAGAATGTTTTGGGTTGTTTTCCATCAGAAAGTTATGTCAAACATCTGTGGAAAGGATCTGATGTGTTTAGGGAACACTATGTAAATCAAGCACGGACTGATGCTTGAGGTCACCTTGGTGAAGAGTTATTTTCTTCTTCAGTGGCTTATCTTGACCTGCCTGCTCGCCTCTCCTCTTCCTTCCTCCTGGTTTTGCCCTTACAAACCCCTCCTTTTCCATCTTGTATATTTTCTCAGAACCAGCCCAGCGGTTCCAAGGCAGGGCTGTGATTTTTGCCACTTGTACTCAGACTTGTTTGAATATTAAACTGTTTTTCTAATCCTCGCCTTTATTCCCTTTGACCCGTTTTCCGTTGCCACATTTCTGACAGTTTTACCGTGCAGCTGGAAATACAATCAAGAAGGGAGTGTCCTGACAAATTTTTAAAGGTGAAAGGTTAGCGGAGGCTGGAAGCGCAGCAATAGAAACTGCAAGTCAGACTGTGCATGCGCCAACTGAGCACTATTTGGAATTTTAAAAAAAGTTCTTTCTTTGTTGGTCTTGATTTTCCACGTCTTTATAGTTATCCTCTATTTGTCACCAAAGCCCCATTAAATGCTACCTTCATGCAATCTTACATCTACAACCTCCTCTGTCAGCGCCTTTGAATAAAGCCTACAGGTTTGTTGGCAGATACCGATGTGACATTCTCAGAAAGATGTCCAACCTAAACATGAACTTTAATTGTAGATTTCATACCAAAATTACAGCTGGGCTGACTTTACAATTCCTTTGACACTTCTCAGGGAAAGGAGTTTAGGAAAATTCTTGGGGTGAGTAAAGCAGACTCAGCTGCTGTGTTCAGTTGTGTTTTTATCCATCATGTGGGGTCCACGTCTCCTGGTCCTATAGTCGATCTGCTCCATCCGGCCGGTCCCAAACACAACAAAGCACTGAACCAGACAGACGGTCATGGAGGTCAACTCACATAGCTAGAAACGGCATATCTACTGTACATGAAGCTGTGCAACAGCTTTTGTTAAATTAATTGTTTGCGTTGAGTGATGGGGGGAAAAAAGGAATGGAATAATACAAGAGAACGACAGGAAAAGATAAAGATACACAAATGTGTGAAGTCTTTCCGCTACCTCCACAGTCTGCCACTAATCTGTTCACCAGACACACTGCAAGACAACCCCCCCCGCAAAAAACTGAGGGATGAAAAAAGGAAACGCAACAGTGGAGGGTTACAAAGAGCCCCTTACTGAATTTAAAGGTCAAATGCAATAAAGCATAAAAAATATTTTAAATATTTAATTTTCATGTTAAACACAAACAGTGGCCCACTTCTCTGATTTAGACATTTATTGACTTGTTTTGAGTGTTTGTGTAAAAATTCAGAAAAAGCATGATTGCGAGTTAAAAGTTACCATCCCACATTGATGATGTCATCGAAGCCAGCTGTGGTACAACGATGCACGGCTACTTTGCTTATCAGGGAAAATGGAACCAGAATTGTTCATAGAAGATGAGGAAATGCTTGAATACAACGTGGGTATAGTTGGCGATTTAGCTGTACATTAATCCCATACCATCTCTGGTTGATGATGATGCAACCATCAGGCTTGTCACTGTTTTAAGTGCTCCATAAATAAAATGGTATGGTATTGGTGTCATGGCCAGTAGAGATAGAACACTGTAGGACAGAGCGAGGTTACGGTTGCATTGACCATCAATGAAAATAGTAGCAGAAGACTTCATAGAAAATGATTAAATGCCTGAATACAACATGGCTCTAGTTGTCTGTCTAAACAGATCTCACTTGTAAATGAGTTTTATAGGCTCAATGTGATTTATCTGTCTAAATAAAGGTTGAATGAATGAATGGTGATTTAGCCATACATTAATCCCTTACCGTTTCTGTTTGGTGATGTCATTGGTGCCACAGCCAGTGGAGGTAGAACACTGTAGGACAAAGAGCGAGGTTACATTTGCATTGTTTACCCATAAAAATGGAAGCAGAAGATTTCATAGAAAATGAT
>NC_056520.1:7523121-7526226 GCF_014905685.2 Nematolebias whitei | reverse complement strand
ATTGTTTACCCATAAAAATGGAAGCAGAAGATTTCATAGAAAATGATGAAATGCATGAATATGATGTGGATCTAGTTGTTGATTTAGCCGTCCACTATGGTAATCCTTACTGTATCTGGTTGATGATGTCATTGGTACCACGGCCGGTGGTGATAGAGCGCTGTAGGACAGAGCAGGGTTATGGTTGCATGTTCCATCAGTGTAAACAGAAGCAGAAAACATGGTAGAAAATGATGAAATACCTGAGTATGGTGTGGATCTAGTTGTTGATTTGGTCGGAAATTAATCTTGTACTGTTTCTGGTTGATGATGTCAATGATGCCATGGCCAGTGGAGATAGAACGCTGTAGAACAAAGAGTGAGGTTTCAGTTGCATAGTCTATCCATGAAAATGGAAACAGAAGACTTTGTAGAAAATTAAATGCCTGAATACAACGTGGCTCTAGTTGATGATTTAGTCATCCCGTGTCATCTCTGGTTGTTGATGTCATTGGTGCCATGGCCAATAGATACAGAATGCTGTAGGACAAAGAGCGAGGTTGTGGTTGCGTTGTTCATCTATGAAAATGGAAGCAGAAGACTTTGTAGAAAATTATGAAATGCCTGAATACGACGCAGATCTAGTTGGTGATTTAGTCGTACATTGATCCCGTACCGTCTGATTGATGATGTCATTGGTGCCACGGCCAGTGGAAATAGAATGCTGTAGGACAAAGAGCGAAGTTACGGTTGTGATGTTTATCTGTGAAAATGGAAGCAGAAGACTTTGTCAAAAACAAAGGAATGCTGGAAAACAATGCAGGTCTAATGGATTCTCAATCATTACACAACCTGAACAGACAGCTGGATCACAGGAATCAAGTGTGGACTTTCTTTCTGTTGCGATTCTAATCATGAAGATTTGCTGGACTGAGAATAATGATCAAGTGGACAACATTAATGATGAACACTGATTTTGTAACTTGGCCTGTTCTTTTTGTTTCTTTATCAGAGTAACACAAACCTTTGTGATGTCTGGCTTTCCAGACATTTATTCTGAGTGTCATAAACCTAGCACGGTTCTCTTTTTTTGCCCAACCTGCTTCTTACCGATTACTCCACTTCGTTTTCTTTAACAAAATGTGAGCTCAGACTGTGAGTTGAGGTCTTTTGCTCAATGCTTTTGTGAGTCATACAACCAGCAACATTACAGGTGGCCTCCCAGACTTTTTCCCTAATGAAAAAACAAATATGCGCCAAAAATGTACTACACATACAAACAGGCTGGCAGAAATATTTACGCACACACACGTACAGTTTATATATCGTGGCTATGGCTGGCACCAGATGATGTGCGAGTGGGGGAACACCAGACTAACCCTGTGGGATGAGCTGTCAGTCTTGATGTGTTGCATGAGTGATGTCAGACTATAGGCCGATTCCTGCCACAGGCTGGGAAAAGTTGGTGTTTAGGTACAAAAAAAGTGTGTTTTCTTGTCTGCATGTGAGCTCAGGCTGGTGTGGGATTTGAGAATACCTCTCACCGGTCTGTCTGCTGGCTGCAGGGAAACAGCTTCTCAGAGTTGAGGGAGTCCAAAGACACACAAGAATGTTCGAACTGAGAACTTGCTGACAGTGGGATTGGGTTCAGCCTACAAACTGAATGAGATCAAAACCTACAAATGATGGATCTCTGTGGACAAAAAAAAAAGGTTTCTGGACAGCACCAAGTGCAACACAACACAAAGTGGTATACTCCTTCAATTTCACCATCATTAATTACAGGTCACCAATGGAGCTTTGGCATTTTGTTTTGGTCTTCATAGTTTCTCTGCACTGCAAAAAAATCAGCCACGTCATAAAAGCTGAAAAACATCAGCTAAGGTTAGCAGATTAACCAAAAAAGTTAACCTAGTTTCTTTAATTCAATTTAATTAAATTTAAACACTGTAGCACCAAGTCACAACAGAAGTCATCTCAGGGCACTGAACAGAAAACATTCACATACATACAAAAGTCAAATTAGTAAAAGTTATCTGTCTACGGAAGCCAAAATAATGATTTTAGTCTTCACTTTGTCGCAGTCTCCCATTCTGAGCAAGCACAAAGGTGACAGTGGAAAGGAAAAACTCTCTTAACAGGAAGAAACCTCCAGCAGAACCAGGCTCAGGACAAGCGGCCATCTGCTTCAAGCGGCTGGTTTGAGAAAACAGGTAGGAGAAATGGACACAGAATGACAGGTCTAGGTGTACTTTCTATAGTCCAGATGTACTTTCTATAGTCTAGATCTACTTTCTATAGTCCAGGTGAACTTTCTATAGTCCAGATGTACTTTCTATAGTCCAGATGTACTTTCTATAGTCCAGATGTACTTTCTATAGTCCAGGTGAACTTTCTATAGTCCAGGTGAACTTTCTATAGTCCAGATGTACTTTCTATAGTCCAAATGTACTTTCTATAGTCCAGGTGAACTTTCTATAGTCCAGTTGAACTTTCTATAGTCCAGGTGTACTTTCTATAGTCCAGTTGAACTTTCTATAGTCCAGGTGTACTTTCTATAGTGCAGATCTACTTTCTATAGTATAGATCTACTTTCTATAGTATAGATCTACTTTCTATAGTCCAGGTGTACTTTCTATAGTCCAGTTGTACGTTCTATAGTATAGATCTACTTTCTATAGTCCAGATGTACTTTCTATAGTCCAGATGTACTTTCTATAGTCCAGATGTACTTTCTATAGTCCAGGTGTACTTTCTATAGTCCAGATGTACTTTCTATAGTCCAGGTGTACTTTCTATAGTCCAGATGTACTTTCTGTAGTCCAGGTGTACATTCTATAGTCCAGGTGTACTTTCTATAGTCCAGGTGAACTTTCTATAGTCCAGGTGTACATTCTATAGTCCAGATGTACTTTCTATAGTCCAGGTGAACTTTCTATAGTCCAGGTGAACTTTCTATTGTCCAGGTGTACTTTCTATAGTCCAGGTGTACTTTCTATAGTCCAGGTGTACTTTTTATAGTCCAGGTGTACTTTCTATAGTATAGATCTACTTTCTATAGTATAGATCTACTTTCTATAGTATAGATCTACTTTCTATAGTCCAGGTGTACTTTCTATAGTCCAG
>NC_056520.1:7520573-7523111 GCF_014905685.2 Nematolebias whitei | reverse complement strand
AGTATAGATCTACTTTCTATAGTCCAGGTGTACTTTCTATAGTCCAGGTGTACTTTCTATAGTCCAGTTGTACTTTCTATAGTCCAGATGTACTTTCTATAGTATAGATCTACTTTCTATAGTCCAGGTGAACTTTCTATAGTCCAGATGTACTTTCTATAGTCCAGATGTACTTTCTATAGTCCAGGTGTACTTTCTGTAGTCCAGGTGTATTTTATGTAGTCCAGGTGTACTTTCTGTAGTCCAGGTGTACTTTCTATAGGAGGAAAGACAAAAAAAATCATAGAAATAATTACAAAAACAAACGGGTAGAGTATAGCAAGTAAAGGCAGCAGCAGAGTGAGGAAATGTTGTCAGTTTGTCCTCTTGCAGTCTAAGCATATAACAGCATATCTAAAGGATAGCCCAGGAAACCCATGTCAACCCTAACTATAGGATTTATAAAAAGGAAAGACTTAAGCCTAGGCTCAAAAGTAGACAAGGTGTCAGTCTCACGGACAGAAACTGGAAGTTGGTTCCACAAGAGAGGAGCCTGATAACTGAAATATCTTCCTCCCATTCTGCTTCTGGAAACTTTAGGAACCACAAGTAAACCTGCAGTCTGAGAGCGACGTGCTTTGTTAGGAAAATATGGAACAATAAGATCTGTGATATAAGATGGACCTAGGTTGTTTAGAGCTTTGTATTCATTTAGAAGGCAGTCTGAAAATTACTATACTTCTGAGAGCAACACCTGGCATTTCTCAGGCTCTACTTTATGCAGATTAAAAAAATACATATTTGTACAGAGTCAACAATATATCTGCAACAAAGTCTGACTTTTTTTATAATCGCTCAAATCAGATGTAGTGAATGGTTTTTCAGATTTTTTTGAAAGTCCCAAAACTGAAGGACATGCAAAATAAATCTCTGCATTGTCGACTATAGCAGCATAACTGCTATAGGCAACGAAACACAATATGTGTTGTTTCCTATATTTCTAAATTCTGCAAGTGGCTTGTCACAAAGACTGCCAGTCATTACATTGCCAGCTTACCTTTATGCATACCGATCAACTCAGTCCTGTGACTACCTCCCTTGGCACCTCAGTGCATTAACAAAGGTAGGTTTACATCACAAAGAAATGAGAAAAAGGTGTCTAAAGCCTTCAAGCATATATAGGTTGTATTATGTGTTATCTAGTGAGCTTGAAAGGTGTAAAATTACATCAATCTATATCCGTTGTTGGTGCTAAAATGAGTTAACCGAACTACTTGAGTTGGAGGATTGACGACTGAAAAGCAAAACCTTTAGGACAAAGTCTCGGTCTAGAAGCCTCAACTTTCTGACACAGTAATAATCAGCTGAAATAAATCATGTCAGAGCTCTAATTGACATCAGTGAAACATTTTGAATTTCCTGCCCAGAGTGATAATCTCACTAGAGCCCACTGGCCAGCTAAACGCTCCCTGTCATGTAAGATGAAGGAGTTTTGGGGGATTCCATGGGAGCAGCAGTCTTACATCCTGCCTGCTGCAGCTGCGCTCTGACTTAACCCTGACCTCCCAGAGGACATGCAAACCAAAGTCTTTCATTACTCCAAGGCTCAGCTTGCATTATCTTCTTGGTTTATGTGTGAAATTTATTTAGTGATGTGTCTCATTTTTACATTAGAGTGGGTTTAACCTTGTCGGATTAGGTTAGAAGGAGCTAAACATAATTTCGATGCTTTCGGCATAATTTTGTACGGTGGCCGACAGGTGCACACATGCCGCCAACAGTCAAACGAGCCGCAAACACTGAAATATTGCAAACTCTGGTTTGCAGTGGGGTCTGGTCCCTTTTGACTTGGCAGTCAAGACCCCCACTGGTCTGGTGCGCTTCAATTTGGAGTAGTGAGTTTGCAGCATTTCTTACTTGCACTTGTTTCATTGGTTGTATGGTTTTTCTTCTGTCTATTTTCTGTGGTTGCTGAATATTTTTCGTGGCATTTCTGCGTTGCATTTGTTTTGGAGTTTGCATCATTCGTGTGTTAGTGGTGAGTTTAGCTGTTTTCGGCTCGTTTGTTCCTGTCGGCCACTGTATTTTTGTTCCCCGTCGCAGAGCAAAGGGGGCGGGGGGGGGGGGGACTCAGAAATACCTTCCATCTGTCCGTCCTTCTGGTTCATCTTGTGTGCTGGATAAATTGAAAAATAAGCATCGTGCCAACTTCCATTTTGGTGTGTGGCTACATCTAGGTATAACAATGGTCCCTAACTAAAATTTGGTTGCCACATGAAAATCCAAGATGACCACTGCCATATACAGTCGGAACCCGAAGGTCCTGGGTTCGATCCCCGGCCATTGCACATCTCGTGGTGTCTCTGAGCAGGACACCCCATCCCCAGTTGCTCCCCGGACGCCTCCAAAGGTCGCCCACTGTTCCGCCTGGTGGTGGATGGGTTAAATGCAGAGAGCCAATTTCACCATTGTATGGGAACATACAATGATGACAATACATACTCATTATCTTTCTATCTATCTATCTATCTATCTATCTATCTATCTATCTATCTATCT
>NC_056520.1:7503067-7520563 GCF_014905685.2 Nematolebias whitei | reverse complement strand
TATCTATCTATCTATCTATCTATCTATCTATCTATCTATCTATCTATATATATCTATCTCTATCTATATATATATATATCTATATATATATATAGATATATATATAAACTTTAATCATTTGAGGAAACTATGCTTTCTAGTTTTTATATTGCTTAAAAGTGGAGTTTCCTCAAACTATTGGGGTGGCCCAAGATTAATTTATAGGGGCCAAGGCGACCCCCCCCCCCCCATCATTGCTCCTGTGGGAGTTCCTGTTTCACTGTTGTCCTGAGGTCACTAGATGGCGTCAACCTGCTATACCTGTGAGCAATTTCCTTAATGAGATGCCAGGAGCATAAAAGGCAGCAGATGACTTCTTCTCACCGCTGGAGCATTGCATGCCAATGGTAGTTGTGATTCTTGCTGCTTTGTGCTCAATTGAATTGAGAAAAGCTTATGTGAGAATCTGGACCGGGTCCTTCCCGGAAACCCGTCCGACTCCCCACCGCTGGCGTATGGTTCTTTTATTCCCACATGGAGAGGAAACTCGCTCCAACTCAAATAAATCAAGAGATATCATTTCTGTTGACCAATTTAACGTTCATCGGGCAGGAGAAAGTTACAGTTTCAGCGCTGAGGTATCCAACTCGTCTTAACCCGGAAGTGGAAGCGGGGCATCCCGTGTCACAGAACGCCCCAGCTTATAGTGGCCCTAGGCTCCGCCTTCTTCTGGGAGCACAGCCTATCAGAGTGAATCAGTGGGGTGGCTATGTGTGACGTCATTGGTCTTATCCGTTTCTGATGGTGAAAAATGGATGAAAGTGCAAATCTATCTATGTAAAGGAAGCCAGCAAAATAAAAAATTGCTCCTTATCGGGTGTTGACCATAGGAAGCTCACTCAGAGCAGCTGGGCCAGTCTCATCCGTACAGAACCGAGCCATAACTGGCCATAACTGGTCCATCTCGGGGCAGACAAGATCGGGGGTCTTAGCATGATAAAGTAGAATAACTAACACTTACCTGTGTCCTTTTGATATTTTCAGCATTATCCCTTGTGACCTACCTGTTCCTGGACTCCTCTGTGAAACCCTGGAAATCTCCATGTGGCCTCCTCAGCCGTCTTCCTCACCTTCCAACCACTCGCCCGCCAGAAACTACAATTCACTCTGGATGTCTCCTTGTCTGCACAGGATATATTGGAACCTCTCCTCCTCAATGACCCAATCTTCTACCTTTAAGAACAAAAGAGAATCAACATAAATCCATTCCTGAAACCCTCCTACCTTTCATTCATTGAACCTTTATTTAGACAGGTTAATCCCGTTGAGCCTCGGAGACCTGATTTTAACAAAGAGTGATGACAACAGTGGACAACAAAGGTAACAGTAGACAATCATAAAAGAAAGCTTATAAATTTTGAAAAATAAATGAAAGAAAATTAGATGAAAAACAAAACAAAAACCGCTACATTTTAAAGCGATGCAGAATACTAAAAACAAGAACGTTGTTTTTTTTTTTCCATGAACTTAGCAGATGTTTAAAGTCATTTAGAGAGGTCAAGGTCAAGAGATTCAGATCTTTTTGCAAGATATTTCAGGAAACAGGCACGGAGTAGAAAAATAAACTTTTGCCAAGTTCAGTCCTCACTGAGGGAACACTGCAGGTAATAATGTCCTGAGAGCGCACGCTGTAGCTGCACTCACACAGAGACTTGTAGGAGGAGATGTATGAAGGCAGCAGACCAAGAAGTGATTTAAAGATGAAAATGTACCAGTGAGAGAGTCTGTGTGAAGTTAATGATGACCAGTTAACCAGTGAATACAGGGTGCAGTGGTGGGTACGGTAGTTACAGCCAGTTATGAATCTTAGTGCACCATGATAGACAGCATCCAACATCTGCAGGGTTCTTGTAGGAGCGTTCATGTAAATGTCACCGTAGTCGATGGAGGGAAGGAAAGTCAGTTGCAAGGTGTTTCCTAGCATTCAGAGTTATTCAGGATCTATTTCTGAAAAAGAAACCCAGTTTAACTTTCAGTTACCAAACCCTTCTCCTTGCTCCTCAGGGTTCCTGATATTGCCTGTGCCATTGCTCACTGTAAACAAATTCACTAAACTTTCTATACAGTCTTGAAGTTTGTTCATTTTTCAATCCTGGTCTTTGGGTACTCGGTTATCAGAACAGCTCCTGGTGGAGGATATGCGTTTGTTTGTCACTTGCTCCGGCTCCGAACTGTAGTCCTTCTGGCTGAGACAAAGAAACGTATAAATATGACAGTGTTTTATATATTTTCCACATGTTTCTTTTCCATGTCTAGCTTACTGGTGAGGTTGCGACACGGTTTTAAAAACAGCATTTTTTTTTTTTTTTTTCAAACACACAAGTGCTTTCAAACTGCAGCAGAGCATGGACCGAATTACCAGCTTCCTCGTTTTCTTTGTGCACCTCCGTCAGTCTGACAGGACGGGAGCAGGGGTCCCCGTCCAAAACACTGAGCCAGCAGCTGGATAAACACGACGCTGCTGCTGTGGTTTGTGCTGAGCGAGTGGGAGTGATCTGGTTTTTGACTGATGGCTTCTCCGCTCGCAGATCCCTTAATCAGCACATAGATGACTCACTCGCGTGCGTAGGACGTGTTGTCAGTGTCTTCACTAGCTGCACCCACAACGCTGAATTTATATATATATATATATATATATATATATATATATATATATATATATAAAGCAAATTGCATAGCCACTTGTTTCAAAACTCAGCTCAAGTTTTCTTGTAGAGGCGAGTTGGCTTCTCAGTGACAAGAACTGCTGTCGACTGTATTAGAATATTAAAATGAATCAGCAAAAAATTAGTTTAAACTGTTATATTTTATAACTTATGGTTTTATTTGCTAAGCAAAGCAGATTCATCACAATTTGTTTATACTTTTTCCAGTACTTCCAGTGATTTTCATTAGATTTATGCCACATTTTAATCAGCCTTAACCAACTAGAAGTCATAGTTATTAAATTACGTTTAAGAAAGTTAACCAGCTCCTGAAGAATAATTAATGGAAGCATACATCTTGGTGAACCGTCTCAAATGGAGAGAGACATCGATCCGTTATCTTTACCCGCTTCTTCCTGTCCAGGTCGGCAGGGTCACTGGTGTCTATCTCCAGCTAACACGAGAGGCGGGGACACCCTGGACAGGTCTCCAGTCTATCACAAAGACACATAGAGACAAACGAAACAAACATTCACACTCTCACATGGGGACAATTTAGAGTTGCCGTTTAAAACTAACGTGCATGTTTTTGGTTTGTGAGAGGAAACTGCAACATCCAATGGAACCTCCTCTCCAGAACCCCTGAATAGACCTCACCAGGGAGGCTTAAGAGCGTGATTCCCCTGTAGTTGGAACACACTCTACGGTCCCCCTTTTTGAATTGGGGGACCACCACCCCAGTCTGCTAATCCAGGGGAACTGCCCCCGATGTCCACGCAACATTGCAGAGTCGTGTAAGCCAACACAACCCCACAACATCCAGAGCCTTAAGGAACTCTGGGCGAATCTCATCCACCCCTGGGGCCCTGCCACCGAGGAGCTTTTTAATCACTTCGGCAACCTCAGTACCAGAGATTGGAGAGCCCGACCCAAAGTCCCCAGGTTCCGCTTCCTCAGTGGAAGATGTGCCGTGAGATTGAGGAGGTCTTCAAAGTACTCCGCCCACTGACCCACAACAACCCGAGTTGAGGTCAGCAGCACACCACCTCCAATATAAACAGTGTGTTGGTGGTATACCGCTTCCCACCCCCGAGACGCCGGATGGTGGACCAGAATCGCCTCGAAGCCATACGGAAGTCATTCTCCATGGCCTCTCCAAACTCCTCCCACACCCGAGTTTTTGCTTCAGTGACTACCCGAGCCGCATGCTGCTTGGACTTCAAGTACCCATCAGCTGCTTCTGGGGTCCCACAAGCCAAAAAGGCCCGATAGGACTCCTTTTTCAGCCTGGCAGCATCCCTCACCGCCAGTGTCCACCACTGGGTTTGAGGGTTGCCATTGCAACAGGCACCAACATGAGTGCGGCCACAGCTCCGGTAAGCCACCTCGACAATAGAGGCGTGGAACATGGTCCACTCGGACTCAATGTCCCCCACCTTCCCCGGAACGTGTTCGAAATGGCATCTAGTTTATTAAAATTTTCTGAGGGACCCCCAGACCCCCCCCCCCAAAAAAACAATGTGTCTTTTGCCCCTTTGTTGGACATTTTTAAACAAATAAGAAATGAACAGTGATGCTAGATTGTTAGTTTTTTCCCCTCTTTAATAAAATGCACATTTTAAAGCAAGACAATGGTGATACGGTGAGAAAGGCTCAATGAGGCCCAGAACTAATTTAGCCACACCAGGTCAAGAGTGTTGTATAATTTGTAGGAGCTTCACCAGAACAGCTTTACAACAGGAACATTTAATTTCCATTCTACCAACAGTTTATGAGGAAATGACCATTCCCAGTCCAGCCCTCAGCTCCATTCTAACCTAAAAAAAATCCATAATAAAACAGTTTATTTGGCTTTAGGTAAACCAGCATTCTGTTGTTGCTTGCACTTTTCCTCTCAGAAGCAGCTCTCTTTTCCGCTTGCTTGTACAACGTTAAGTCCAAATGGGTATAAATTCAGTCTGCAACGTGGAAGTTTCCATGGACCGACCTAAGCCATTTGTTGCTCGTTTGGCGACGCTAAAATAGCCGGATAAAACAGGAATCCTCCGGAGGTGCAACAGATGTCTCTTTTCTTGCACAACACAGGCTTTAGAAATGTTTCTATTTTCACGCAAGCTTACGTAAAACAACTTTGCTGTAGTTATGGCCATATCAAAAAGTCTGAAGAAGGTTTAAAGTTCAAGTCGTGCCAGAAGATGTTTTGCGCTTCATTTAGCCTCAAATGTTCCTCTGGAATATTTTGAGCAGAAAAATGCTCTGAAAGTCAGTGGCTGTTTTTTACAAGTTCGACCAATTTTTCATTCAATCTTTATTTATACAGGTTAATCCCATTGAGCCTATGTTGCAGTCCTGTGTGGATATCCTTTCAAACACACTAACAAAGCGTTGCGCCTTATGGTAAGACGGAGTTTCTTTTGTCTGAGCCTTGCGTAATTGGAACTGAATGGGACAAATTACCACAAATTAAAGAACAAAAGACAAGTAAATGTGTTGTGACTAAGAAAATAAGCACAGTGAATGTAATTTAGGTCATCTAGCATTAGTCTAGACGTCTCCCAATTGTTCCTGTCGTGATGTAAGGCTTAGAGGGTCCAACATGTAAACTTAAACACAAAAAACTCCAAATGAGGCAACTGAAACTTCAATGAGGAAATAAAACAAAAAGCAGCTTAGGGAGCAAAATAACTGAGCGCATAAGGGAATCATCAGGAAAAACAAGGAAGTGAGACATGGGAGGACTAATAGTAGACTCACAATGTTGGAGAGCTGGGAAGAATTGATAAACAAGGAACAGGTGTGTAATGAGGAGCTGAGGGTAAATCTGACTGAGGGAGAAAACACGTTAACGCAATAAGCAAGAGTACCACATACCTCACATTATACCAGTGATCCTCACCATTTTTTTCCCAAAAGAGCCATATTAACAGCTCAAAGTCGAGGGGAGAGCCGCGATATCGCCCCAAGTTACTCAAATAAAATAAAAAAATTGTACAACCCAGCTATGAACAAAAAAGAAACACAGCCAGAGCATTATCTGTTTAAACAAAGTGTACATTAGTACTGAGATGAGAAGCTGTGGTGCATGTTCTTGACTTTCTTCATGTTGCATTTGTAATTTGTAGTTTCAACCACAGTGAGGCATTCAAGATGGGCACGGGTCAGTCGGTTTCTTTGTTTTGGCTTGATAGAGTTCATGGTTGACAATAATCATCATCAAAATCATCACCATCTCAACTACAGCCCCAAATCCCAAATGAGTTAAAAAGGAGGTGCCGTGGATGCATTCCCATCTACCTGAAGGCAGTGCTCGAGCGCCTGACTGCAGAGATCTTGGAGGTAGCAGGAAACGTAGCTTGTGACAGCGGGAGGACCGAGATCGTCCCCCGGCACCTGCAGTTAAGTCTGCAGCAACAAGGGGCTTGGCAGGCTGCTGGGAGAAATGGCCATCGCTCAGGCAGAAGTTCTGCTCGACATTCAGGCAGTTCTGCTGCCCAAGTGGACCGAGAGGTCTACTGGGTCTGGGTGAACGGATTGACATCTGTAGCCAGTTTCTTCGGATCCGCTGTGGGACGGACTGCTACAAGAGGTTCTTCCTGCCCAAAGACATCAGCATCTAGAACAACTCTAATGAAACCAAGATGAGCTACAACAACAATTAATTTCCCTTTGGGATTAATAAAGTATATCTGAATTGAAATGAATTGAAATGTTGACTCACACGTGTAAAAAAATAATCTTTTAGCTATTACCCCAATCCCGTGAAGAAAACCGGCCCTGTAAGATGCTCCTACTTCCTTCACCGCAGATGACAGCAGGTGTAGAGACGGGCACGACCGGTAGCTGAGCCACCTGAGATCAACAGGACTTTTTTTTACGTCTTTAGACCGGCGGCGGGTCAGTGGACGCACACGGCCGGTGATGATCAGCTGATCCATATGAAGCTTAAAATACCTTTTACAATTTTTTTTGACCTATACCGGCCTTGCATGTTTTAAAAATGTACTGGCTGTGCTGGCGTATTGTTGTAACCTGAGCATGGCGAGCTGCATGTGGCTCGGGAGCTGTGCAATGAGTATCCCTGCATTACACAGTCGTCAACAAACTTTTATACAGAATATTCAATGACTCAATGAATGAGCAGCTAACTCCATGGCTGATTTGTGGTATGACATGGGTTCTATAGTTCAAGTGTCTACAACCATGGAGCTTTTGGCAGAGGGATGCCCTCTCTGTGTTTTCTTGATGGTCTGCTTGGATTCGCGGAACCATCCCGTCACAAAGTCCTTCTGCAGCCAAATCCGTCACCAACCAGTTAATCTGTGCGCTCAGAGGGTCAGGAGCTGTCGTCTTCTCACAGCTCCGCCAGTGATCGAGATTACAGCGAAGCTTCGGTCTCATCTGGAACAGTTCAAACCCTCCAAGGCCCAGGAGAGTCCAGAACCACTCTGAGAACTGAAAACCATACTGCTTTGACTAATGACTGAAATTTGCAAGGGTGAGCGCATGTGCTCGCAGTGTGTAACCCAATCCCGCAAGACAAAGCCAAAACTAGCAGGTGCGCGAAACAGCAAGGAGCGCCGATCCCGTCAGACCCCGACGGCTGAATGAATCCGAGCGCGCGAAGGAAGCGATTAATGACGGCAAACACGAAACGAGTGGGTTTGTTCAAGTATTGTTCTCGTTGGGTTTCTGCTTCAAGAGGTTCAGGAGAGGGTCGGGTGTCAGGTCGCTGTTTCTCGTCGGCCATAACTGAAGCTGACAGCAGCAACACCACATTTTCTGCAGCTGGAACGGATTGGTGCGAACCCAAGCTGGACTTACCGCGCCAACGACGGTCAGTCAGACCAGTGTTGACTTCACAGCCTCGTAGCGACCCGCCGTCTGGTCTCAGCGCTGAGCCTGACCTCCATGTTTGACCTCTGGACGGATGGCACCCTGGCTGTGCGACCAGGGTCGTTTTCGCTCAAAGCGTGGGCTGCAAGTTTGAGATGATGTCTGCTAGCAGTTTTAGCTTCCAGTATATTTCCACTACCGTCTTCCTTGGCCAGCGTAATTAAATGGTATATTTGAACTGTTTTCATGAGCTTGCATGTAAATCTGACATCAAGTGGGTAGGAAATATTGACCTTTCCTTCTTCATATCCCATGAGACGCACACACTCAGTGGATGCAGCATTAATCTTGTGGCCCATATGTGTTAGCCGCTTTAAGCCCAGTAACTTCTGGATGATCTCACTCTTGGTGCATGCCTTTGAAACACCCAGCCCAACGCTGGCCTTAAAACACCGTGGGGATGTGGAAAATTATGAGCTGTTGTTTTTTTTATGGTATTTTTAAAGGTTTCATTTGGTTTTTGTTTTTTTAACATAGAATTAAAATGGGCGCCGGCAAAAATGTCAGCTGTTCGGATGAACATAAAGTGCTTCTAATACAAGCTTTTATTTTGGCATGGAGAAAGGTTAAAGTAACCTACAGCTGTGAGAAACACCAATTATGAGAATGTTTGTACAAAGCTGCTTCTGTCTCGACTATAAAACTATTAATAAAATAAGATATTCAAAGCAATAAATAGTCACAAGGATGCAAATAAACCTTTTTGCGCTTCTGAAATTTTAGTTTCTACGCCTTTGTTGCAAAGTTGCAGCAGACTCTTACTTGTTTACTTTGGTGCAGTCAAATCTATATCCTCCACATTGTGCAAGATATATTCGTTTTCTTTTTTAACCGCCTCATTCCACTTTCCATCTACCTTCCTAAAGCTGGAGGACATTGTTTGACTCAGTCCACTTGCGTTAAATATTTTCCTGTGCAGGAACTACAGTACAATGCCTCCTGGGTCTCTTTATCCTGGAAGGGTGCTGAAAGGCTATGATGCATTACAAAAATACACCCATCAGTCAGTTTCTAAATGTGGTGAAATCATTCTGGTGTACAATATATCTATGTAATGAAAACTTACATTTTTCCCAGGCTTTTGAGGTAAGGAATCCCACTCCGGCTCCATAAAACTTCATAAGGTGATAGCAAACAATGTGTTTAAAATGTATAGTTTTTCTTTTTAAAGTCCGGACAACTATTTAATTTTCTTGCTAGTACAGTCTGAACAAACCACTTGGGTCAGCATTAGCGAGCCAAAAAAAAAAAAAAAACACACCCAAAAACATTGATAATACAACAAAAAATGCTTTGCTAAATAATTTTAGGACCACATTCCTTGCATGAAAGCGAACATATAATAAAAGCATTAAAATATCATAAAATACAATAAACTAATATCATTTCAAATCGATGCCAACGCTGATCCTAAAAGTCAGCCATTTTTAATAAAATTTACGGTAGGCAATATTCATTCAATCTTTATTTATACCGATAAATCACAATGAGCCTATGAAAGTGACGTATAGGATTTGGAGGCTAAAAAAAAAAAGCCCCAACATTCTCAGTCCTTGGCCGAGAAAAGATGGCCTGAAATTGAAAAAAACACCCCACACATAAGCACATAGTGACGCAGACATTCCGCAGGGGCGGGGCATTGAGAGATCAGCTGACCAGATCCATATAAAAATGTTAAGATATTTTTTAGTGATGTGGCATAACTTCAACAAATATTTAATGGTACTAAAACTAATAAAAAACATACAAAAATTGATGGATATAAGATTAAATTAGTAATTTAATTAAAATGTCTGCATTATGGCACATTTTGAGATTATTAATAAATATTAGCATCTTTGTTGTTAGTGAATTAGCATGTTTGTGTTAGCATTTAGCTAACCTTATCTCCCCCCTCCCACACACACACACCTGCTTTGCATCCCTGGCACAAGAATACCTCAATGTCATCAGCAAATGTTGGCAGGGATAAAATGTATTAATTGTTCCGCTCACACAAACATTAGTGTTAGCATTAGCATGTAGCTAACACAAATATATTTCATTCATCGTGGGAGTAAAACCTTAAATTTGGGAATAACGCTTAACTTAACCATGTTCCTGCTGCAAATAAAACAGCAGGATATGTTAGTTCTAGTATTCAGCATCCAAGCTAATCAGTTTTAGCAAATCAAGCTAATAACTTAGCATTTCTCTATGCATTAGCATTAGCATTTAGCTAACACAAATTTATTTCATTCATGCTGGAAGTAAAACCTCAAATTTGGGAATAACACCTAACTTGACCATGCTGCTTCTGCAAATTAAATAGCAAGATATGTTAATTGTAGCAAATCAAGCTAATAACTTAGCATTAATGCATTATGACAAAGAGCAACATTTTGGCTAAAAAGGGTTGTGCAGTACTACGTGTGACTGATTTAGTGATATATAATTCAACAAAAGTAATAAAAAAAGGTTACTTCAACTAATGTCACTTGTTGGTTTTAGACCCTTTGAGCTGGAATGTCTATTTTAAGGGCTATTCCAATTAATTTTCTCAACTTGAAACAGCAAAAGTTCAAACTTTCGAAGTACAAATGAAATGCAGCGTAATGCTAACTAGACAGCAGTTAGCATGGCTTTAAGCTCTTGGGTATGTTTAAATAAATTTACCTTTTGCCAATGCTTAAAGCGACATTTCCTTTTTTCTACAATGCTCCTGAGAATTAGTTTATGTTGCAATTACACTGAACTCCATACACTAAGACTCATAAAAACAGGAAAGTTTTGATGAAAAGTGGATGCTAAAATGCTAAAAGTAAGATAGTTTGAGATAAATTTGGTTCCTTGTTCATCTGTCTTTTCAAGAAGTAATCACAAACGTAACAAACGAACAACTTAAAAGCCTCGTTTGAAAGCTAAAGACGAGTTGTGGGACTGCCGGCGCAGCTCTGCTACTCTCCGACTTTGTGTTTTCCCACCAATTAAGAGCAAGCAACTTCCTGTGCCTCTATCTGCTCCATCACTTTAATGCCGCGAACCCCTTCCATGCCCGACAGGCTCACAGCTTCTCTGAGGTTTATTTCTGACATCCACGAGACATTCTCCGGCAGTGAGAATCTGGCTCATCTGAGGGGAAATTACACCCAGCGCTCTGTTGTGTTAATAGATCTTGCAGCCCAGTTTCTCGGGGAGCAAACTGTGTGGTCCGTCTTCTCAGCTCCTCCGTTAGGTGTGGGCTGTGGTGCTCTTATTTTTTTTACCTTTTCTAACCCTCTTTCTCTAATGTCTGTAGCTCCCTGTAATTATACATAAAGTACAGTGTTTAACCCACTATTATTTCTACTAATGAGAAAAATTCTCATTATGACATTTTCTGATATTTGTCATAAGATTAACACGTTTCTTTTGGATTATTTCTTTAGCAGACAAAAAAAAAAATCTCTAAAATGCGCGGAATGGAAAAAGATGCTATGCTAATGGCTAGCTAAGCAAGTGCTGTTTTTTTTGTCACCCATCGCAGAGCGACGAGGGGATTTGAAACACCCTCAGTTCAGCCGTGTTGTGAGCGTGGCACCTTGAAAAACAAGCTAATGATACTAACTTTCATTTTAGTGTGTTGCTGTATCTCAGCGTAAGAAAGGTCCCTATTGAAAATTGGGTTGCTACGTCAAAATCCAAGATGGCCACCACCATATGCCTACAACATATGGATAGTTCAGAATCAGAATAAGCTTTATTATCATTGCACTGAAGTACAGCGAGATTATGTCCATACAGTCGTCCGAAAGATGGGCCGAGTGCACGTGGCTGCTGCTCCTAAGAGCGCGGACCCTTATTCTTCCACCCCCCCCCCCCCCCCACACACACACATTTTTGTGGCTCTAGTGGCCGATTTATGTTGTAGAGGGTGGGGGCGAAACAGGGTGAGAGAGAGGAGGAGACCTTGCAGAAAGGTCGCCAGGACCGAGACTCGTACCCGTGACCACCGCTATGAGGACTAACCTCAAACATGGGCCGCGCTCTTAACCCCTGCACCATAGCCGCGGCACCTTATTCTTTAGATAGAAAAGGGGAAGGACCAGGATACCAGGATAGTGGTATTGCAAAAAAAGATCTCTTCACACCTTGTCCTTCTCAGGACACGATTTAAGACATGAAAAAACTCTACCAGCAAGCACATTTACACATTCCATATGCATTTGACAACAAGATGCTGAGATTTGTCCATGAAGCACTTCCAGATAGCACCATAGTCCTGATAAGATGTTGGTGTCAGCAGGTAAGCATGCACAGACATTCTCGAGGGGGGGTGATAGAGCAGAGCCTTCTTGGTTTACACATATCCCAAGAAAAATGTGCTAAGTTGGCCTGATTCAAGGCTGAAGGAGGGAGACTCAGATAAGCCACGACTGTTGATTTTTTCAGGCAGACTGTTATTTCTCGTTAGCCGTGAGTTCTGCTGGTACCGTCAATATCCAAAATGGCCAGATTTGTGGTCATTCCACTGGTCCGTGCTTATTAGCTCCCTCCAAGGTCGTCCCCAACATGCTGGTGAGTCCCAGAATCCGCAAGTGGCCTACGATTCTCACAAATTGCTTCCATCTTAGGGTTGAGCTCATAATCAGCTGAGTCTGAGTGCTCGAAGCACAAACCAAACCTTCACATAAGATCGGCAGCTTTGCCATGGCCAAAACTGCTGCTGCCGTCTTCTTTAATAGCCGATAACATAGGTATCCAACAGTGCCAAAAAGCAGAAACCCTGCTATCATAAGTCCAATGACAGTTCAGTGTCCAATGACACTGGTTGTTTGATTATTTGTTTGGTTGAATATGAATACATGTGAACTGACAACTGCAATAATTTGAGGAAACTATGCTTTCTAGTAACAACAAAGTCCATGCTCAATAATCCAGGTATACAATCCAACATTTTTCAGTCAGGTCATCAAAAAAATAGTTGGATTGTATACCTGGATTATTGAGCATGGACTTTGTTGTTTTCAACCAGTTTGACACGACTGTCAACAAGGAAGAGGGCCGGCAATGGAGGAGGGGGCGTGACAAAGAGACCAACTTAACACCAACATAACTGGTTTGTTCCACTTTGGAGTAAGCTGTTGGGGGAAGAATCAGTTTTGTGTTGTGTTTCCTTGACTGATGAAGCCTTCTGGATTGAAGGTGAAACGTGTCAGCACAAAAAAAGAAACTGTCCAGATGACCTGACTGAAAAATGTTGGATATGTTTTCTAGTTTTTATATTGCTTAAAAGAAGTTTCCTCAATGCTTGTGGTGGTCTGAGATTAATCTGTGGTGGCCAAGGCCACCATTGGCCACCCCCTGGCTCCGTCCATGGTGGCGGATAAAATTGCTCCTTCCACCCACCAGGATCCTTCACACTGCGCTGCCTCAAACCAAAAAAACTACTCCTGTTCTCAACAGTGTAACTCCTATCCATTTAAATTAATTGAGCCAAAAAACATTTAGGTTTACTTCATTCTCTGTTCAATCCCATTCCAGAAAAACACTCATCTCTCAAACTACAAACATTCACTATTCAGGTCCCACAGAGAAGGGGGACATCAGTGTTTGTTTATAGCTTTTAAAGCTTATTCGTAGAGGTTCCATAGAAGTTCATCCATTCAGATGTTTTGAAAATCAAAGAAAAACACTTTAATAGTTTGTTCTTTTCATTTCTGATGCAGTGGCCAAAGTTCCACGAGGTTCCGACAGTTCTCGGCAGAACATGAAGGCAGCTTTTTAAGCCCGACTTGTTTTTAAGCTGCTATACTCTGGCAGCTATGACAAGTTAAACTCCAGAGGATTTGGGAACAAACTTCTCTTATGGTGACGAGTCAACCACGACTGAAAAGCTTTTTTTAGTAAATGACTTTGCTTTGAAAAGGTCAGCCTAAACATGTTGCTTTACATAACTGCTTTCAAATATTTTTGTCCACAATATACCAGTCAGTCTCTTAGACAAGCTGGTCGGTGGTTGGATATACAGTAGATGTATTTTTTAATCTTACTTGTGCATGTGTGTTTTGTACTTTTACTGAGCTGCTGCAGTCCAGTCCATCCGTCAACAGTGCCGTGTTTTCAGTCGAGCCGACAGGAGTCGGCCGTAGTCAGCCCCGGAGCGGCCGACTCTTCAGCCTGCATGCAAGTGAATCTACTTTTTATACCAAATACCTTACTTGTTCATAACCCAAGTGTGTTTTTGCTTTTTACATCCGAACTAAAACAGTTTTGTCGGACATGATCAGAGCCTGGACTCCACAGGAAAAAGCCCAGCCTCAATGAACCTCTTCCCGAACCCCTGTTGGTGACTTTTTACAGCGTCCCTCAAATATAAAAGCAGAACAGTACTTGGTGGGCTACTATAAAAAACAAAAGTATAGAGAAAGAAGTGAAAATTTTAAAATAATCTAAAGGAATGCATAATATGGGATTAAAATCAGGGTGGCACAGTGGTGCAGTTGGTAAATCTGTTGCCTCTCAGCCAGAAGGTCCCCTGTTCAAATACCGGCCTGGGACCTTTCTGGGTAGAGTTTGCATGTTCTCCCCGTGCATGCATGGGTTTTCTCTGGGTACTCCGATTTCCTCCCACAGACCAAAAACATGCATGTTAGACTGATTGGTAACTTCAAATTGTCCCTAGGTGAGAGAGAGAGAGTGAATGGTTGCTTGTCTGGTTTGTCTATATGTATCCCTGTGATGGACTGGAGACCTGTCCAGGGTGTCCCCCGCCTCTTGCACAGTGATATGAGCACCAGTGAAACCCCCCCCCCCCCAACACCAACCTGAAAAGGATGAAGCGGTTAAAAGATAATGGATGGATAGATGGGATAAAAAAAAAAGCATTTATAAATGGATTTCAATATGGTGGATTTTCCCCTAAGGAACAGTAATGTTACTGTCAGAGAAGCGTTTGAAGCAATTCTGACAAAATAAAATTTTTTTAGAAGGATTTTAGAGCTTTGTCAGGAATGGCCGTGCTTACGAACAACACCAAAATAAATTTATAAATGCATGAGCAAAAATAAATGCGTTGGTAACTTAGTTCCCCTCAAGACCTTCTGAGGGTTAATCATTGGTACTCAAGGTCTTGTAAGCTTTTTTAAAGGGGGATTCTCTGCGTTTAAGTTAAAGGGCGAGGTCGACAGTGGTGAACATGATGCAGCCATGGCAAGTTGATTTCAAAGGGTTTTTAATTTGGCGCATTAGTGTCATGGTTTAACGTAAGGGTGTGAATTACAGATGGTGGGGGGACTCGGAAGTACCAAATAAGACTGTTTATGAGAGGAACTGAATTTCCACACACTGGGTTATTATCGGAAGGTGTTTTTCATGAGAGCAGACTCATCGAGGACAAAAACAGGCCCTCTTATGAGTGAATAATCTCAATGAGCAGCTTGTTTACAGGACCCAGATTGGACTTTAAGAGCCTGCAAAGTTTTTCCACAGCAGGAATTTGTAAACTACAGCATCATTAACACTGTAGCCAACTAACAAGGACGTAATTGTTGTCTGTTAGGTTGGGAATGCTTTTATTCTGCCAAAGTCAATCAGATGAGCAGCTTGTCTAGGGTGTTTCCATTCTTTTTGTCCAACTCATGAGATACTACTGACTCAAAATGGAAATAATAAGAAAAGACCATGAGGAGGCAAAGCCTGAATGATGTGGAGGATTTTTCTGGGGAAAAAAATAGTTATACGTCCTGCCTCAGGAAGAGGACCATTCAAGAAAGTGGCAGTCGCCTACATCGTTTGGCTGTGAACCCAAGCTGCTTTAACATACGACTGTAAATCCGAATGTGCTCTGTTGGCTCATAAGAAAAGCTAAAAATGTCTAGTTTAATGTCTTTTCACACAAGAATCAGCATCTAAAACAAAATGAAGGGCAACAATATTTTCAGGAAACAGACAAACTGTCTTTTGTGTCCTCTGTCCTCATGCCTACTCCTTCCATGTCCTCTCTAACTACATCCATATATATCTCTGTTTTGTCTTTTTTCCTGGTACCAGTAGTATATTGATTTCTAACATCCTACCAATATACCCACTGTCCCTCCTCTGGACATGTCCAAATCATTGTCCCTCCTCTGGACATGTCCAAACCATCTCAGTCTGGCCTCTCTAACTTTATCTCTCAGTTGTTCAACCTCAACTACATGTCTACATGTGCTTTGTGGACTTGGAGAAGGCGTTCAACCTCGTCCCTTGGGGAACCCTGTGGGGGGTACTCTGGGAGTATGGGGTACCAGGCCATTTGATACGGGCTGTTAGGTCCCTGTATGACCGGTGTCAGAGCTTGGTCCGCATTGCCGGCAGTAAATCAGGCTCGTTCCTGGTGAGAGTTGGACTCCACCAAGGTTGCTCTTTGTCATGATTCTGTTCATAACTTTTATGGACAGAATTTCTAGGTGTAGCAGAGGAGTTGAGGGGATCTGTGTTGATGGCCTTAAGATCGCGTTTTTGCAGATGATGTGATCCTATTGGCTTCATCAGGTCGTGATCTACAGCTTTCGCTGGAGCAGTTCGCAGCAGAGTGTGACGTGACTGGGATGAGAATCGGGTCCTCCAAATCCGAGGCCATGGTCTTGAGCCAGAAAAGGGTAGAGTGCCCTCTCTGGGTCGGGGAGGAGGTCCTGCCTCAAGTGGAGGAGTTTAAGTATCTCAGGATCTTGTTCATGAATGAGGAAAAAATGGAGCAAGAGATTGATGGGCAGATAGATATGGCGTTAATATTGAAATGGGTGCTGTACCGGTCTGTCATGGTGAAGAGAGAGCTGAGTCAAAAGGCAAAGCTCTCAATTTACCGGTCGATCTACGTTCCTACCCTCATCTATGGTCATGAGCTTTGGGTTGTGACCGAAAGAATGAGATCAAGGATACAAGCCGCTCACATGAGTTTTCTCCCCCGAGTGTTTGGGCTCTCCCTTAGAGATAGGGTGAGAAGCTCAGTCATCCAGAAGGAACTCGGAGTAGAACCGCTGCTTCTCTACGTCGAGAGGAGCCTGTTAAAATGGCTGGGGTATCTGGTTAGGATGCCTCCTGGACGCCTCCCTGGTGAGGTGTTCCTGACATTTCTCACTGGGAGGAGACCTAGAGGAAGACCCAGGACACACTGCAGGAGCTATGTTTCTCGGCTGGCCTGGGAACACCTTGGGAACGCTTTGGGATTCCCCCAAAGGAGCTGGCCCAAGTGACTGAGGAGAGGGAAGTCTGGACCTCCTTAGTTAGGCTGCTACCCCAACGACCCGACCCTGGATAAGTGGAAGAAAATTAATGGATGGATTGTTGAACCTGTGCTGTACCTCTGATTATCTCATTCAAAATTGTATCCATCCTTGTCCCTCCTAAGGAGAACCTCAATGTCTTCATTTCTGCCACTTCCAGTTCTTTCTCCTATCTTTTTGTCCATGCCTCTGTCTCCAGACCATACAGCATAGCTGGTCTCACCACTGTCTTGTAAACTTTTCCTTTGACCTTTGCTGACACCCTTTTGTTACAAATCACTCCTGAAAAAATTATCCAACCACTCTATCTGGCCTGGACTCTCGTTTTCCACCTCTTTGCCACACTCCCCATTTTCCTGGACAGTGGAACTCAAGTACTTGAAGTCCTGCACCTTTGTGATCTCTGCTTCTTGTAGCCTCACTGTTCCACCGGCCTCCCTATCATTCACACACATGTACTCTGTCTAACTGTGGCTGACTTTAAGTTCTCTTCATTCAAGTGCATACCTTCACCTCTCCAAGTTCTCTTCCACCTGTTCCCTGTTCTTACCACAGATCACAATGTCATCTGCAAGCATCATAGTCCACGGAGATTCCTGCCTCGTACATGTCCTGTACCGGTCTAATATGTCTTGCTGTCCTCATACGTGTCCTGTACCAGTCTAACATGTCTTGCTGTCCTCATACATGTCCTG
>NC_056520.1:7499635-7503057 GCF_014905685.2 Nematolebias whitei | reverse complement strand
TACCAGTCTAACATGTCTTGCTGTCCTCATACATGTCCTGTACCAGTGTTAGCTTTTTAGAAACTCCAGATTTGGGCATTTTTCAGAAAATGTGGCTTAGGTCAGAATGCATCATGGTCTAGTTCCACTAATGTAGGATACAACATTTTTTGTGATGGTTTCTTGTGCAGTGTATAGTGGATGAACGTTTGTAGGTAAAACAAACAAAATGGCTAACTTGTTGAAAAGCCAACGAGTGGACAATTCAACCTTAAGAGCTCTGCCATCTTTTCTTCTCTTGCTTCTCATAAGGACTATAAATAATTTACTTAACACAAACCCTCAATCAAACTCTTTGTTATTCTACTTGAACACTGATCTGAGGCCAGCTAACGAGCTAACGGTCGGCTCTGTGTGGGTCATCAGTGGGAGACATCTGCTGAGCGTGCAGAAAAGCAGCAGTGGGAACAGAGCTTGATGTCACCAGAGGAGGAGAAGCCTTTCCTCCAGGCGGCCGTCCATCCAGGCCTTCCTGTGGGCTTGTGTTTTCACGATTATGATCTTCAGCAGCGTTCCTGAACACACCTCCCCTTAATGTTTTCCCTTCTACGCCTCAAACTGCTTTCATCTTTGTTTTATCTGCTTTCCTCGTTTTAAAACTATCCTTGGCGGCTGAACTTCAACAGCCTGGTTTCTTGTCCTGCAGTTTTCAAGCTATTTGAACAAAGCATAAATCAAAACATTCAACTCTTTCAGGACAATCTTGCGACGACTTTTGGTATTGGTGCAACTTAGGCTGTTTGTAATATTTTGCCTTTGCTACCATTGTTTCCTCATAGAAAATGAACTGAACTCATTTTACATCCTTCAAATCTTTAGATCCATTTACAACTTTTTACAGCTCCTTTCACATTTTGTTCTGCTTCAGCTTCTTTCAGCTTTCTTCTGCAAATTTAAACTTTTTTCAGCTACTTTCAGCTGTTTTGTGCTCCTTTTAGATTCTTTCTACTAACTAGAACACTTTTGTGCTTCTTTTAACATCTTTCTACAAATTTCAGCTCGTTATGCTCCTTTCAGCTTATTTTTGCAAGTTTCAGCTTTTTCTACCATTTCAGCAACTATTTAGCTGGTTTTATGCAAATTAAAATTTTCCAGCTAATTCCACATGTGTTGCACTCATTTCAACTTTTTTCTGCCTAATTCAGCAAAAATGTGCTCTCTCCACTTCCTTGTATTTTTTTAAGGTTTCTTACTGCTATTTTTAGCTACTTTTTTATTGTTGCTAATTTCAGCTTTTTTGGGGATAATTTCCACTTCTTTGAGCTCATTTTTGACTCTTTAAGCCAAATTGGGCAAATGTGTGTTCTTCCTGCTTTATTATGCTAATTTAAGCTTGTTCGACATTTTCAACTATTATCAAGCTAATTTTAGCTGTTTTCAGATAATTTCTACATTTTGTGCTTATTTCTGCTACTTTCAGCCTAATTAACTTCTTTCTACTAATTTCACATGTTGTCATACTCTTGTCAACTTATTTCTTCTAGTTTCAATAATTTCAGCTACTATTTAGCCATTTTTTGCTAGTTTTAGCCTTTCCCGCTAATTCCACATTTCTTGCAATCACTTAAACTTTTTTCAGCCAAATCCAGCCAAAATTTGCTTTCTCTGCTTCCAGTAATTTAAGTTTCTGATTTTTTTAGCTCCTTTTCAACTTTTTATCTTTCAATTTGATTTTTTTCCAGATAATTTCCACTTTTTTGTTCTAATTTTTGCTTCTTTCAGCAAAAATGTGTTCTTTCCGTTTACTTCTGCTAACTTAAGCTTGGTCTAATGTGTTCTCATGCATCTAATTCAGCTACTTTTTCTTTTTGCATCTTTTAGCTAATTAAGATGTTTTCAGATAAATTCAAGTTTTTCATGGTAATTTCTGCTACTTTCAACCTAATTAACTTATTTCTGCTAATTTCAGCTTGTTATGTTCCCTTCAGCTTTTTTCTGTGATTTTCAGCTTTTCTGCTATTTCAGCTACTTTTTAGATGTTTTGTGCTAAATTTAGCTTTTCTATCTAATTCCACTTTTTTATAGCTCATTTGAGCTCCTTCCTTCTGCAGTTTAATCTTGTTTCTGCATTTCCAGTAACTTTTCAGTGTTTGTTTATGCTAATTTCAGCTTTTTTTTAGCTAATTTCCTATTTTTTTCCTCATTTCTGCTTATTTAAACCTAATTCCACAAACACCTGTTCTTACTGCTTTCTTCGGCTAATTTAAACTTGTTCTACCCTTTCAGCCATGTTTTTTAAGCATTTTTAGCTAATTTCAGCTGTTTTTAGATAAATTCAAGTTTTCCGTGGTAATTTCTGCTACTTTCAGCCTAATTAACTTCTTTCTGCTAATTTAATCTTTTTAAGCTCCTTTCAGTTTTGCTCTGCTAGTTTCAGCTTTTTCTGCTATTTCAGCTACTTTTAATTTATTTTGTGCTAAAGTTAGCTTTTCCAGCTAATTCCACTTTTTTTTTTTTTGTTCATTTCAGATCCTTCCATTTCCTTCTGGTAGTTTAATCTTTTTTCTGCCCTTTCAATAACTTTTCAGCTATTTTGTGCTAATTTCTGCATTTTTAGCTAATTTCCAAATATTTGTGCTAACTTTTACTTATTTAAACCTTATTCAGCAAACCTGTTCTTTTTGCTTTCTTCTGCTACCTTGCTCTTCCATTTCAGCTACATTTCAGCATGGTTTTAGCTAATTTCAGCTGTTTTCAGCAAGTCCTTCAGCAATAAGCATTCACACTGCATTATTGCAGGAAATGCAGTTTCTCTATTTTTTTCTCTCATCATGTACTTTTGCGCCACATTACTTCTCTGAAGCCACAAGTTGAAAACTGCACGACAGAAAGTTTTTTACACAATTTCTTTATTTCATATGTTTCTAGTCATTACTTTGTTTGAGAGTCTACATAGTTATATGCTAATGAGGTAGAAAAGCAGCTAAAGACCATAGCACTCCCTCTGCCATGCTTTACATTTGAGATATTTGGGCGCTGTAGTGCAACATTGTTAAGAAGTTAAATTTTAGTTGGCTGATTTTTCCTCGAAGAAATGTCAATATTCCTCATCAGGATGAACTAGAATCATAAAAAGCTACATATGTTGGTGTATTCTTAGCTTATTGGGTATTTTGTTCCTCTTAAATGAATATCAGACTGCATTTTATGAGTAACTGCCAAACGTGTAAGGAAGTGTCTAAATCTGATTCATACCGAAGTGTTGACAGACCCGTTTTTTTTCACGATTCAGCACAAACTCTTTTGGGAAAACTTTTAAGACTTGAATGAAAATCTTCTGCATTAACAAACTGTTGGAAAAATATATAACTTTAACCAGCTGTGAGCAAAGACATCAACAACTTGTATAACATTATTCTGTCCCCCCCCCCCCCAAAAAAAAA
>NC_056520.1:7492698-7499235 GCF_014905685.2 Nematolebias whitei | reverse complement strand
TGTGTGTGTGTGTGTGTGTGTGTGTGTATACATATATATATATATATATATATATATATATACACACACACACAATTTATTTATGCCATTGTGATGAGTTTCCTTTCAAAAATTTTGTTGCCAGGTTACAATCCAAGATGGCTGCCACCAAATATATGTAAACATCATGAGCTGGATAATGTTAAAAATTATCAACGTGCCAACTTCCATTTTTGGTGGCTGCATCTACGTAGGTGTAAAAAAAACAATTGTTGAAAAGTGCGTTGCCATGTCAAAATCCAAGATGGCCACCACTATGCAAGTATATATATCAACATATTGATATTAGCATATTATTAGTATATATGTTTATTCCATTTTGGTGAGTGGCTGCATCTAGGTATAAAAAAAGTAATCGTAGAAAAGTACGTTGCCATGTCAAAATTCAAGATGGCCACCGCTATATCTACATATTGATATTAGTATATTGTTAGTATATATGTTGCTTCCATTTTGGTGTGTGGTAAGCATCCATCCTAATCCTTGAGGGAACTATGTACTATGTTTTTTTATGTTTATTACTTAAATAATTCATCACATGATTTGGGTGGTCCTGGGGAGTGGCTACAGGTTAATTTATGGTAGCCAAGGCCACCACTGGCCACCCCTTGGCTCCACCACTGCACCTGGCGGTGGATGAAGTTGCTTTCTCCTCTCGCCAAACTTCATCAGTCTGTGCCACCTCAGACCTCTGTTGGTAACGTCTACCCACTTGAATGTCTTGCACCAAAAACATTAAGGTTTACTTGCATGCTCTGTTCAATTCCAGTCCAGAAAAACACTCAATCTCGAGAACTACAAAACATTCACAATTCAAATCCCTCAGCGAAATCAGTGTACCGCTCGTCTAATCAGCTCAGCACATCCCTCTTTACTCAGAGTCCAGCTGCGTTTCACCAAACTTGCAGACAAAACGCTGAGGTGCTTTTGGGAAGCTTGGACCACCGCAGGCTGTGAACCGTAGCCAAGGCCAGGTCCTGGGTCTGCCAGATGCGGATCTGGGCCTGCGGCTGGCTGCACTAGCTGACCCTGTGCGAGTGAGTGTAAAGACATGCGCCGGCTTTTATTGTTATTTTTTTAACACATCGTTCAAAGAAGAAAAACACGCAGATGTATTGTGACACTCGTGGAAAACGGTTTTTGGGAACACGTATTTAGGACTCATGCACATCTTGTATGACTTGCAGCTCCTCCGTGGACTCCTGACGGTGTTTTTGCAGCTGCGCTCAGCCCTCCTCCTCGTCTTCCTCCCCTTGACTCACACTTCAGGTGCTTTCCAGCCTCCCTTCTCTCTCTTTTTTAAAATTCTTTAGTCTTCTAGGACTCTTTCACCACATTCTTTGAATTCATAGCTCCTGCAGACGGCCTGATGATTCCACTTGACTCGACTGGCTCCTGGTTCCCTCATTAACCCCCTCCTGCTCTAGTGGTCATCACCTTAACGACGGCTAACCTACTTCCTGTCCGTTAAGCCAGATTTGAGGGTATGTTTTGTAGGTCTGGCGCCAAGTGAATGCCACTTCAATCTCAAATGGTTTCTGTGGAAAAGCACTGGCGTAGAAAGCCAGTAATTTTCAGGATTATCTCTACAAAACAACCAATTAAAAGTTTCTTTGGCGAGTTGAAATCTCTCAGTGTCACAACTTAATATTCCCATTCATGAAAGCACCAATTACAGTGGAATGCTGAAAAAGTGCAAGTCTTCGAGGAAAAGGGTCCAAAAGGTTTCCTGCAAAAAGGGGACTTAACAAAAGTTTGAAGCTCTGATGAAACACACGGGATTAAGATGAAACCACGTTTTAATTGAAACACTATCTGATTTAAAGAGCATTATATGCTGCAGCCAGAAAATCTGGCTAAGACACTGACTGGTTACTATTTCGACAGCAGCGGAATAAATGTACAACTTCCGTCAAAGCCACAAAACGTAATTACTTCTTATCTCAGACCTCCAAAGATCTAAATTCCTCTAAAAGATTCTGGAAAACCATCACATCTCTCTCTGGCAGCTCCCTTTCATGTGACCTGCCATCACAACTTCTTGTTAACTCTGTTCCTGTGTCTAATAAGCACGAGATCCTGAACCGTTTCAATAAACATTTTGTTGCCTCTAGTTTTTTATTTGATACAGTTACTAATGGAAAATCAGCCAATTCCACAAAAAGCCAAACTTCTACAAACCACATCTCTCCTACAAGTCCATCTTCAAAAAAAAATCTCACCTTTTCTCTTTCCCTGTTCTCAATTAGTGAGGTTAATAAATTGTTAAAAGGTCTAGACTCTAAAAAATCTGCAGGACCAGATGAACTTCCACCTTATTTCTTAAGGCTGGCTGCTCAAATCATCACAGTCCCTGTGACCCACATCTTCAATCTCTCCATAAGACAGAACTCCATTCCAGATGCTTGGAAAACAGCCTTTGTTCTTCCTTTGCTGAAGGGAGGTGACCCCACCTCACTGAACAACTATCGACCAATCTCTAAACTCTGCATTTTAGCCAAGGTTCTAGAAAAATGGATAAACTCTCAAATCAAAAAGTATTTGGACTCATTTAACATCTTACCTCTCCATCAATCTGGTTCCAGGAAACAACACAGCACAACCACTGCTTCGCTGAAGGTTTTTAATGACGTTGTTGAAGCACTGGATGCTAAGGATTATTGTGCCGCACTTTTCTTAGACATGTCTAAAGCTTTTGACACTGTGGATCATAACATCTTGTGTCATAAGCTCTCAGAAATTGGTCTCTCAGAACACACCATTGGTTGGTTCTCTATCTTTCTGATCGGAGGCAATGTGGTTAAGATAATGGTATTTCCTCCAGTTATTTTACAGTCAACCATGGTGTACCACAAGGCTCAGTCTTAGGAACCACCCTCTTTACAATTTACATAGGTAATGTAGGTCAGAGCATCCCTGATGCATCCTTACATTTCTATGCTGATAATACAGTTGTTTATTGTCGAGCTAAAACAGTTGCCAAGGCTCTCCAACTTTTGTAATTCACTTTTGACATCATCCAGTCAGATTTGTTCTGTCTCAAACTTGTCCTAAACACCGACAAAACCAAAGGAATGTTGTTTTCAAAAAGAAAGTCAGTTCCAGCAGTTCTTCCTTCGATTTTATCCTTGAATGGTGCTCGTATTGAGTTTGTCGATTCCTACAAATATTTGGGTATCTTGGTCGATTAGCATCTGTCTTTTAAGCTCCACGTCAAAAACTTGGTAAAGAAAGTAAAAGTTAATTTTTTTTTTTTCAGAAACAGATCCTGTCTAACTCTGAATGCTAGGAAGCGCCTTGTAACTGTGACTTTCCATCCCTCCATCGACCACGGTGACATTATTTACATGAACGCTCTTAAAAGAACCCTGCAGATGTTGGATGCCGTCCATCATGGTGCACTAAGATTCATAACTGGCTGTCACCATCGTACCCACCACTGCACCCAGTATTCACTTGTTAACTGGTCATCATTAATTTCACACAGACTCTCTCACTGGTACATTTTCATCTTTAAATCACTTCTTGGTCTGCTGCCTTCATACATCTCCTCCTACATGTCTCTGCGTGAGTGCAGCTACAGCGTGCGCTCTCAGGACATTATTACCTGCAGTGTTCCCTCAGTGAGAATGGAACTAGGCAAAAGGGCCTTCTACTCCGCTCCCGTTTCCTGGAATATCTTACAAAAAGATTTGAAGCTCTCGACCTTGACCTCTCTAAATGGCTTCAAACATCTGCTAAGTTAATGACAAAAACCAACACAGACATGTTCCTGTTTTTAGTTTTCTACACCACTTAATAATCTGTTTTTGTTTCATTTTTTAATACCATTTTCTTTCACTTGTTCTTCTGAATTTGTATGAATTATTTTATGATTATCTCCTGTTGTCATCATTCTTTGTTAAAATCAGGTCTCTCTTGTAAATGAGTCCCAGAGGCTCAATGGGACTAACCTGTATAAATAAAGGTTGAATGAATGACCTTTTACTTTGGTGGGACTTTCTTTAGTTAAAATAAACATTTTTACTAGTTCCAATTACATTTTTTAGGGTAATTTCTTTAGACGTTAGTGCAAATTTAGTGTCGGTTTATGTTCTGACCATCACCTATGAACTTTGGGTAGTGACCAAAATAACAAAATCATGGATACAAGTTGTCCAAATTAGTTTTATCAGCAAGTTAGCTGAACTCTCCCTTGGAGATAGGGTGAGAAGCTCCAGGAGAGACTCGGAGTAGAGAATTTAAAAGTATCTAGCGCTTATTGACATAATGCGGGTGGATAAAGCTTCAGAGGGAATGTAGGTGTTTTTTATTGATGAATACACGTACTGTATACACATACTCAAGCATGAACACATTTAAAAATACTAATTTAAAATGGAATTCAGCTGGGAGTGGTGGAAGTGGTTTGGTAGAGTGGCCTCAGGATTCCGATTCTGCAGATGATGTGATACTGTTGGTGTCATTCTGTATACCACTGGTCCACGTTCCTACCCTGACCTATTTTCTGAAAGCTGAGTAGTGATTGAAAGAAGTAAGTCACAGATAAAAGTGGTCTAGATGGGTTTTCTCTGCAGGGTAGCTGGACTCTCCCTTATTGATAAGGTGAGAAGTTCAGTTCTTCTGGAGAGACTCAAAATAGAGCCACTGTTCCTCCACATCAAGAGGAGCCAGTTGAGGTGGTTCAGACATCTGGTAAGGATGAACCTTGGAATCCTCCCTAGGGAGGTTTTCCAGACATGTCCAACTGGGAGGAGACCCAGGACATGCTGGAAAGACTATGTGTCTTGGTTGGTCTGGGAACACCTTGAAGTCTTCCCAGAAGATCTGGAAGAGGTGTTTGTGGAAAGAGATGTCTGGACTTCCCTGCTCACACCACAGAGACCTGACTCAAGAACAAGAAGACAACAATGAATGGAGTATAGAATTGGTCCTCAATCCTGCTCTTGGAAGGACACTATCCTGCATGTTTTAATTGTTTCCTGCTCTTAAACTAGTCTTCAAGTTTTTCAGAAGCCTTTTGATCATTCATTCATTGTTAAAAAGGGGGAAGATCTAAAACGTGTGGGACAGTGGACCTCCAGGATCAGGATTGAAGACCAACGGACTAAAGCAACAACATAGCAAGGTCAAGTATCGACACAGAATTAGGGCTATAAAACATTTAAAAATTAATCTTCTTCAATATATCAGTGTATCTATGAAACTCTGGCAAAGACGACTGGGGCAGAGATTCTAAAACATGGGAGCATCGTGATTAATGAATTGACGATTGATTACAACTTACTGTTTAAAAAAAAATTCAACATTATTATCACAATCACATACATTTCTACCAACATTCAGCCGTAAATAGAAAAAAAGTATGGATATTTATAAACTAATGGGATGCTCTGTTTCTACGCCATGTCAGGACAGTTAATAGCCAGGTTAAAGAGTATAAACCATCCTAGTTGAAAATATATTCACTAAACTGCAGAAAACCAACATTTATTAATAACTTTCTCTATAATTCCTCATTTTAACCTAGATTAGGTAAGTTAGGGTCAGCTGAAGGCATTAAAAACTCTCTGAATGACCTGCTGAATGTCATTTATTGCAATGAGAAAGCTACTCAATAATTTCCAAAGTGCACATTTTTCCTTCTAGTCACGTACATTCCTGTGAGTCTCTGACCTCTGGATTTGCTAAGAAGCACATGGAGTTTGTTATTTTCAAAACAGGGCAAAAATATTCATGGAGGAGATGAAAAAGTACAACTGGAGACACGAAAATTAAAAAAAGGTTCAGACTCTGCGTTTTCGTTTGCAGAAATGTTCTTTAAGTTGTAAACAAGTTTCCAGAGACTTTCCCTCCAAATCCACTTCAGTAACTTGTGACAACACCAAAACTTAGTGTGTAGATTTTTAAAGACAAAATTGACTCAAACTAAATACATTTGTCCCAAAGTTTTTTTTAAATTTTTTTTTTTTTTTTTAAGGAAATTTTTCTTTTTTTGTCTCGTGGTTTAATTTTTTGTTGATGTTGATCCCTATGACTGTCTGTCTTGTGGGTAACTTCAAAAATAAGTGCGATACCGACTTCCATTTTGGTGTTTGGCTACATCTAGGTGTAAGAAAGCTCCCTTTCGAAAATTGGGCAGCCATGTCAAAATCCAAGATGGCCAACGTCATATATATATATCTATATCTATATATATATCTATATATATATCTATATATATATATCTATATATATATCTATATATCTATATATATATCTATATATATATCTATATATAGATAGAGAGATAGAGAGATAGATAGAGAGATAGATAGAGAGATAGATAGAGAGATAGATAGAGAGAGAGATAGAGAGAGAGATAGAGAGAGAGATAGAGAGATAGAGAGATAGAGAGATAGAGAGATAGAGAGATAGAGAGATAGAGAGATAGAGAGATAGAGAGATAGAGAGATAGATAGATAGATAGATAGATAGATAGATAGATAGATAGATAGA
>NC_056520.1:7472615-7492688 GCF_014905685.2 Nematolebias whitei | reverse complement strand
AGATAGATAGATAGATAGATAGATAGATAGATAGATAGATAGATAGATAGATAGATAGATAGATAGATAGATAGATAGATAGATAGATAGATAGATAGATAGATAGATATTTGTGTAAACCAGTCACCCCAATAATTTGAGGAAACTGTTTTCTGGTTTTTATATTGCTTCAAGTATAGATTCCTCAAATGATTGGGGTGGGGGAAGAATAATTTATGGTGGTCAAGACCACCATTAGCCACTCCCAAACATTCACTATTACAATCCCTGAGTGATGGGGACCTCCATGTACCGCCATTTTCTGTTTTCATGTTCTTTTATTGTTTGAGATATCTTGTGTTTGGCTTGTTCTCCATGGTCTCCTGTATGATCATTGTTCACTGCATTTCCTCAGTTCACACCTGCTCCTTGTATTCATCAGTCTCGGCTGTCACTACTCGCCTCCTCAATCCTGGTCTTTTTAAACTCCTTATCTTTAGTCCATCTTGAGTCATTCATACCGTTTGTCTCCCGCGTGTTCTCCTCGAGATGTAGGTTGTCCTTTTGTTCCTAGTTTGGCTACATTTAGTTTGATTTTTATTTGCCCGTCAAACGTATTAGGGTATAATCACCGTATGTATGTCCCGCCCATAACTTCTGAGTTTTTAATTGTACTCTATTAATCCCCAATGGGAAAAATAATTATCTGCATTTTCCCACTGCACATGTGAGCACACATGTGAAGCAGTGGGCTGCCATCCAAGGCACCCAGGGAGAAGCTAGGAGGATTAAGGACCTTGCTCATGGGCCCAGAGTGGGGAAAATGAGAGTGGAGGCAGGTGTGGGTGTTTCACCTTTTTCATCCACATTTTGATGTTGTCGGTCCGGGGAGTTGACCAGTGACCCTCCAATCACAGGCCCACACTCTCTAACCTTTGTGTCACCATTCCCCCATCTGATCTGCTTAAGACACCTTAAGATCATCATAAATCATCATCATCATCACAAGACAGAGTGTCACTTACACTTTTCATCACCCCAACTCCCAGGTCAAGGTCACAAATCAAGGTAAACCTTTATACAAGATTTTGCTTGTCTGGGCCATTGCTATAGATTTCTGTATAGTAGTTTGTCCACGGGCATATAATCTGCTTTGTACTCGATAAATCTGTCCTGCACCCTTGGGTCCTATACAGTATCTTTGGGTTCTGAGAATGAAATAAAAGAATAAATGACACGTCAAGATGTCAAGTCCAATCTGTCTGAGATTCCCAGGTTTGAGGAGTCCTCGGGGCGTTTCTGGATTGAGACAAACATTTAAAATAGACTCCAGCTTGTTTAGACTTTAATCAAAGTGTGTTTAAAAGACCATCAAGCCATTTCATGGATTATAGCGAGTTTATCGAGGAAGACAGGTTTTGAGTTCAAATGAATAACCTAAATAATGCTATGGTGAGCTCATGTGGGTTTAAAACAGAATGCTGGCATACAAACAAGAGACGGGTTCTACGAAAGCAGAGGTGCATTTTGGGAAACGTCGCAACCAATATTTTTGATTTTGTAAATTGCTGGAGGACAAAAGTCTCAACATTTGAGGTTTTAATCTTGATTTACTTAAATGCGACCATTTTAAGCAAGAAAAACAGATTTATTTTCAAACTTTCTATTTTTATTCCAGAGTTTTCATCAACCCAAAGACCATAAAATGCAACAAAACACTGAATGGATGAAAACAACTGGGATCACTAATCCTCCACAGGATGAAATCAGCCGTCGCATCCAGGAAATGTTGGCCGAGCACATTCAGAGAAACCAAAAAGACGGAGATGAAACATGCGTGAGCAAAGAAGTGGAGACGTTGAGCGCTCGTAGTAAGCGTGCAATGGAAAGTGTCTGTTTGGTGTATCTGGAAAGACCTAATGGCACTTCAAACACACACATCCAGCTCTTACTGAGTTGGATTGTGTTTAAATAACTCAATGAATCAGTCTTGCACATAAAAGTGTCATTGAGGCACGAGCCCACTTCTTTTTTTGCAGACAAGACGAAAAGAGAAGTCGCCACAATCTCGTATATCTCATTGTGTCATATCTAAAAGAATGAAAATGATTATGGGTGTGTTGGTAATTAATATTGTTCATTTGGCTTTGACTGGCTGCCTGGGGTGATTGTTTGTGGTTTGGTCTTCTCTTTTAGGACAGAACAAAAAGCAGATGAGAAGTCATGGAACAGATGATGCTATAGTTGTATTACCATCACATTCAGCCACACTTGGGGGTTTACAGTATCATGAACACTGCTGGAACTGTGCCCACATGTTGTTATCCGTTTCTCATAACAGAACGTCCCCCCTTTGGAACCCAGTACGGCAAGAGCAAACAAAGTTTTGTCTTAAAGTATCTGACCTCGGAGGGTTTACCTGGTGGGCTGTGCGTGTTCGGTGGATTTACAAGACAAATATACACAATGTGTGTTCGTATGTGTCAGACCGGAGACAAAAACACACAGCAGGAAGTTCTTTCAGGAGCTGCAGCCCACTAACTTCAGGATAAACACACACTGACATATGGAGGCAAATGGACCTCAAGCCCAAGAGACTGTGTTAAAATGCAAATCACCTTAAAACCATTCATCCATCATCTTCCGCTTGTTCCGAAGTTGGGTTGTGGGGGCAGCAGCTTGAGCAGGGAGGCCCAGACATCTCTTTCCAGTCACCTCTTCCAGCTCTTCAGGGAGGATTCCAAGGTGTTCTCAGGTCAACCAAGCAACATAGTCTCTACAGTGTATCCTGGATCTTCCCCGGGGTCTCCTCCCAGTCGGACATGCCCAAAGCACCTCCCTAGGAAGGCGCCCAGGAAGCATCCTTACCAGATGCCCGAACCACCTCAACTGGCTCCTCTTGATGTGGAGGAACAGCGGTTATACTCAGAGTTTTTCCCCGATCATTGAACTTCTAACCCTGTCTCTAAGGAAGAGTCCAGTTATCCTGCAGAGGAAACTCATTAAACCACCTGTATCCACAATCTCATTCTTTCAGTCACAACCTAGAGTTTGTGGCCATAGGTGAGGGTAGGAATGTAGACAGACTGGTAAACAGAGAACTTTGCCTTACAGCTCAACTCCCTCTTCACTACAATGGACTGGCACAGAGTCCGCAATACTGCAGACGCTGCACCGCTCCATCTGTCAATCTCATGGTCCATTCTTCCATCACTGGTGAACAAAACCCTGAGATACGTGAACTCCTCCACTTGAGGCAGAACCTCATCCTCATCCTGAAGAGAGCAATCCCTTTTCCAATTGTGGACTATGGCCTCAGATTTGGAGACCATAAAACCTTTAAACATGTTTAAATAGTTATGTAAGAACTACCTAATACATAGAAACAAACACAGCTTCTCTCTTGGCACCATATCATAGTCTTTCTCTAAATTCACCCCTCTTTTTACTTCTTCATCAGCATCCTCAAAGCAAAGATGGCATCTGTGGTGCCCTTTTTTGGCATGAAACCATACTGCTGCCCCAGTCACCCCCCATTTCAGTCTAGCTTCCACAACTCTGTCCTAGATCTTCATCATGTGGCTCATCAACTCAACTTGTCATGTTAGTTTTGGCCAAAGTGGATACCATTTCCAACTCAGCCCTCACCATCTATCCAAGCTGGGGACTTATATCTTAGTGGCTGGTTTAAACATTTAGTTACAGTATAAAACTAAATAAAAACATGTTCTACATTTCATTAGCCTGTCGTCCTTAATTTGACTGGAATTATTCATCAATAGCATTGCGTGCACCTGACGGAAAGTTTGCAGAAATGTAATACACTGAACAGTTGCCAAATGGCCACAAGGGAGTGTCTGTCATCAGAGGTGGTTCACTGGAGGATTGGCTGTCTGAGTGTCAAATGTCTGAGATATATGTGATACTACGCAGCACCGGAGCAGCTCTTCATGTCATGAAATGTCCAGTAAAACAGCAGTATGGATGGATTAATGTCAGATTTTCTTTTCTTTTCCAAATGCATGTTAAATAGTTTTAGCTTCTTCTGATACTTCACAATGAAATCCCAGTGGGAGACCCATCTGTGCCAACTGTGCAATCATCCATTTCTTGTATCCTGCTGGATTATCAAACCACCAGCTAGGCTATAGATCAAAACACTAGTCAAACCCAGACAAAAAGACCCACAATGCATTGTCCCACTAACCCAATGTGCAACGTCTGTGGCTGTTTGGACTCTGGGGAATGTGACCACGCAGCAGATCCGATCCACAATTGGACACCAGACTCGCGCTGCAAAGACTTAAGCCAAGACTTATGGATGCCTGGTTAACAAGCAAAACATGAGATTTATTCATGCGCCACTTTGTGCAACTCCCAGGTGCAACACTGGAGACGGATGGCCTATGTTGACCTTGGCCCCCATAGATTACCAGTAATCTTTGGCCACTCCAATCATTTGAGGAAACTTTCAAGCAATATAAAAGCTAGAAACCCTAGTTTTCTCAAATGTTAGGGGTGTTTGATTATATATATATATATATATATATATATATATATATATATATATATATATATACACACACACACACACACACACACACACACACACAGACAGACGGAGATAGAGATAGATGGCAATAAGAGGCCAATTTTTGGAGCTTCTGATTGAGTATGCAGAACCCTTTACACCTAGATGCAGCCACACACCTAAATGGAAGTCGCTTATTTGTCAAGTTATTCAGCTCACAAGATTTACATGTATGCATATATGGTGGCAGCCATCTTGAATTTTGACCTGGCAACCCAATTTTTGAAATGAACCTATCTTACCTCTAGATGCAGCCACACACCAAAATAAAAGTTTTTTTGTTTTTTTTTACAATTATTATGCACACAACATATAACAACATATGGATGGAAGGTATTTCCAATTCCTGTTCTTTGCTTTTTTACAAAAACAGTTCAAAATGTGAAGCATTGGTTGCTGGGATCATTGTCTAATGTTATGGAAAGATGGGATTTATTAGACATGGTAGATTTATTTGATTGTGGGCTGACCAAAACAATTACCACCTATTAGACAAAGTGCAGACCTGAGGGGTTAAAGCAGTAGAACGCGTTTGTCTCCTGAGCCTGTTTCTCATTTACCGTCTAACCCTTTCCACTGCCTCTTGCAAAGAGCGCTTCTCACATGTGGTTTTGTAATTACGTGATCTGCCAAGAAGAATTAGAGCAACTGCTCCATAAGGCCTTTGATTTCAGGAGATAAGGCGTAACTCACAGGTAAATGTATGAACCGTAATGACTTTTTGAGTGAAAGAATTTGAAAATATTTTGAACCTTTAGCAGGCATGTGGAAAAAGTTAATGGTTTTGCACTTTTCAAATAAGGTACCTACCCCTTGTCTTTGTACAAATCAAACCCAGAGGGTATCTTGAGCACTACTCCCCCTTCCCCCTCCCCAATTGCATTGTTGTTAAGTGTCCAAAGTTATGTTCTCTGATGAAAGTAAATTTAGCATTTCTTTTGGAAATCAAGGTCCAAGAGTCTGGAAGAAGAGAGGAGAGGCACAGAATCCACGTTGCTTGCGGTCCAGTGTCAAATTTCCACAGTCAGTGATGGTTTGGGGTGCCATGTCATCTGCTGGTGTTGGTCCACTGTTTTCTGATGTCCAAGATCAAAGCAGCCATCTACCAGGAAGTTTTAGAACATTTCATGCTTCCTGGTGCTGACCAACTTTATGGAGATGCAAATTTAATTTTCCAACAGGACTTGGCACCTGAACACAGTGCCAAAGCTGCCAGTACCTGGTTTAAGGATCATGGTATCCTTGTTCTTAATTGGCCAGCAAACTCTCCTGACCATAACCCCATAGAAAATCTATGGATTATTGTAAAGAGGAAGATGCGATATGCCAGACCCGACAATTCAGAAGAGCTGAAGGCCACTATCAGAGCAACCTGAGCTCTCAGAACACCTGAGCAGTGCCACAGACTCATCGACTCCATGCCACACCGCATTGCTGCAGTAATCCAGGCAAAAGGAGCCCTGGCTAAGTATTGAGTGCTGTACATGCTCATACTTTTCAGCTGGCAAACGTTTCTAAAAATCTTTTTTTTAATTGGTCTTAATATTCTAATTTTATGAGACACTGAATTTGGAGTTTATTAGTTGTCAGTTATAATCATCAACATTAAAATAAATAAGCATTTGAAATATATTAATCTGTGTGTAAAGAATGAATATAATATACAAGTTTCCCTTTTTGACTCGAGTTACTGAAATTAATCAACTTTTTCACAATATTCTAATTTTATGACCAGCACCTGTAACTTGTGAGCCAAGACGGAAAACAATTAGATCAGTATCGTCTAATCAGAATATTTTATTTGGCTTTTCCCATAATCTTTGGGCCTCATCAGTGCAATTAAAAAAATAAAACAAATTAAATAATATTATAAAGGTTATCTGTAATAATCTGCATTGTTTTAGTCAGAATTTCTGTATTTCTAGCTCAAAACCCGTGCAGAAAAAAAAGTAAGGTTCTATCCATTTCCTGGACACATGGTGGTATACTTATGGAAAAAGTCTCAGCAGTAAACATCAAGTCTTTCATTTCTTTCCAGGAACAGTCCAACAGAAATCTGACCTCAGCTTACAATAAGAAACACTAACAGAAAAAAAAGGAGTTCAGGAAAGCAACATTCCACGTCACACATTTTCTGTTCTGTTTTTTTGCTTTTATTCAAAGCGCAGACGTTTAAGTCCTCTGAAAACAACACTTTTCTCAGAGTTAGTGCTACGAAGACACAAAAAAAATCATCCTTCCTAATAGTTGGTTCTGCAAGAACCAAGACAAACTACTGGCATTATCTTCTTGAAAGGAACACAGAGTTTTTCTGGGAGCATAAATAGTGAGAATAAACACACAAACATCCTCCAGCATTACCAAGAGGTCACACTTTCCATGTATTTTCAGCTGACATAAACCATAACAGTGTGTTGGAAAATCAGAAATTCCTCTCCTAATTCAAGTTGAGCTGTTTCTCCTACATTAGCTGAAGGTGGTTGGGTTTTTCTTGAAGGTGGAATTTATTAATTCCTCTGAAAACTAACTCGTAATCTCCCCTCTTGTCCCGCACATAAATCACAGTCGTGGCGAAGCTTTTAGTCACAGAACCACTTTGAGTCAACGTGGAAAAGTAAACAGAGCATTGAGAATTCCCAGAAAGCTTTGCATCAAAACAAGCTTCAGCCAGGCTCTGACTCGTGGGCAGTTGGACGATGGTCTGGTGTGTGTTTGTAAACCTGAGACCTTGTTTTTGTACAATGATGTTGGGGAACCGGTGATGGTTTTATCCGGCTTCCCAGGAGTGTAGTGTACAGCTGAATCCCTTTGGAGCTTTACCTTAAAAACATAATAGTTTGTGGTCTTGTCTCAAAAAATGATCAGTAAACTGTTTTACCACTTGATATGTGTATTACCATCATGGGAGTACAGCAACAGGTTTAAGGTGTTAAAAGATGCCATTTATAGCAAAGTCCACATACGGGACTTCATATGACAAATGATTGTACAGCAATCTATACCAATGCCCAGACAAGCAAAGACCTTTGATATTATTTGAACTTGGTTTATGATCTTGACCTCGAAGGTGATGAAAAATGCATGCAGCACTTTGTCTAGTTATGTTGCATACGCATTTAAGGTTATTTAAAATGAGAAATTGCATTTCCTACAGAAATGCAGAATGAATGCTTATTGCTGAAGAACTTGCTGAAAAACAGCTGAAATTAGCTAAAAACATGCTGAAATGTAGGTGAAATGGAAGAACAATCCTAACTTAGCAGAAGAAAGCAGAAAGAACACATATTTGTTGAATTAGGTTTGAATAATCAGAAATGAGCACATAAATTAGCTAAAAAAAGAAGCTGAAATGAGCAAAAAATAGTTGAAAAGTAGCTGAAAAGGCAGAAAGAAACTTAAACTAGCAAAAGGAAGTGGAAGGAGCGGAAATTAGCTAAAAAAATGTGGAATTAGCTGAAAAGCTAAATTTAGCACAAAACAGCTAAAAAGTAGCTGAAATGTCAGAAAAAGCTGAAATTAGCAGAAAAAGCTGAAAGGAGCATAATAAGCTGAAATTAGCAGACAAAAGTGAATTAGGCTTAAAGTAGCAGAAATTACCACGAAAACTTGAATTTATCTGAAAACAGCTGAAATTAGCTAAAAATGCTAAATAAGTAGCTGAAAATTTAGAACAAGCTAAAATTAGCTGAAGAAAGCAAAAAGAGCATGTTTGTGGAAAGAAGCAAAAACAAGCACAAAAAAAGTGAAAATTATCTGAAAAAGGCTGAAATTAGCAAGAAATAGCTGAAAAGCAGCTAAAATAACCAGCAAGAAGATTAAATTACCAGAAGGAAGTAGAGAAAGCACTATTTATTAGGCTGAATTAGGCTAAAAAAGATTTTAAAATGAGTGCAAAGAATGTGGAATTAGCTGAAAAAGCTTAAATTAGCGTAAAATCAACTATATAGTATCTGAAATAGCAGAAACGGCTGAAACTTGCAGAAATAAGCTGAAAGGAGCCTAACAAGCTGAAATTAGTAGAAAGAAGTTAGAAGCACAAAAATGTTGTGGTTAGCAGAAAGAATCAGAATGGAGCACAAAACAGCTTAAAAAAAGCTGAAATTAGTTGAAAGTAGCTAAAAAAAATTGTAAATTTCTCACAAGAAAGTTAAAAGAAGCTGAAGCAGAACAAAAAGGTGAAAGGAGCAGTAAAAGGTTGTAAACAGATCTAAAGATTTGAAGGATGTAAAATGAGCTCGATTCATTTTCTATGCGGAAAAAACGTCAGAAAAGGCTAAATATTTCAAAAAGCTAAAGTTGCACCAATACCAAAAGTCGTAATAGGATTGTCCTGAAAGAGCCGAACGTTTTGATTTATGATTTGTTGAAATAGCTTCAAAACTGTGGGACAAGAATCGTGCCAAAAAACATACAGAAGAAAAATGGATCACAATAGAGTGAATGCTTCATAAGTGTTTACACAATTATCTTGAGTGGATCAAAAGTTATGATACAATCAGGCAAAGATCTTGTTTTAACTTTGACCTAGATTTGTGACCTTGACCTCAGATCTAAGTGGGGATGAAAAGGGGAGGTGACCCTCCATTTGGTGATGATGCATATTTGTGGGACAAGAGAAAGTTTACAAACAGACGGAGACTATACCTTAATATGTCGGCCGTTTGATGGGAGTATAAAAAGTGAAATTTTCAGAATGTTCACACAAAACTTGTTTGGATGAAGACTGTTGATGCTTCTGCAGCTCTCAAACCACAGCTGTCCTCCCGTTTTGCAAACTGACACCCTGCACCCCAATCAAACATGACCCCCCCCCAACAAAACATTGATGTAGGGATTGACCTGGTTCCTGAGTGCATCTGATAAATGACTCCCCGTGGAAACAAATAAAGAAGCCCTTCGGACCACTTCAACCACTGTGCAGAAACTGTGCCGGACAGTAAGGTCGGCTCAGACAAGATGACTGGACCCAGCTGGTCTGTTATTAGAAAGCAGAAAGCCCATGATACATTCCCCTTACCATTCCTAGACCTCAGCAGTTATGTTAAGGCGCAAACAATAAGAGCAAATCTCACAATCTAAGAATGTTTAACCTTCAGTTTTACCAAGTACATAAGTTGATACTGGTTTCCTGCACTGACTGAGCTGTTTGCGCAGCTCACATGCACACACATGCCAATATAAACTTTTTTTAATTGGGGACAGTGGTTTTGGTCCCCAGTTGCCAAGGTGTCCCCAAATGACTGGCGTGTCAACAGTTCCAATCCCCCAAAATGACATAAACAAACTCACCACACACACACACACACACACACAGTAGTACCTCGCTACTTCACGGTTCGTTTATCGCGGACTTGCTCTATCACGGTTTTTCAAAATAAGATTGGACATGACAAACAATTGACTGATTGATGGATGAGCCGCACGATCGGCATGGAAATTTTATTTAAAATGACAGCCATCTTGGAGTTTGACATGGCAACTCCATTTTTGAAAATAAACTTTTTTTTGCTTAAATGTAGCCACACACCAAAATGGAAGCCGGCACGTTACTTATTTTTTTAAATTATCCTGCTCATAATGTGTACATAAATACAGGTGCTGGTCATAAAATTTGAATATCATGAAAAAGTTGATTTATTTCAGTAATTCCATTCAAAAAGTGAAACTTGTATATTATATTAATTCATTACACACAGACTGATAAATTTCAAATGTTTATTTCTTTTAATGTTGATGATTATAACTGACAACTAATGAAAACCCCAAATTCAGTATCTCAGAAAATTAGAATATTACTTAAGACCAATTAAAAAAAGGATTTTTAGAAATGTTGGCCAACTGAAAAGTATGAACTTGAAAAGTATGAGCATGTACAGCACTCAGTACTTAGTTGTTGCTCCTTTTGCCTGGATTACTGCAGCAATGCTCCATAGCATGGAGTCGATCAGTCTGTGGAACTACTCAGGTGTTATGAGAATCCAGGTTGCTCTGTTAGTGACCTTCAGCTCTTCTGAATTGTTGGGTCTGGTGTATCACATCTTCCTCTTCACAATACTTCATAGATTTTCTATGGTGTTAAGGTCAGGAGAGTTTGCTGGTCAATTAAGAACAGGGATACCATGGTCCTTAAACCAGGTACTGGTAGCTTTGGCACTGTGTGCAGGTGCCAAGTCCTGTTGGAAAATGAAATCTGCATCTCCATAAAGTTGGTCAGCAGCAGGAAGCATGAGGTGCTCTAAAACTTCCTGGTAGATGGCTGCGTTGACCTCGGACCTCAGAAAACACAGTAGACCAACACCAGCAGATGGCATGGCCCCCTAAACCATCACTGACTGTGGAAACTTGACACTGGACCTCAAGCAACGTGGATTCTGTGCCTCTCCTCTCTTCCCCCAGACTCTGGGACCTTGATTTCCAAAGGAAATGCAAAATTTACTTTCATCAGAGAACATAACTTTGGACCACTCAGCAGCAGTCCCAGGTGAGACACTTCTGATGCTGTCTCTTGTTCATGAGTGGCTTGACACAAGGAATGTGACAGCTGAACCCCTTGTCTTGCATACGTCTGTGTGTGGTGGTTCTTGAAGCAATGACTCCAGCTGCAGGCCACTCTTTGTGAATCTCCCCCACATTTTGGAATGGGTTTTGTTTCACAATCCTCTCCTGGGTTAATGTACTTGGACACAGAGCTCTGTGAACAGCCAGCGCCTTTAGCAATGACCTTTTGTGTCTTGCCCTCCTTGTGCAAGGTGTCAATGGTTGTCTTTTGGACAACTGTCAAGTCAGCAGTTTTCCTCATTATTGTGTAATCTACAGAATTAGAATGAGACCATTTAAAGGCCTTTGCAGGTGTTTTGAATTAATTAGCTGATTAGAGTGTGGCAGGTGTCTTCAATATTGAACCTTTTCACGATATTCTAATTTTCTGAGATACTGAATTTGAATTTGGGGTTTTCATTAGTTGTCGGTTATAATAATCAACATTAAAAGAAATAAACATTTAAAATATATCAGTATGTGTGTAACGAATGAATATAATTTACAAGTTTCACTTTTTGAATGGAATTACTGAAATAAATCAACTTTTTCATGATATTCTAATTTTATGACCAGCACCTGTATTTATACAGATACAGTGGCAACCATCTTGGATTTTGACCTGGTAACCCAATTTTTGAAAATAACTTTTCTTACGCTTAGTTGTAGCCACGCGCGAAAATGAACGTCAGTACCTCACGTATTTTTCAAGTTATGCTCACAACATGCTCAAACGAATGGACAGAAGGTATTTCCAATTCTTTTGTTTTGCTCTGCGACGGGGAACAAAAAAAACAACAACATACAACCTAAGGTCTAAAATGGGCAATCTAGGGTAAAAATGAAAGTTTCTTCCCTCTGCTCAAGCTGCTTTTTACTTTTTGTTTCACCCGCCGACAGATTGACATCCTTTCAGAGCGCAGCCGAGAACACAAACTCCATTGCATTCTCAGGTCTGTGGCAGGAAAGCGCACTGTCATTCTTCCTTCGCCACGGCCCAGAACAAGCATACTTCAGGAGCGCAGGGCAGCGGTGAAAGATTTGTGGAGGATGAGGCAGAAAACAAGATAAAAATGGCTGATTATGGAAGGATGTAGAGGAATGATGATCTGAAAGATGAACAGAGGGGAAAAGGTAGTGGTAGAGTGGTATACTTGAAGAAATACAGGGTGTCAGTAAACAGAGAGGGACAAAAGTCAATTGAAGGAGAAGAACGACATCAGTTTTGTGGACACCGAAAGCTGTCTGAGATTCTTGTCAGCATCATTTGTGTTTTACCTTATTTCATCCTGTAGTTTTATTGGTGTTCTGCCTCGTTTTACCCTTGTTGACCTTTCTCCCCCACCCAGCCTCGCCTGACTCGTGTAAGCCCAAAGGCTTTGAGGGATAAGTACTTTTCCTCCATGGCACTTTCACCCCTGTCCTTTCTGTAGCTAAATTTTACAATCCAAGAATGCAACCTTGCTCTAAGGTATGTGACAACTAACCCACAAAACGTTGCCATCTATCAGATTTCCCAGATGTTGTGCAAACAGGATGCATTGCGGGTTTAGACGTCTTCAATTTGATGTGAAACCTCTCACCACATTCCTGTATCGCTCCACTTTTCCGCCTCCCAGACCTAAGCAAGTCAAGTTGCAGCCAAAGAAATTGCAAGAACGTCGTCTCCTGAAGCGCCTCGACTCGTCCACGGTGTCTGTCAGCTGGGCTGCGAACGTGTCGGGGCTTAACCAAAACCTTAACAGGTATAGCCCCAGGAGAATACAGGTCAGCCAAGTGTTTGCCATGTCTGAGGAAACACCCAGGAGAGCACTTTGTTTTGGGTTTTTTATCAAGTTACAGCAGGTTCTTTGGTTACAGGCTTAAAGAACTGAAGAACTCAAGAATGGTAGGGGTTTTTAGCTGCTGTGTTTAGGGAAAGACGATAATTTGTTTTGACATGTATTAGTGGCCAACTTGGAGGACAGAGTGTACATGCTAAACTGTGTCCATCTGGATGCAGAAAACTCTGGATTTAAATGTTTTCTCTATGGGGATTTTATAGTTTTAATCAGTATTTCCCTACCATTATCCAAAGACAGTGCCCCCACTCCCAACGGAACATCCCACCGCCCCAATAAAGTTCATTGCATGTATCAAATTTATTAACATCTGTTCATGTTTGCGCGTGACAATTCTGTTTGGCGACCCCAGTACACCATCTCTCCCCTCCCCATGCTGAGACCTCCCCAGGACTTTTGGATCTAAAATTTACCTTTGTTTTGGAAAAAGGAATGCGTTCGAGGGTCATTGTTAGCATACAAGCTTGTCCGACTTGTGTGTGTGACCAAGCACCCGATAGAGAGCGCGCCACCTGTTCGAGTGTCTATCAGCGTTTCTGCTTCTTTAGTTTTTAGCATTAAACATTAACAATGAAAAATGTTTGCGTGTCAAGATTTTAGTAAATGTATGCCTGTGTTCAAATTTTTTCCCCGTGTACTTCATGATAAATATCTGCAAATTTAAATTTTTATGTCAACTTTTAGGAGTCGCATTACTTTATTCACATTTTGAGTCGTGAGCATCACACTATGAGGGCTGTTATGTTTGGAAATACTAATTTAGGGACGTTCTTGTCAGTAAAAGTGTTTGAATGTCCTGACGCTGCTCAATAACCCAGGTAGATGAATCTAAAAAGGTGAAGTCAGGTCCTCTGGACGGTTCTTCTTTGTTGAAACGTTTTGTGTTTTTATTGAATTCAATAAATTTGTCGTCGTCCATCAATGTTGCCTCCCGTTCAAAACCAATAAAATGTGCTTTTTTTTTCCTCTACATGCACATTTTGTAAATTTATTTTCCAAGTTACAAAAACACAAACTGTTATGAATAACAAAACAAACTTGAATTCGTTGTCCTGTTGACCCTGCCCCCCCCAGGCCTGTAACTCGGAGAAAACGCCAAATATAACTTATGAGTAAGAGAAAGCTAAACAAGCTTCTGAGAGTTTTTAAAAAGTCCTGCAGGTCTTGAGCACTCCACGATCCACGACTATGATACTATCAAAATATATTCTGAAGTATGCGTTCAGGTCTTTGATCCAAAACAGAGTCGGTTTTTGATTCCCCTTTTTAATCCGAAGAGTTACCTGCAAAGGAACCTGCCAGTAAACTATGTCACACAAAGGCAGCAAAATAAGAGCTGCGGGCTAGTGGATGCAAATGTTGTAACTTGAGAGCTGCTTTGCAAATGTTTCTGAGGCGAGCTGTGGTCTGAACACATCTGGAAGAACTGAAAGGTACAACCTGAGAGTTTCAGAGATGTAACCCAACTTAAGGGACCAACCAGATGACTTCACGCAAAACGTACAAACTTTCAACTTTGTTGCTCAGATGCTCGAATTGGAATGAGCTCTTGTTCTGGAAAATTATATTTGTTACCATCAGCTAATGAAATACAAGACATAGCTGGAATGTGGCGAGCCAGAAGGAGGGATGTTTATCCTTCACATGGAGGTATGGTCTGAAATGTTGAAAGCTGCACATCTGAAGTAAAATAAAAGGGATGGCATGAGAATATATGAGCTCTGGGCTCAGGTTTCTTCTGTCCAACCTCCCACCTGCTCTCACAAAGCAAACACACTCATAAATGTAGACTTTCCCTCCCTGGACCCCACCATCTTTCATCTAGCATGACTTGGCTTCATCTGGTTCTGTGCCACCCGCCACAAGGAGGGGCGGAGGTGGTCAGAAAATGGTTGTGACTTTGCACCTGCAGTACACCAGCCCCAGCTGAAGGCTTAACTGTAGATCAAAATGCGAGGAATTCACCTGCAAAAAGCCCCCTCCGTCTCTTGTGTTCCTTCTCTGTCCATTTTTCCGAGAGGTTTTTGGCCACTTTGATCCACATTTTTGTAATTTCGTGCAAACGAGTCTGACTCGCGTCACTTCAAATGCACCGCCTTCTCCTAGGGCTGTCGTAAAACCACAAACACTTCAAAGTGGCCTTGCTTCCCAGAGTCCAACGCTGCTCTGACATCACTTGCTGGCTGTTTTCACAGCTGCTGCTCTCGGGGCCGAGGTAAACCTGTCCTTACACCGTCGCTCTCTTCCGTCCTGAGGGGAATGTTTATGTCTGAGGGCAATGTCTCATGTGCATGACGGTGTGTTTATTGGCTCATATAAGCCCTTTAAAAATAAAAGATGTGGTCCAACATCCTCCAAACAGCACAGAGACATAGACATATGTTTCTATGTGGTGGGAGTTCAGATTGTTCAGTCCAAAGACATCACATGGAGTATATCTTCTGTTTGCACAATGCAACACATCAAAACATTACAAACATTGGGAAGCATCGTCAACAACGTGGCTTTTAAGGGGACAAAAAGACCACTCAAATCTAAAAGTTGCCATAAGACTTAATGTTCAAGTCCTATAAATTGAATTCTAGCCTAAAAACTAAAAGGAAATCAAATGCAGCCCTTGTGCTTTGAAAACCAGTAATATCTCACTGGGCTGCGATGGCTGGAGACGGGTTTGTGACTCTCAACTGGAACAAAAATGGACAGTTTTTGGTTTCAGACTCTCAGAATTTTGAGTGTTTGCAACTAAGAGACCAGCCAGTTGTTGAAAATAAGAGCTTATTTTTGTGTGCATGGCTTACAAAACTCTATTGTGGGTCGTGCACAGTAATTTGTTGTCCAGTTCCACCCACATCATGCTGTACCCTTGTTTACGAATGTTTCCTGTTGCGAGAGGACTTTGATTTACCCTGAATCCATCCTTCCGTCTAGTTCATCTTGTGAACTGAATAACTTGAAAACTAAGTAAGGTACTTAAGAAAAAAGTGTTGTAAGAGCAATAATTCAAGTATATAGTAACAAAAAGTTTTAAATCATGTCACCTGGACCAGTTTCTTTATGTGAAAAATGTTTCATCCCCCATCCAGAGGACTTCGTCAGTCTACGGCCTGCCAACCAGATTTGCCCCACAGGTAGTCTTTACTGTTGATTCAAGCCAACCTCCTGTTGGAATCTCAAAAGTAGGCTTTTAACACGTGCAAAACACACCCATCCAAAACAATAAATCATTATGTACAACGATCAAATGTTTTAGGCCAGATGGCCAACTGGCTACTCACTTCAAGAAACTGGTCCAGATGACATTTTTTGTTGTTATCTTCCTGGTTGATTGAGCTTACAACCCTTTCTCTGAACCACTTTGGCCTTAGTTGTCTTCAGGCTATTTCTGTGAACAGAAAGACAATTGGTCCAGGTGACACGATTTAACCTTTTTTGTTTTTACTGGACAATATTTCACTCACCCGGAAAGAGATTCCTCATTTCCAGCTGGACTTGTTGCACAGTCCCACCTCTTGTTTTGTCCAGAAAAACTGGTTTAGTTTGGATGTACAGGGCAAAAATTCACTTGTAATTTTCACAAGTAAACACTTAGTGCAAAAAAAGTTGTTTCACATGTATGCAGGCTGCGGAATCAGAAGCTCCACAGCTGATTCCCATTGGCTGACTCTCGTCGGCTTCCCCCAAAGCAGGATGCAACTTACCTACTGGGTGCAACATACTCCTGGTAGCTGGCACATCTGAGTCAAAGCACATGACAAAGCAGAAACTAGTATTGTGCATGAGTGGTTTTAAAAAATGTGGAAAGAAATCCATCCATCCATTATCTTCCACTTATTCCAAAGTCAGGTCTTGGGGGCAGCAGCTTGAGCAGGGAGATCCAGACATCTCTTTCCACAGCCACCTCTTCCAGCTCTTCTGGGAGGATTCCAAGGCGTTCCCAGGTCAGCCAAGAGACAATCTCTCCAGCGTATTCTGGGTCTTCCCCAGGGTCTCCTCCCAGTAAGATATGCCTGAAGGACCTCCCTAGGGAGGCGCCCAGGAAGCACCCTTACCAGATGTCCGAACCACCTCAACTGGGTCCTTTCGATGTGGAGAAGCAGTGATTCTACTCCGAGTCTCTCCTGATAACTGAACTTCTCATCCTATCTCTAAGGGAGAGTCCAGCTACCCTGCGGATGAAACTCATTTCAACCGCCTGTATCCGTGATCTCATTCTTTCCATCACTATTCAGAGTTCATGACTATAGGTGAGGGTAGGAACATAGACTGACTGGTAAACGGAGAGCGTTGCGTTACAGCTCAGCTCCCTCTTCACCACAATGGACGAGCACAGAGTCTGCAATACTGCAGATGCAGCATCAATCCGTCTGTCAATCTCACGCTCCATTCTTCCCTCAGTCATGAACAAAACAGCGAGATACTTGAACTCCTCTCCTAGAGGCAGGACCTCACTCTCAACCTGAAGAGAAGAAGCCACCCTTTCCTTTGGAAGTGCCGATTTTCATCGCAGCCGCTTCACATTCTCGGCTGTGAACCGCTCCAGTGAGAGCTGAAGATCACGACACGATGACGCTAAACAGGACCACATCATCTGCAAAGAGCGGAGCTAGAATCCTGAGGCCACCGAACCGGAATCCCTCCACCCCCTGGTTGCACCTATAAATTCTGTCCATAAACATTATGAACAGAATCTGTGACAATGGGCAGCCCTGGCGGAGTCCAACTCCCACCCTGAAGGGGTCTGATTTACTACCGGCAATGCGAACCAAACTCTTGCACCTCTTGTATAGGGACCGAACTGCCTGTAGCAACGGGTCCCCAGTCCCATACTCACGGAGCACCACCCACAGCGTACCCCAAGGAACACGGTCGAAAGAATTCTCCAAGTCCACAAAACACATGTAAGCTGGATGGGCAAACTCCATTGACCCTTCAGGGACCCTAGTGAGGGTAAAGAGTTGATCCAGTGTTCCACGGCCAGGACGGAACCCGCATTGTTCCTCCTGAATCTGAGGTTCGACCAACACTTTTTAAAGGACAAAAACTATCTATCCATCCATCCATTATCTTTACCCGCTTCTTCCATTTTGGGTCACGGGGGTCGCTGGTGCCCATGTCCAGCAATCACTGTGCGAGGGACGGGGTACACCCTGGACGAGTCGCAAGTCCATCACAGGGCTACATAGAGACAAACGAGACAAACAACCATTCACTCTCTCACTCACACCTAGGGACAATTTAGAGTTACCAATCAGCCTAACGTGCATGTTTTTGGACTGTGGGAGGAAACCGGAGTACCCTGGAGAAAACCCATGCATGCACGGAGAGAACATGCAAACTCCACCCAGAAGGCCCCTGGACCGGGGTTTGAACCAAGGACCTGCTCGCTGAGAGGCAGCAGCACTACCAGTTGCGCCACCGTGCTGCCCGGACAAAAACTAATTTTTAAAAAATAAAAACATTCATGTCTGACTATCATACAACATGTTAAATTTAATTTTAACTGAAAACAAGGCCTCCTCTTCAGCTACTGGATCTGAAAGGTCTGGTGGTCTGGAGGGTCTTCGAAAACTCAGGATTGAAAAATAATTTTTAAACTGTCCAAAAATTTCATTTTCTGCGTAGTAATAGGGGACAATGCTTTTTTTTTAATTGCCATAAAAACACTGTCAATTCTTAAAAAAAAAAAAAAAACAGAAATTTTAATTTTAATTAAAGCCCCTTAAAGAGATTATTAAAAAAAAAAAAAAGACTTTTATTTCATGCCGAGATGGCTCTAAAAGACTGTCTAATTTATTGGGGGTAAATAAATAAAAAAAGAAAGTATTTCTAAGCAGTTAAATAAGGCAGTCGATTTTCCCGAGGAACATGACTCATGAAGTTAAGGACGATACCAGTCAACTCCTCTGCATCTAATGAAGTCCAGGCAACAGATCTGTGGGGGCAACTGCGACGCAAAAGTACTTCAAGAACTCATTTATTTAAAAAAAAAAAAACACAAACTAACCCCTGGATGTCCCATGAAACGCATACTATTAAAAAGTGCAGCAGTCGGCAGAGTTCGGAGGATCTTTCTCTCTCGGGGGTGGATAAATTTCCTTTAACGCTCGTCTTAATCCGAGTCAACCCACATATACAAAAGGCAAATTGACAGTAAACTCAGCATAAAGACCATCTGGTTTCTTCTATTATTGTTTATCCGAAGTGCCACGGTTCAAACTTTGCAAACAAACGCATAAATAAATAGTGTTGCTTTCTTTATTTTGGTGGGGGAGGGGAAGTTGTACCCAGTTTCTGGACCGGTTTATGAAACGGTCTGTGCGGTGGCGGTCGAGCCAGCGTTTGTTTGTCACGTTTTAATTGACGCCTGTCGGGAACCGGGCCGAGATGCCCTCACGCGACTCAAACAGCAGATCGCGCCAGCTGCTTTCAAACCTCTTTCTAATTTATGACGAGCGTCGCTAATTAAATTTACTACTTGGAGAAATAACTGCTTCATCATTGGAACGTAAACTGTAAATCTGTCATTTGAACCAAAAATGTCTGTTTTTAAAAGGACGAAATTAAACAGATTGTAAACGTGGAGATGGGGTGGATTCAGACCGAGTCCAGGGTCAAGTTCAGAAGAAAAACAACCATTTTGGAAGATATGAGAGGAAGAAGACAGTTTACTCAGGAGGCCTCTGTGGGTTTGGGGGGGCGGTGGGGAGGAAAGACGATCGCAGCGTTAGCAGAAACAGTCCGGCTGAGAATGACCAGGGAGGATCTGACAGGACGACTACAGACGTTGATTCTCCTGAATCTTCCTGAGCAGCAAAACAACGAAGAGCTAAAAGCTTCAAGGCCGTCCCTCCACGAGAGTCTGATTAAAACGACTGATCCGACACCTGAAACCAAGCTGAGGCTGAAGATGTGTTCAGTTCTCTGCAGCTGGGAGAGAAATCTAAATGTTCGGCTGATGTTTGTGACTGTGTGTCTGTGCTTTAAACTCATGTTCAGCTCTTTACAGCTTTTATTTAGCTGTTTTAGGCTTGTTCAGCCCTCACAGCTTCAGTTTAGCTGTTTTGTGCTTGTTCAGCCTTCACAGCTTCAGTTTAGCTGTTTTAGGCCTGTTCATCCTTTAATAGC
>NC_056520.1:7467178-7472605 GCF_014905685.2 Nematolebias whitei | reverse complement strand
AGTTAAGCTGTGTTAGGCTTGTTCAGCCTTTACAGCTTTTATTTAGCAGTTTTAGGCTTTTTCAGCCTTTTATAGCTTCTGTTTAGCTGTTTTAGGCTTGTTCAGCCTTTTACAGCTTCAGTTAAGCTGTTTTGGGCTTGTTCGTTGTTTTACAGCTTCCGTTTAGCTGTTTTAGGATGGTTCAGAATTGTACAGCTTCAGTTAAGCTGTTTTAGGCTTGTTCAGCCTTTCCAGTTTTTATTTAGCAGTTTTGGGCTTGTTCATCCTTTTACAGCTTCTGTTTAGCCGTTTTTTCTTGTTCAGCTTTTTCAACTTCTGTTTAGTTGTTTTAAGCTTGTTCAGCCTTTTTAGCTACTTTATTGCTAATTTCAGCTTTATTAAGCTTTTGGTTTGCCAATTTCAGCTTCTTTTTGTATTTTCAGATACTTTTTACCTATATTTCTACTAATTTTAGCCTTTTTTCAGAATTTTTTTTGCCTTTTGTGATTCTTTAGAATTAATGTAACTTCATGCTCCTTTCAGCCTCTTCATGCTAATTTCTGCTGGGTTTTTTTTTAAGGCTTTCAGCTACTTATTTGTGCTAAATTCAGCTTTTTTCTGCTCATTTCAGTTTCTTGTTTTGCTAATTTCAGATTTTGTGTAATCTTTTCAACCTCTCCATCTTATTCTGGTTCATTTCTGCTCTTCCTTCTCCTTCCTGCAGTTTTTCTGCTGCTTCTTGCTTTTTATTTTCTTGCCTCTTCAGCTGCTTTCAGCTCATATTGTTTGCATGTATCACACGAAGTGACATTTCTCATAATGTTTTGGTCAGAAAGGTGCATCTTCAAGCGGAGTCCACTCCGTGTGTCTCACTCCCTGCAGGACAGCTCCACCTGTCTGTCTGCCTCTAGAAACAGTCGCTCTGCTCACAGAGCATCTCTGGGTTTCTGCTTCCTCCTGCTGGGCGCAGCCGAAGCTGCTTCAGCTGAGGCCGACAGACAGCAGGGGGCAAAAAGGAGCTCCCTGTGGGAAAGTAGGGCAGCAAGTTCAGTGCAGCTTCTCTTTGTTTTCGTATTTAAACTTAATTTTGATACTTTTATTTAGCTTTTTTTAGTCACAACTGTCACTTTCAGTCACATTTAAGAAAAAATGACTAAAAAGCAGCAGATTTAGCTTCATGTCTGCAGAAAATATTTCTTTCTCTTGTTATTCTTTGTATTTTTATGCACATCAGTGTTTGTACACAACATGCCTGGGATGAACATAATCATGATACATATTGTTCTGACAGTCCATCTGTTTATTGTGAATGTTTATGAAGTATTCACACTACCGTGATCCATTTTTCTTCTGTACTTTTCTCGTCTCGCAGTTTTCAAACTATTTCAACAAATCATAAATCAAAACGTTCGGCTCTTTCAGGACAATCCTGCTATGACTTTTGTTATTGGTGCAACTTTAGCTTTTTGAAATATTTAGCCTTTTCTGTCATTTTTTTTTCCTCATAGAAAATGAATTGAGCTCATTTTACATCCTTCAAATCTTTAGATGTTTACAACCTTTTACTGCTCCTTTCACATTTTGTTCTGCTTCAGCTGCTTTCAGCGTCCTTGTGCAAGTTTAAACATTGTTTTAGCTACTTTCAGTTGTTTTGTTTTTTCAGCTGTTTTGGGCTCCTTTCAGATTCTTTCTACTAACTACAATAGTTTTGTACTTCTTCTAACTCCTTTCTGCTAATTTCAGCTTGTTATGCTCCTTTCAGCTTATTTTTTTCAAGTTTCAGCTGTTTCTGCTATTTCAGCTAGTATTTAGCTCTTTATGCTAATTAAGCTTTTTCATCTAATTCCACATTTGTGGCACTCAAGTTTTTTCAGCCTAATTCAGCAAAAATGTGCTCTCTCCACTTCCTTCTGGTATATTTAGTTTCTTTCTGAATTTCAGCTGCTTTTCAGCTGTTTTTGTTGTTGTTGCTAATTTAATCTTTTTTCAGATAATTTCCACTTGTGTGCTCATTTCTGCTTCCTTCAGCAAGCATGTTCTTTCTGCTTTCTTCTGCTAATTTAAGTTTTTGTTCTACAGTTTCAGCTAGCATTTTTAGCTAATTTCAGCCGTTTTCAGAAAAATAAAAAAATTTCATGGGAATTTCTGCCATTTTCAACCTAAATAACTTCTTTATAATTTCGCCTGGTTATGCTCCTTTCAGCCTTTTTTTCCTGCTAGTTTCAGCTTTCTCTGCTATTTTAGCTACTATTTAGCTGTTTTATGCCAATTTAAGCTTTTCCAGCTAATTTAACATTTTTTGCATTGCAAGTTTTTTCAGCCTAATTCAGCAAAAATGTGCTCTCTCCACTTCCTGTAATTTCATCTTCTTTCTGCCTTTATCTACTTTTCAGATGTTTTTGTTTCTAATTTCATCTTTTTTCAGATAATTTCCTAATTTTTGTGCTCATTTCTGCTTCCTTCAGCAAGCATGTTCTTTCTGCTTTCTTCGGCTAATTTAAACTTTTCTGCACTTTCAGCTAATGTTTTTTTTTTTTTTAGCATTTTAGCTACTTTCAGCCGTTTTCAGATCAATTCAATGTGATAATTTCTGCTACGTTCAGCCTCCGTTAATTTAAGCTTTTCATGCTTTTTGCAGCTTATTTCTGCTAGTTTCAATTTTTTTCTGCTATTTCAGCTACTTTTTAGCCGTTTTGTGCTAAATTTAGCCTTTTCAACTAATTCCATATTCATTTCACTCGTTTCAGTTCCGTCCACTTCATTCTGGTAGTTTAAGCTTCTTTATGCCTTTTCAGCTACTTTTCAGCTACTTTGTTGCTAATTTTAACTTTATTTACTGGTAGCCAATTCCTTAATTTTGTACTCATTTCTGCTTATTCAAAACTGCAAATATGTTCTTTCAGCTTTCTTCTTTGTTGTGATTTGGCGCTATATAAATAAACTGAATGGAATTGAATTCTGCTAACTTTGGCTTGTTCTTCCATTTCAGCTACATTTCAGCACGTTTTAAGCTAATTGCAGCTGTTTTTCAGTGAGTTCTGCAATAAGCTGCACACTGCATTTTTGCAGGAAATGCAGTTTCTCCAGTTGAAGTTTGCCTCCATGCAGCAGAGGTTTAGCAGCCCCCGGTTTTCTTTCTCTGTGCAAACACCCACCTTCACACCTTCTCGCTCATATTCGAACGAGATAAAAAAAATTTAACGACCCTTCTGGGAAAAGTCGGCCATCTTCGCGTATGTATGGAGGCCAAAACACACACGTGCACCATGGTGGCAGGTGGATGTTTGGCCAGAAGCGGGTGTGGTAACGACTAAAGCAGGGCAGATTGGAAAACCATACATGGCGGGGACAGAAGAGGAATTAAGGCCGGGGTGCGTGAAGGCCGCGAAGCCTTAAATGGGAGAAACAGGCGAGTGTACTGTGTGCGTTGGAGGGATTGTTCTAATAAAAAGGTCAACAAAATGTCCGATTTTTACATTTCTACCCGTGCTTAAGACGTGAACTCATCGGTGCAGCCTAATCTGCTGCCAGGAAATAAAAGCTATAAATATTAAAAATTCATCTCTGTGCACACTTCAGCACAAACTCATGCTATCAAAGCACTCATTGTTCCTTCCTCCTTATCATTTTCCCTGCTGCAGGTTTTTCCTTCCTGCGCTCTCTTACCTGCCCTTATCTACCTCGCTTTCATCTGGAGAGGCCTCCGAGGACCAGAGACAAAGGGGGACGGAGGAGAAGGGAAGAAGGAGCGCTGACAAAAAAAAAAAAAAAAAAAGAGGGGTATGAGACGGGAGAGGAGACTGAGATAACGCACACACAAAATGCTCGCACACAGGAGGCCATTGTTCGGTGATTTAGCTGCGGGTCCCTGTGATCACGCCGGCTGAGAATGACGAGCGTGCGGCCTCTTCGTTCCTCGTCGCTCCTCCTTTCATCTCCTGCCTCCTGACGCTCAAAGAAGTCCTCGTCCTGGTCTTTCCGAGTTCTTTGAATACCTCCCTGGTTAAATAAAAGCGTTCACGTCCACAGTAACTCTACGAAATTATAACTTTAGGCTGATAAAACTGAGCCGAGTGTTGAATCGAAACGTTTAGGACAAGGTGTCCAATCCTGGTCCTCGAGGGCCACGATCCTGCATGTTTTACTCGTTTCCCTGCTTCAGTACACCTGACACAATGGTTGAATGATCTTTTCGTGTTCTACTGAAGCCTGTTAATCACCCATATGTTCCAATCAGGTGTGCTGGGGCAGAGTAACATCTAAAATCTGCACAATAATGGCCCTCGAGGACCAGGATTGGACACCTCTGCTCTAAAACATGTACAATAGTGGTCCTCCAGGGCTGAGATTGGACATCACTGCTCAAAAACATGCAGGATAGTGGCACTTGTTGACCAGGGTTGAAAACCTCCACTCTAAAAGATGCAGAGTATTAGTAGCACTCAAGGAGCAGGATTGGACACTTCTGCTCTAGACCATGCAGGGTGGTGGCCATCCAGGACCAAGATAGGACATATTTGATCAAAAAGATACAGGACGTCCCTCAAGGAACAGGACTAGACACCTCTGCTCTAGAGCATGCAGGGTGGTGGCCATCCAGGACCAAGATAGGACATATTTGATCTAAAAGATACAAGACGTCCCTCAAGGAACAGGACTAGACACCTCTGCTCTAGAGCATGCAGGGTAGTGGCCCTCCTGGACCAAGATTGGACACCTCTGCTCTAGAGCATGCAGGACAGTGGTCCTCCAGGACCAGGATTGGACACCTCTGTTCCAACAGATTCAGGATAGTGGCCCTCAAGGACCAGGATTGGACACCTCTGTTCTAAAAGATGCAGGATAGTGATCCTCAAGGACCAGGATTGGACACCTCTGTCCCAGCAGATGCAGGATAGTGGTCCTCCAGGAAGTAGGATTGGACACCTCTGATCTAAAAGAAGCAGGATAGTGGTCCTCCAGGACCAGGATTGGACACCTCTGTTCCAGCAGATGCAGGATAGTGGCCCTCAAGGACCAGGATTGGTTTGTTCTAAAAGATGCAGGATAGTGGTCTTCAAGGACCAGGATTGGACACCTCTGTTCTAAAAGATGCAGGATAGTGGCCCTCAAGGACCAGGATTGGACACCTCTGTTCTAAAAGATGCAGGATAGTGGTCCTCAAGGACCAGGATCAGACACTTCTGATCTAAAAGATGCAGGATAGTGGTCCTCAAGGACCAGGATTGGACACCTCTGATCTAAAAGATGCAGGATAGTGGTCCTCAAGAACCAGGATTGGACACCTCTGTTCCAGCAGATGCAGGATAGTGGTCCTCCAGGACCAGGATTGTACACCTCTGATCTAAAAGAAGCAGGATAGTGGTCCTCCAGGACCAGAATTGGACACCTCAGTTCTAAAAGATGCAGGATAGTGGCCCTCAAGGACCAGGATTGTACACCTCTGCT
>NC_056520.1:7466968-7467168 GCF_014905685.2 Nematolebias whitei | reverse complement strand
CCTCTGTTCTAACAGATGCAGGATAGTGGCCCTCCAGGACCAGGATTTGACACCTCTGTTCCAACAGATGCAGGATAGTGGTCCTCCAGGACCAGGATTGTACACCTCTGTTCCAGCAGATGCAGGATAGTGGCCCTCAAGGACCAGGATTGGTCTGTTCTAAAAGATGCAGGATAGTGGTCCTCAAGGACCAGGATTGG
>NC_056520.1:7419475-7466958 GCF_014905685.2 Nematolebias whitei | reverse complement strand
ACCTCTGTTCTAAAAGATGCAGGATAGTGGCCCTCAAGGACCAGGATCAGACACTTCTGATCTAAAAGATGCAGGATAGTGGTCCTCCAGGACCAGGATTGGACACCTCTGATCTAGGGTTTAGCAATCATTTAATATGGTTGACACCAGTCTATGTTAAAGTGGCGTAAATGCATATAAAAATGTATTTAAATCATAGCTGTCTGTGTTCCTGTTTTTAGTATTTTACATGGCTTTATAGTGTAGCTGTTTTTGTTTCGTTTTCATATTTCTTTTATTTACTTTTCATTTTATATGCTTTTATATGATTGTCTATTGTTGTCTGTACATCATCTGTGGTTTTTGTTTAAATCAGGTCTCTTGTAAATGAGTCCTCAAGGCTCATTGAGACTAACCTGGAGAAATAAAGGTTGAATGAATAATAGTTTAATTTGGTTATTTGACCAATTGAAGTAGAAATCTGCCTTGGATCTGCAGTTCATGCTGTCAGTTCGTACATTGAACCATCAAATTCCTGAAAAAAAACATTTGAATGACATCAAGCTCTCTCTGGACAACTTTTCTGATGTAGCTAAGGTGGAGGTAAAAGTGCCTGTGAGACTTTTTTTACTGTTTTTTCGGAGTTTTTTTTCCTGTTTGGCTGTTTTTGTGAATGAGTTGTCTGGAAATGGACCAACACTTTTTCAAAAGGTGGGAAACCCAGACCTCCCTCCTCACCAACAACACTCCACCTCCTTCTGGGGGACCACAAGGCCTTCCCAGCCCAGAGAAAATCCATAATCCTTTTAGCAAGTTCTGGGTCTGCTCCTGGGTCTCTTCCAAGCGCAACATGCCCGGAAGACCTCCAAAGGGAGGCATCAAGGAGGCATTCTAATCAGATGAACCACCTCAACTGAGTACTTTTAATGCAGAGGAGCAGAAACTCTGGTCCAAATAGTCCCCCCCACCCAAACCCCCACACACAGTTATCTAGTTCACAAGATGAACCGGATGAACAGTATTTCAAAGACCCCTTTTTGATTTGCGACAAGAGACCAAAAATAGTGTGAATTTTCTGTTAATATGCGAAGCATTTTTATATTAAAAACGTTTGCCATCTCTCTATCCTGATGCATGCTCAATAATCCAGGTAGAAAAATCCAAAAAATTTTAAATCTGGTCCTCTGGACATTCAAAAAACAAAACTTTGTCCAGAGGATCAGATTTAAACTTTTTTGGGTTTGCTATCTCTATTCCCTTTACTTCGCCAGTACAGTGGTGTAGTTAACGGTGTAGTTAGCACTGTTGACTCACAGCAAGAAGATCTGGAGTTCAGTACCTGGTTTGGACCTGGGGTCTTTTTGTGTCGAGTTTGCATGTTGTCCTCTTGTTTGGTGGGTTTTCTCTGGGTACTCTGGTTTCCTCCCACAGTCCAAAAACATTCATGTTGGGCTACCTTCAGGCTTAAGCCTCGCTTGCCAAAGAGATCTGTGATCTCAGTGGGATGTGCCTGGTTAAATAAAAGTCAATAAAAAAATAGAAAATCACACCATGTTTCTAGAAAATATAACCAAGTGGATGTAAATACTAAGAAAAGAGAAGAGGGCCAAGTACACAATCCTGAGGCACTCCATAAGTAAAGTGTGCTACAGAAGACTCGTAAGTTCTGAAATGAATATAAAACCTACTCTCTGTTCAAAAGGATCTAAACCAGTCTAAAGCTCCAGCCTGTACCCCCCACCCAGTTCTCCAGATGAGATAAAAAGATTAGGTCTTCTAACAGCTTTTAGCAAGGTCTCAACTCTTATTTGAGCTGTATATCATCCTTAGGTGCAGGTCATACCTAAAAAAAAATAATGTGACAATTTTTATCTTATACCAGAAACAACAAACATGAGGTTAAAAAAAAAAAAAAAAAAGGTCAGAAACCACGGGAGGTAATGGGATTTAATTTTTTTAAATGTATTTATTTTTTTACCAAAAACCATAACTGACCTCTAATCACGAAGCACTGAACGATTTACTGAATTGAAAAAATGGTATTCTATTGAGGTTTCTTTGTGATCTTTTTCTGTTGAAATCATAAAATTAAATTTAAGTATCCAACTGGAGTCACTTACTGTATGATTGAAAATACGTTTAAAAATATATGACAGCTAAAAAACACTGAAATAAAGAAAGGCTTAACATTGCAAATAAAATGAACCCTTGGGATTCAAGTAGCTAAACTTAAAATATATTTGTTATAGTTTTGGTTGTTTATTAGAACATTAGAGGCAACGTTTCAGCTGTTTCTTTGGGTCAACAAGTCTGAGCTAGCTCGATGCTGACAGTCCTGGAGCTCGCAGGCTGAATTAAACCCAGTGAAAAGCTGACAAATGTTCTTTAAGTTTCACGTTACGTTTACAGGATACAGGTAGGTGCAGTGATCCGAGCTTGCTGTGGACCACGTGCAGACCAAAGAACTGTATTTGGGGTCAAATTTTTGGATAATGCATGATTTGAATTAAAGAAGACATGTCAGAAATAAAAACGTTATTTCCCCGTCTCATTCTGGATTCCTGGAAATGTTAAAAAGAAAAGGCCGGCAGACTTTCAGCAACGTCAGACTGCACAAATTCCTCAAACGCAGCAGCTGCAGGTGGTAAAACGAGGCACCCAGTGGTTCTGTGTTTTCACAGTCTCTTACACCGTTGTCTTTAGAAACAGCAACATCTCCCTTGGACAGGAAGCAGCACGGCAGATATATGGGAATAACGAACAATTTGTCCATAGGATTTCCCAGCAGCTCCCGATCCCTGGAATGCAACACGTTACCCCTTGGTCTACTCTTCGACAGAACTAGATTGCATTAAACCTAAAAGACAAAGAGTCCGTTTCAGATTAAAGATCCTTTGGTTGGAGCGTTTCAGATTAAAGATCCTTTGGTTGGAGCGTTTCAGATTAAAGATCTTTTGGTTGGAGAGTGCTCAAGATTAAAAAAGATTGAGATTTCAAAATTAGGACTTTTGGGGTGTAGGTTTAAATATACAGTACATCATTCTGCCTATGGATCCAAATCTAAGTCTAGTAGTTTAGTAGGTCACTCTTAGAGTACCACATACAACACATCATACGTCCATTAACAAATGATTATTTAGCAATCTATACCAAAGAAAAGCAAAGATATAACACTTGACCTTGATTTTTTTTACCTTGACCTTAGGAGATAGGGTGATGGAAAGATTGAGCAACATGCCATTTATTGTGTTGGATAAAAATATCCTCTGTTCATTTAACTTACTCAAAGAAGCCACACTCGAGGACACCAGAAGATTTTAAACCGGTTTTACTTGCAAAGGCAGACTTTCACCACAGGTTACACATATGTACAGAAGTTCGACATGCATGGAGCCCATTCACGAGAATCTGCCACGGGTAGTGTGTGAGAATTGTTTTTATATGCTTATTGCGTATTTTATACGCTCGGCTCACTGGCAGATTTTTTTTATTATTAACCTTTATTTAACCAGACAAAACCAGAGTACCCGGACCCACGCAAGCATGAGAAGAACATGCAAACTCCACACAGAAAGACCCCAGGTCCAACCAGGGATTGAACCCAGGACCTTCTTGCTGAGGTAACAATGCTAACCACTGAGCCGTCGTACCGCCATTGTGATGACCTCGGCCACCCAGCTGCACATGCAGGATCAAATCAGCTCCTTATTCAGCCCTCTCTGAGAGAGAAAACAACTCTCTGGTAACTCAAACATATGGTTCATGGGCAGTTAACATTCTCAGCCATGGTAGTTAAAAACCTTGACCAAAAATCCCCTGACAATTGAGGGTACAAATGTGTATCAAGTTTCATTACATTATGTTGAGCTGATCAGAAGTTATGGCACGGAGAAGCAAAGACCTTGCTTTACTTTTGACCTTGATTTGTGACCTTGACCTTGCAGCTGGGGTAGTGAAAAGTGTCGCTGACTTTGTCTAGTGTTCATTTAATGAACCTTGATATGTATATGCATCGTGCATAGCAGGATGGAGAGGATGGAGAAAAGTTTCAGGAGTGATTTGCAACAAAAGGGTGTCAGCAAAGATCAAAGGAAAAGTTTACAAGACAGTGGTGAGACCAGCTGTGTTGTATGGTCTGGAGACAGAGGCATGGACAAAAAGACAGGAGAAAGAACTGGAAGTAGCAGAAATGAAGATGTTGAGGTTCTCCTTAGGAGTGACAAGGATGGGTAAGATTAGGAACAACTGGGAGATAAAGTTAGAGAGGCCGGACTTAGATGGTTTGGACATGTCCAGAGGAGTGACAGTGGTTTGGACATGTCCAGAGGAGGGACAGTGGGTATATTGGTAGAAGGATGTTAGAAATGCAGCTGCCAGGAAAAAGACAAAGAGGAGATCTATGGATGCAGTTAGAGAGGACATAGAGGGAGTTGGAGTGAGGACAGAGGATGCAGAGGACAGAGTGAGATGGAGGACGACTCGTGGTAACCTCTGAAGAGGGAAAAACCAAAAGAAGAAGAAGATACACATATGCATCATCACTGGACTATAGACTTATTACTAGGTCAAAGGTTATTCAAGGTCTTAGCTTGTCTGGACCATTGCTATAGATCGCTGTATTGTTGTGTAAACATCGTTGAATGGATGTATAATGTTCCATATGTTGTACTCATGGTGGAGAATGAGTAAAACTTTATACACCTACCATTAGGTAGGTGTATAAAGTTTTGTTTCACCTCTTAACCCCAGAGGCAGACTGTGATGTCACCACATTAAATCAAGCTCAGCGAAACAAAACTCCCTACAATGCATTCTTGCAGAGACTGCATGAATTTGCCTTTGTTGACGTGTGTGCACAGCTGTGCATGAACATTTGTAACCGGTGAGAGGGATTCTTTTTTTTTTTTTTTTATGAAACGGGACCTCGGAAGCACAAGAGCGAACCTTGGATCGGCTCCGACCGAAAGACGAGCCAAGCAGGCGATGTGTTCGCACACGTTTTAAAAGCTGCCGTTCATTCACAATGTTCTCTTTTAAAACGGGGTCACCCACACTGCTGCGTGGGGATTAGACTGCAGAGACTCTCCCTTTTCAGTACATTTAAGGTCCAAATGGTAATTTAACGATTTATAGGTGTTGAAATCTTAATGCTCGGTCCAGTGGGGTCATGGGATTATTATAGGAAGCAATGAAAGGCAGTGAGACTTAAAGTCCGCTTTCACTTCAACATAAAACATCCAAACGGCCACAACAAAAATCTAACAGTCCCAAAAGGTAGACGTCTGAGTATTCTAATTATCAAGTGCTACCACAACCTCAAACCTTCTATTTATCTTGTCAAATACCTCAACGTGACAGAACCGACTGACCAGGCATACGCACTTACCAATTTGTAGGGACAGCGTTGGAATATTTCATAAATAAATGCAAGTTTTTTGTATATTTAGACAAATTTTTAAGTCTTTTTTTCTGGCTGCTTCGCTCTTCAGGGGTTGCCACAGCAAGCCAACTCACATGAAGTCGCCGATTGTTTCACACTGGATGCTCTTCTTGACGCAACCGCTGACCCCCGAGCCACCACAGTCCACATGTGTGGAGCAGAGGGCTGCTATCTACGGTGCTCGGGGAAGCAAATGGGCGATTTTGGCCTCTATCAAGGGCCAACAGTGGAGCAAATGAGGGTGGAGGCAAGTGGTGTGATTCACCTTTTCCACCCATGTTTTGTTGTAACGGTCTGGGGATTTGAACCTCCCAATAGCAGGTTTACCTTCTCCAACCTCTGCATTGCCAATCCCCTACTTTTGTTTATTTTTACTATTTTACGAAAATGATACAAAGTAAAAGATCTTAAAACTTTGTCTTTTTGAGGTGTACTTGACCTTTACCTTGCACTGTGAGCCCTACGAACCCTGAACCTGTTCTCGAGCACCCGGGGACTGTGGAGATCACACCTAACATATTCAGTTCATTGCTGGAAGTTAACTCAGCTTTAACTTTACCGTGTCAAATAGCACTGAAACACCAAAAATCACACTAATAAAAGTTGTTCACAATGTGCATAAGGAGGCTACAGGCCCACCCCTTCCCAGAAACTAATGTGCACTGAGCAGTTTTTTCTTTACAGTTTTTAATCTAGGACTCACACGCCAGTGATTCGACACACACATATTTAAAGGTAGGTAAAGAAAGCTGCTGCTTGTGTTCTTTTTGAGCCATGTTGATGATTCTCGTGACAAAGTGCTAAAGTTGGCGCTGCTCAAACGCCTGCTCTACAAGGTAAATTTGCCAACTTGGACTGCAGGTAGCGTTTAGCGCTAAATGGATCTCTTGCGTATTTGTTTTGATCATTAATAGGGATCGTGCAGGTTTACAATGATGACAGTATGAGTGGGTATTAGAGAATGAAACAACCCACTTCACTTAGAGGTTACACTGAAAATCTGCTGACAGAGAGGTGCCTCATCGTACCGGTTGACCTGTTTGTTTAGGTGTTACCTGGATACAAGGTACTGTTTCTCTATAACACCGCTGCTCCTCACTTGAACTTCTGCCAGACTTTTTTGGAGCCTGAAACACCTGTATGCAGTCTTTTGGACAATCATTGTTCAGCAGATGAAATTTATGGACATCGACAGGAACAAACAACAGTAGAAAGTTTTACTTTGCGCAGTTCCCTTTTTAAGGGTCACCACAGTGAGTCATCCTCCATCGCACTGTGACTTCTGTGTCTTCTGTTCTCACTCCAACTACCTCCATATTCTTGCTAACTTCATCCATCTCCTCTGTCTTTTTCCTGCCAGCTACATTTCTGATATCCTTCTACCAATATACCCACTGTCCCTCCTCTGGACATGTCCAAACCATCTCAGTCTGGCTTCTTTAACTTTATCTCCCAGTTGTTCAACCTGCGCTGTACCTCTAATGATCTCATTCCTAATCTTATCCATCCTTGGAACTCCTAAGGAGAACCTCAGCATCTTCATTTCTGCTACTTCCAACTTTTTCTCCTGTATTTTTATCCATGTCATTGTCTCCAGACCATAAAGCACAACTGGTCTCACCAATGTCTTGTAGACATTTCTTTTGACCTTTGCTGACAGCCTTTGACGCAAATCACTCCCGAAACTTTTCTCTCAATCCACTCGCTCCTGTCTAGACTCTGTCACCTCTTTACCACACTCCACATTTTCCTGGACAGTGGACCCTAAGTCCTTGAAGTCCTGCACCTTTGTGACCTCTGCTCCTTGTGGCCTCACTGTTCCACCTGTCTCCCTCTCATTCACACACACATACTCCCCAGATCTAAACTGTTTCCCACACTCATAAGCTGGACAGTTCACCTGGCAGCAAGACAGATCCTGCCAGTGTGCATAAAACCACAGTCACTTTGTTGCCAAACAGACGCTTCTATCTGGACAGCAACGGTTATTTTTACTCTGTCCCATACGTGCTTCAAATGGGCTCACCTCGCGGGCCCGACATTCCACACCAGCAAGAGAATACTTTGAAAGTTGCGCCGCATTGCTTTCACCAGTGCTGGGAAGTCTATAGGACATCATCACGTTCCTCAGCACCACCCTGACCACGTCTGAAGACGGGCTCTGACGACTTGCTGTAAAATACCCCTCCACAAATAAAAGGGGGGAGACAGAAATAAACTGGTAGAGTCTAGATTTTTAGGAATGCTGATGGTGAAGATAAGTTGAAGCATTTCTTCTTAGGTGAATGAATCACTACCACACTTCTTTTTTCCCCTCCCTTTGCTGCAGTCTTCACAGCAGCTGGTTCAGTTGATGCAAAATCGGGATTCAGGTTAGTAATACTGATATTTCTAATGACGTCAAACGTGTGTATTATATCCGAGACATTCATCCTGATTGACAGTGTCAACTGAATGTACAACCAAATCTACCATATGTATCCAATGACGGACCCTAGTAGGACGTGTAATTTGTTTATTTTGGAAACTCGTGATGATTACCATAAGTTTGTGTATCTTGGTGCGTGCTTTGGCCCCTTGTGTCCCTAAAAACTCTAATCAGTGAATTTGCTTGTCTGTTACGTAGAAACTCACTACTTGAGTTATTTTATATAATAAAGATGACGCAAGTAAGCTGTAAGTGAGTTTAAAGTTTTGGGAGAACAGGCACAAGAAGGGCATTAGATCCTCCTTGTGATAAATCCTGTACCACAAATTTCCATAAGGCACGTCACTTAATTACCGTGTTTTCATGAAACAAAACAACAAGAGTTGAGCTGAAATGTTACGGTACTTAACAGCATAATTCTTGTTTTATGATGTTTTTATATCTCCACATCAGTAATCAAGCATCATTTCCCTTCAACATTAAAATTAAGCCTCTGTAAACAACAATACAATTAGGCAATGCTGGTAAAACATTACGCCGACGACTAATTGGTCATAAGGAACAGAGCAAAACAAAGTGTGCAACGAAGGTTGTGCCAAGGCGTCATTGAGCTCATGTGAGAAAACAAAATGTGATTTTGATTCGTACCTAACCGTCAGCCAGCTGTTATGCAACAGTTAAAACACTCTCATCAGAGCAGACAGTAGAACGCTCGATTCCAGTGGGTAGCCATCGTAAACCAGAATGGCTTCAAAAGAGCCTCAAAGGGAGAGTTATGAACCTTCGAGGTCAGGTTCAGTGGAAAATCTATTAACAAATAGCATCTTACTTGTTGTGGATAGCTCTAAGGACAACTTCAGTTAGGAAAAATAGTCGAACAAGCTAACAGATAACCCAGGTAAGGTCAAGACTAAAGCAAACAGCTGTGGGTTTATCAACCCAATTTACACAGTGGCTCCTACAGGGCATTTTTAATGGGGTGACCATGAGGGGGCCACTAATTTTCCTGGGATGGCACACCAAAACAGAGAGCCAGAATGGAATTTCTGAATTTCTTTTTGGTATAGGTAGGTTATTTGACAATAAGTTCTTCTGAAACGTGACACACAGCCTCTAGCATACATTTTGTAAAATTCTACACTAAATTTTTGTGAAGGGGTTTAGCTTGCGTAGCTTCTTTCTTCAGCTTCTGCATTGATGGCTGCTATGTTGTGGGACACCTTGTTTTGATAGATTTGGATAACATGATGGTGTGCATGTTTCTAAATGATTCTCAGGGGCTGAGATGGTGTAGAGACAGGGCAGCCGACTCAGGACCTGAAAGTCCCAGGTTCGATCCACAGTCATTGCACATCTCGTGGTGTCTCTGAGCAGCACACCTTATCTTCAAAATGCTCCCCGGGCACCTTCAATATCTGCCCACTGCGCCACCTGGTGGTGGATGGGTTAATCGCAGAGATACAATTTTGCCATTGTATGGGAACATACAATGATGACAACAAATAAACACATTAGTATTTATCGAGATCCGTTTTTTTTCTGTTCTTTTAGTCACGTAACTCGTTCCACAATTTTTTGCTGTTTCAACATTTCCTACATCAAAATGTTCGGCTCATTCACGACATTATGTTTGGTATTGGTGCAGTTTTTAGTTTTTGAAATATTTAGCTTTTTCGGCCATATTTTCCTCATTGAAAATGAATGGAGCTCGCATCTTTCAATCCATTTGTACCATTTAAAACGTTTTGCTGCTCATTTCAGCATTTGCTAAATGCATCTTTTTTTCAGCCTTTCCAGTTACTTTTTAGGTATTTTTCTGCTAATATTAGCCTTTTCAGATACATTTAATTTGCCAATTTTAGCTTTTTTTCTTCTCATTTCAGTTCCTTTAAGTTTCCGTCAGATAATTACAGACTTTTTGTCATCTATTCAGCATTTCTCTGCCCATTTCAGCTCATTTCTGCATTTCAGCAGTTCAAATTCAACTCGCATTAACAGTTTAATGATGAAACCTTTTCAGTTTGGCTCCAATTTCTTCAGCAGCTTTCAGCTAAAATCCTTCAATAAAAGTTCCCACTCTACATTTCACAGGATATGCATGCAGTTTCTTTAGTTTGCAGTAGTTTGGTCACTACAGACACTTTTAAGTCGTTTTTCTTAATTGCATTGGCGTCAGAAGATTTTGTAATGTGGGAAGGACACACTGGTGGGGCGGTGGGTCTGGGGGTACTCCCCCAGAAAATTTTTAATCAAGTAGATGGCATTTCCTGCATTCTGGTGTATTTTAACGGGCTGTTAAAAATCTACGTTTACCTATAGTAAACACTTGATTCAGTGGCTTATAAATATGGGAAAAATCTTTAAATATGTCGCTTCGGACTATAAGTCGCAGGGCATGTAAATTATGCAAAAAAGTGTGACTTATAAAAAAAATACGGTAGGCGTCATCGTTGGACCGTTGATTAACTTTCGAATCCTCGTTGACTATCTGGATTACCTGTTCCTCATCTGTTCCTGATTATCTCTTCCTGCTGGGAACTCCCCCACAACCTGAAACCTCCCAAGTCTGGAATCAAGAATTCAACAAGTAAGAAACATGACCTTGGTAATTATTAAACCATATCGTCCAGATCATGTAAAATCACCTGCCGCTGTCTCCCGCAGGTCATCGAGGTCCTGGATTCCCCAGTACCCTGTAAATAACCTACTTACCTTTTTTACCTTTGCCCCTGTTGACACTTTTCTGTTTCAGTCCACTGAACTTTGGTTTGAAATGATATTTGAGTCCAGCACAGAGAAAAGAAGATCCCAACCAAGAAGAAAGGGCACCAGAAAACATCATACAGGAAGTAAGTACGTAATTTATACACAAACGTAATGCCACAGTTTCAGTTTATTGCTGTGTAACATGTTTATGAACAGCGGGGGAAAAGAGCTTTTAATGATATATTCAAAGACACAGCATTGCTTTTCTTGAGCTATCTCAGGATTTGGTATTATCCTCTTACCATCCAATCTACTCTAAGTCATTTCATGAGAAATAACATCTTGAGTTAATTTTCTAAGCTGTATCCTTCCACTTCAGATTTTGCTGCCTTTACAAAAACACAAATTATCTAATTATTAAAGAAAGACGTCCTTAAAAAAGAAGCACCACGATGGTTAAATAATTTATCATCAGTTCTAGGAAAACCTTTCAAAGCAAATCAGAGAAAAGACCAGATGGGGGATTTGTGCGTTTGAGCTCTAACTTGAAGTGACAGCTTTGTGTGATCTTTCGGCCAAATCGGCCACTAGCCCTTTCTTACATAAGAGTCCCCGATGATGTGTAGTGGAGTTACATCACAGATAAGTAGCGGGAACGAAAACATCATCTTTCTCTCATCTTGAAGTGCATTAGCCTTCCGCTAAATATGACTTATCAGGAATCACGGACGTTCGTCTTCAATCTGAAGTTAGTTTGCGATGTTGGGACATTTTAACAGCTAACATACCGACACCTGTTCGGGCACATGATAGTTCGAATCCAATGTGACTCCATGTGGAGGTATTTGTCCTTCAGCTACGACGAAAATTACTACCAGGCTGCCTGATCGGTGACCTGTGACGACCAGTCAGATCCATCGCAGCTTTTGTAAATTTAGAAATGTATCTTGAGTTGATTTGGAGATTGAGAGAGTTACGGCACACTTCCACCAGATAATCCCACATCTGGATTAGGTTTTTGTGTTAGATAAGACCTGAGTGATATATAAAAAAAAAAAAAAAAAAATCAAAGCATCGGGGTAAGACAAAAGGCAGATCAACAATAAGGCTCTATCCATCCATCCACTTCAATATAACCGTGGTTAGGTTGCGAAGGCAACTTATCCAGGAGGGAAACAAAATCATCAATGAAACCAGTGGTGTAGTCTACGCGATACGCAGGTATACGGAGTATACCCACTAGAAAAGCTTAAGAATTTCAGTATACTCATTTAAAAGTGCCCAATAATACATGACATTTCATTAGGCACGTCATCGATACGTTAAACAACAGTTAAAAGCTTCCGTAATATATATGCAGAGCTTGTTTATTACATTCACTTATCCAGCGAATGATTGTATAATTCTGTACTTACTACTTTACACTTGAACGTATTTTGCTTTGATACTGCTTTATTACACGTTTTTAATACAAAGCAAACTGTTGTACAAAGTTTGTTGTACATTTATTCATAGAATAAGAGAAATTTGGAATTATTCAATATGCTTAAAAATCAAAATAAACTAACTCCGTGGTACTAACCAGTGTACTTTGGGTTTCTAAGCACAGTATACCTTCAAAAATGTAGACCACTGAATGAAACCCATCATCCTGAGGAAACCCAAGGAGTTCCTCCAATGACTTCTAGGTCTGACTCAGGGTCTCCTCTCAGTGGTGCTTGGAAAATTCCAGGGAAAGGTAAAAAATGACCTTTTCTCGCTTCGTGATGAGGTGCAACAAACACGTCCGTGAATGTTTGACCCATCTACTTTGTGTATACCAAGTGAAAGAAGGTCGGTCCAGGCTTTGTGTCGAGAACTTCATGACCATAGGTGAGAGTCGGGACGTAGACAGACCAGTAAATCAGGAGTTTTGCGTTTTGACTCAACTCTTTCTTCACCGCGGCTGACCTGAACAACACCCTCTTTATTGAGGACATTGCATCCAATACATCTATCCATTTACCCATCCATTACCTTTAATGGCTTCTTCCTTTTCGGGTCACGGGGGTCACTAGCACCTATATCCAGCAGTTACTGTTCGAGAGGCAGGGGACTCCCTGGACAGGTCTCCAGTCCATCACTACCATTCACACTCTCACTCAAACTTAAGGACAATTTAGAATCACCGTTTCCCGCTTCATCCTCACATCAATCATGAAAAAGACTCCCAAATACTTGAACTCCTCCACTTGTGGCAAAATGACTCAAACCAGAACACAAACATTGAATCACCAGGATTTTTTCTTTGTCTCAACTTCAGTCACAACCCCGTTAACAAGCCGTGGACGTTCAGCAGGGCCTTTTTTGAAGACCAAAGCCGTTTGCTGTCAAGCCGAGGCTTCTCTGGCGCACATCTCTGTGGTTTTCTCTTAGTTTGGGTCGAACAGACGAGACTCGTTCGTGCTCTTTCTGATATTAGTCATTCGTCTCGGCGCTCCAGCTTGCACAATCAGCAAAACATGAAAACAAGACTATAACAGTAAAACTGTTTTGTCTAAGACTTTAATTGGTGCACTGGAAAACAGGAAACTTCTTGCTTTAATTATCTAGAACACAATGAGGAGAAAAGGGTTATAAATTTGCTTCGTTCCTAGTGGTTTGCCATCAAGATTTGACTGAGAGACCCTGGCCTCGTAGGTCCACGTCACCATTTGATCTCTCCGAGATCCCCTGACTTTAAACACCTTTGAGATTAGGACTAACAAATCGGACATAAAGGGAGCGGTTGACCTCTGGTCGTTTAAATCCAGCAGCACAGTGTTTGGACGCCTCACGCCCCAGAGTTTATTGTTCTCCCTTTGTCTAAACTTCAACATGTGTTCATGCGTCGAGTCTTTGGCACTCTGTGTTCAGTTCCTGTGCGATAGTGGTGTTCTAGCACACGTTACGTAGAACATACACACGTCCTGGTTGGGTCTTGCGCAACAGCGCATTCCGTATGTTTCCGTCTGCCCCGGTTTCATATTTCTCTTTACGAACGTTACGTTTTTTTTCCAAGCTGCACCCCCTACTTCTTTTTCCTTTTCTCCTCCTTAACCCAGAATTAACAATCCTCTGAACTTTCTCACCGTTTCACCTACTGTACGTCGTTTGTGCGTTGGGTTATGAGTCACTTATAATTTGACGTTCTGCATGCAGTGGTCTTATCGCTCCGCTCAGTCCCCGTCCTCTGGCTTGCAAACCATCCACGTCAGGACGGGGTGTGTGTACGGGACGATTATGAAACGTGGATGTTACAGGGAGATGAAATTGTTTATTAATGAGGAACAGACCCTTGTTTTACTCCATTTCCCCAGACTAAAGATCTAAACTGCTCTTCTTCCAGCTCATAAACCTCAGCTGATTTATTAATCTACACACCCGCTGTCAGAATATAAGCAAACCTCGATTTTATGTCAGAGGAACTACGTCTATGTGCCTTAAAAGGAGGGGGTTCACCTTCCAGGAAGCCATGTGTTTACAAACCTGCTCCCACCAGAGCTTGTGGCATTGTAATAATTTCTTCAAATTGGTGGATATTTAAACATAAGATATAAAAAAAAAGTTGTACTCCAAGTACCAGTAAATACACTAAAAGCTCCAATAAATTTGTTCACTACTATGGAAGTCACATTACGAGTTACGCATGTCCCTATATGGGCAGCTTAGCATGTTTTCCTTGGATGTAGAGCTGAAGCAGCGAGTTAAGAGACTCAACGCGTGACATAAAACAAGCTCTTTTACAAAAACAGTTCTGGGAAAAGTACGCAAAGACCGGTTGGTCTGACCGACCACATTTTACTGACTGATCCGGCCACGTCAGGCTGAGATGGAATAAAGTGAGCATCGTGGAGCGCCAACCTCCATCGTATCGTTTTCAAAGCACAACAATATAAAAGCCTGGGTTCGGTTGAAGGTTTGCACATTGACCACCATTTAAGTCCGAGTTTGAACCTAAGGTCATCTTTGATTGAGAAGTGATGGAGCTGTAGCTGTTTTGGTTGAACCGTGATAAAAAAAACGTTATGCGCAACAGCAAATTTTAGCTCGATATTTGTCAAACTGACTGAATCACAGTGATTTTTGTGTCCGAGTTTATTTGGTTGTTGCAAGACATCTTGAATTGAGTTGGTTCCAAAAGCCCATCAGTTACAGATGTGAACAGATGTGAAATTGGTGGGTATCAAAACATTCAGCTTCTTCAGGACAAGCCAGCTATGACTTTTGGTATTGGTGCAACTTTAGCTTTTTGAAATATTTAGCATTTTGTGACATTTTCTTTCTCATAAAAAAATAATTGAGCTCATTTTACATCCTTCAGATTTTAGATCTGTTTACATGTTACTGCTCCTTTTACATTTTGTTCTGCTTCAACTTCTTTCAGCTACCTTGTACACATTTAAACAGTTTTTCAGCTACTTTCAGCTGTTTTTTCAGCTGTTTTGCGATCCTTTCAGGATCTTTCTGCTAACTACATTTTTGTGCTTCTTCTAACTTCTTTCTGCTAATTTCAGCTTGTTATGCTCCTTTCAGCTTATTTTTGCAAGTTTCAGCTTTATCTGCTATTTCAGCTACTATTTAGCTTTTTATGCCAATTTTAGCTTTTTCAGCTACTTTCAGCTAATTTCAGCTGGGGATTTTTTTTCCAGCTGTTTTGTGCTCCTGTCAGATTATTTCTGCTAATTTCAGCTTGTTATTCTCCTTTCAGCTTACTTTTGCACGTTTCAGCTTTATCTGCTATTTCAGCTACTACTTAGCTTTTTATGTTAATTTTAGCTTTTTCAGCTAATTTCAGCCAATTTCAGCTGTTTTGTGATCCTTTCAGAATATTTCTGCAAACAAACATTTTTATGCTTCTTCTAACTTCTTTCTGCTAAGTTTCAGCTTTTTTTTTTGCTATTTCAGCTACTATTTAGCCGTTTTTAATGCTAATTTTAGCTTTTTAAGCTAATTCCACATTTTTTGCACTCATTTAAACTTTTTTCAGTCTAATTCAGCATATACTCTCTCCACTTCCTTCTGGTAATTTAAGCTTCAGTCTACCTTTTTAGCTACTTTTCAGATTTTTTTTTCTCTATAATTTTAGCTTTTTTCAAATATTCTCCACATTTTTGTGTCCATTTCTGCTTTTTTCAGTCTAATTGGGCAAACATTGTGTTCTTTCTCCTTTCTTCTACTAATTTAAGCTCGTTCTACAATTTCAGCTACCTTTCAGCATTTTTAGCCAATTTCAGCTTTTTTCAGATAAATCAAGTTTTTCGCGATCATTCCTGCTACTTTTAGCCTAATTAACTTCTTTATGCTAATGTTTTACTTGTTTTGCTCCTTTCAGCTTTTTTATGATAGTTTAAGCTTTTTCTGCTATTTCATCTAAAATTCAGCTGTTTTTTAATGCAAATTTTAGCTTTTTCAGCTAGTTCCACACTTTTAGCTCATTTTGGCTTTTTCCACTTCCTTCTAGTAGTTTAAGCTTCATACTGCCTTTTCAGCTACTTTTCAGCTATTTTTGTTGCCAATTTCAGCTTTTCCCCCATAAATTCCTTATTTTTGAGCTAATTTATGCTAATTTAAACCTAATTCAGCAAATATATGCTATTTCTGCTTTCTTCTGCTAATTTAGGCTTGCTCTTCAATTTCAGCTACATTTCAGCATGTTTTAAGCCAATTTCAGCTGTTTTTCAGCAAGATCTTCTGCAATAAGCATTCACACTGCATTTTCACAGGAAAGACATTTTCTCTGGTTGAATAAAACTTCAGAAACATTGTATGAAGTCATTGTGCCTCATCATCGATCTTCTCTAGGTTGTTTAAGGTGGTTGCACCAACAGCGAATCATTGCTACACCATATCCATGAGCTGCAAGGTCGGCTCACCTTTTCACATGTCCTGTATGGCTGTTACCACCTCGTTCCATGACTCAAAGGCGCATGAGCGGTGGGTTGGCTTCAATCCACCTTGCTGCCTCAGTCCACTCAAAAATGTATCAGATGAAAACGTGATCCCAGCTTGAAGTATTTTCTGAAAGTGCCTGATGGCAGTCCCTCTCCTCAAATACTTTCTTGAAGTACTTATTGATTTGAAATAACGCTAATGTTTAAGTTTTATATTCCAATTTATCCTTACAGGCATTCATTCCAGTTCTATTAGTATGATAATGTCAATTAAAGTGTGTCTATTGGGGATGGATGCAAAGATTGGTTATTGCACAGTTTGTACCTGGATTCTGACCATTATATTCCCCTAAAGCCTCCAGTCTTGCTGATGCACCATAAGGTTGTACCGAGGGGTGGACATCTGCTGCATACCAAGTCCACTGGATGGCAGGGAGGTTTAGAAAATGGGCAGAGTCTTTCCCATTTTTGGGGAAACTCAGCTCCATGACAACAATGGGAAAATACCAATATATAAACAGAGAACTGGGTGACTCTTCCAAGTAAAACAACCTTTCCCCAAATCCCCCTCACCCCCCTTTACTTCTCTAAGCTTGACTTTGTAAATATGGAATCTCTTTTCCAAAGCTCATTAATTACCTATCGCTGGAGTAAAAATCAAAAAAGTCAAATGGAGGATTTACATCACTAAGGGGGCAAAAGGAGATGGTCAAACGGTTGGTAGGCATGCCCAGTTGTGGTCTTGGTTTCCCTGGGAACACAGTTAGAGGGGGCAGTTTGAGGGCAGTGTTTGCACAGCACACGGCTATGTGACTTGGAGGCCATGGTGTGATTGTGGAGGTGAAGTGGGCAGGATGAATAGGGTTGGAGATGGGCACTAATGTCAACAAATTGAGACAAGCTGCCCCTCTTTGACCAGAAGAACAGCCTGCGATAGTGTTGAGGCGCAGCTGAGATCCTATAAGTTTTTACACAGAAGGCGTCTGCAGAGCAAAGACAAAAACTTACAAGGCGTTTCTCATTTATACTGAAGAATAATCAATGGCTTCTCGCGAGGTTTTTGTACAGCAAATTCAATTTATATTCCATGATACTTCTAGCCTACTGACACAGATTTGGAGACAGGCGTAACAGATGCGCAAGTGACATTACGCAAACCTCAACCCCTTGGAAATAAATTATTTTCTTCTTTTTTTCTTGATTATTTGACAAGAGGCACGCTCTCCCTCGCACAATAAGTTAGAAGGATACCAGGAACCGGTAACGCTGAGCTCATCACTTTGCAGAAACTTCATCCAATAAAACAGTTTATGGTTTTTTCTGCTGATGCACAGCTGGCAGGCCGGCTGCTAATGGGTTTAAAATGTGCCGTCTCTGGCCTGTAGAGGCCAGGGGAAGAGAGAAAAAAATAAAAGTCAGGGTTAGTGAGGATTGAGAGAGTGAGGGAACGTTGATTTATGATAGCATCCTGAGCTTTTAGCTCCTCTCACTACTCAGAAAGGAGCGATGCTGCCATGTGTCCAGGGATTTTGACGTCATTGCTTTCTTTGTAGAACGAAGGCCAGAGGTTCTGAAGTCGAGGTTGGAGAGAATTGAGCCAAACACCAGCTGACTTAAGCCTTTGATGTCAGCCGCGTGAAGCATACGCAATGTTTCTAACGGAGCACAATACTGATGCTACAGGCCACCCAGAGGAAGACGACGACGAAACAACTTGTTAAATGCACGTAATCATTTATCAGTGTAACTTCTTTGGCTTTAATCAAACGTATCACAGCATGCATCAAGCCAACTTTCCTTGAGACGATCAAAGAAACAGCAACATTAAAGTTAGTTTGGTTAACTGCCCAAGTAAATTTAATGTTTATGGCAACACATTTGTCAGTTAAATTCATCTTACTGCTCAGTTAAGCAAGTGGTAAACCAATGTCCCCATGTGGCTGAGGGATTTAATAGTATATGGGTTTTTTGCTCATCCGAGTTGGTGCTGAGTGACGAATCCTGGCGAGCGAAAGAAACAATAGCATCCACCACCATCCACATAGGTGAAATCGGGGGTTGGGGGTCATTGGCAGTCTTGGTTACCATAGATTAAACTTTGGCTTGGCAGGGCGCTCATATCATTCGTGATGTTTGTCAACAGGAGAGGGATGGACACTGTTTTTACCGACAGTTTTTTGAGTGGGAGTGGGGGAAGAGACGGCTTAGCATAAGGGAAACAGAGTGCTGCCTATGTAGCTTTTTAGCTAGCGTCTGTATTGTGCACCGAGTGCCGGCAGTTGTCGACGGGGGTATGTAGGACAGTTCGGTAGGCAGGGCACTCGGTTCTGTTGACAGGGCGCCCTGCGGGTATAATGGTAGGGTAAACACTGCATTATATAAAACTATAGACTCCAAATATGCATGTATGGTGGCAGCCACCTTGGATTTCGACATGGAAATCCAATTTTCAACATGAACCTTTATATGCATAGATGGAGTCACACACCAAAACAGATGTCGGTGCCTCACTTATTTTTCAAGTTATCCTGCTCACGATTTCATAGATGGATGGAGGGAGGGTATTTATTCCCCATTTTTGCTCCATGATGGGGGAGTCGGGCTCAAATTTTTAACTCGTGCCAAATCAATAGTCTCTCTGAAGAAATGTTCATACCTCTCAGATCACTCTGCTACGTTGGCATGTGAGCTCCCTGTGACTCATCACGGCCCACTCTGTTTACATTTTACCACTCGTGCTCTGTAACCAAGCACAAAGACTTCTGGGAAATGGGGTAGACCAGAGAGGTTTGGGCTATGAGGTTTCACAGAAGGTCAAGCAGGGTAGTGGGTTAGGGCTACCGTAATGCCAGTCTTTGAGAAGCACATCGGTGAGTTGGAGAGGCTTTCTTCACTTGTCAGATCTGAGCACACCACATCTGTTCATGTTCTTGATCTCTCCCCACACTGTCTCTTATTTTCTTCACCGTTGACTAACTGCCTGTCGGCCAGAAACCACTTCAGATAAGCCTCGTTTCCAAGTCTATCAGATGGTACCCATTTACCCTGAACTACCTCTGAAGATGTGAAACAATAACACGGTTCAATATCAACAAGTGGCCGGTCTTGATCTGGACAGTCAGAAATAGGTCTGAGCGTTAGCTGCCACGTCATTGTTATACAGTTTAAATCTGAGGCTGCCAGTCACCAAAAAGATGGTGCTCACACGAGTGTAGGTTCAGGCAGGTGCATGTGTGGAAACTAAACTATTAGGACTCTGTTGACTTTAGATGACGACCTAACTCTGACATAAATCCCTCCAAAACATCCATAACATGTCTGGTTTTTGCAGAGTTTTGGTTTTAAAGTGTTTGTTAGGAACAAGGTGGACTGGATAGAGCATGAAAAGTCTACAATGATCTCTGAGCATGCACAAAACCTTTCTAGTGTTTATCATTGTAGTGAAGGCCTATCAGTGTCATGAGGAGAGCGGGGTTGCACTGCATCTTTTTTGTGGCGTCTTTGCACACCTGCATAGCTTGGTTGTCAAGAATCTAAAGCAGGACTGACCATGGTAGACTTATGATGCCAAAGCTTTAACCATAAAGGTGAACCATAGGATCGTAGAAACAGCTCATGGTAGTAAAATTATACTATTGTGTGGGATCTTCTAGGGCAAAGAGTTTTCCTAATGCGGTTGTCGAGAACTGTGCCATACATGGCATATAAATTACAGGAAAGACGCAGAGAACCCCAGATTTGGCAAAGGCTGGTGTCAAAACTACATTCACGTGAAAGGTGGTGTTCTAGCCATGTTGTAATGGGTTGTATGGGTCGTGAAGGGTGTAGGGTTATCTTCAGTGCCTGCACAATATCAGAAATTGCGACTTTTGGCTTTATTGCACTACTTCTTGAACCCTCAAGAAGGTTTTAGAATGACCCCATATCTGGTTTTCTGGTTACAGTTCTGGCAGATTGACCTTGAATACTACAGACATTACTGCTGTATCTGCAGAAGTAGTTTGGGAGAGCGTGCCTACAAAAGCCAAAGCACTTTTCAGAGTGCTTTTTAAGAACGAGGCTGCAAATGATCTCAGTTCCTATTTATTTTATGTTATTATTATTTTTTGTCACAGTGGCTTTAAATAATGGAAAGGCCTGGTATAAATTCTGAATCAGTGGACACAAAACACACCAGATAATCTGACTGATGAGGTCTTTGTTTACTCTAAGCATAACTACTGCAGTTAACTTGACTTAAAACCCACTCTACTGCAGGAAACAGGTAAATAGATCCCAATAAATTCATATATTTGTTTAGGTAGTTGGTGTGGTAGTAGCAGACACTGGTCCTCAAAGCATACTCGAAAAGCTAATACATCTCATGATTTTGCACACAACTGTTAGGATTCCTGTTTTTGCTGCTTTTTCCTCAAACTAACCGCCTTTTGCAGGAGCTGTGAGTGGGTTGTGCTCATTTCCCACGCAGCTGATCGCTTCATCTCCTACTTAAGGCTGAGTTGGACCATTGATTACCATATGGTGATGATCAACCGACAGCCCTCTGAGTAAAATTAGAGTTATGTCTCCTGAGCAAAAGTATGGCAATCTTTTTGTTCTTGCCTGTTCCCATAGAATTCTTGTGTTTTTGTCCAGACCAGCACCAAGTCCTCTCCTGAGCCACTCTCCATTGTGAGTCTTTCTTCTAACCATGTAAGAACGAAATGAAAATATATTTGACTGCCTGCTTGCTCTCCAACACCTGCATTGCATATCACCACTTACTCGAGACTCTCTGGAATCCTACTACTCCCCCTGATACATATACATATACACATATGCTCTTATGTGTGTGTATATGTATATGTATACCTAGAAAGAAGTACACAATCAGTAAGAAACCATCTTGTGACCATTAGGACCTGTCCAAAACCTGCTAATCTTCCCATCTGTTGTTCTGCAGATCCTCCCTCCCTTCCCTGGTCACCCACTTACCTTTTTACTCAGCCTCAAGTACTCTGAACCCTGGGTAAATAATATTGTTACTAAAAATGACAACCTCAATTACATGGTTTGACCAAAACGGCTATAACTCCATCCTATCCTAATTAGTTTAAAACTGACTGAAGTTTCTAATTCCTTCAATCTTATATTTATAACTAATGTGAGCACATTTTACACAACAAGTCCAAATCTGTGCATATCCTCTTGTAAAACAGTATAACCCATTCATTTAAAGCTTTGTTGGCAGGTTTAATCTTTAGGGATGTGCATGCCCTGCAGTCAGCTGTGTTCTTGGTGCACAAGGGTCTATAGCTCCTTCTGTGTCTGTGCGCCATTAAGATGTCGCCACTTTGGCCCACAAAGCCACTAATGGCAGAGTCCAGAAGGAGGTTGCTTTATAGAGTGGGAGTTTGTGGCCACAACAAGGTCACTCTTTGGTTTGGACGGACTAAAACGCCCGCGTACCAGCTTTTAAACCGCTTCTTATGTTTCTTCAACGTTCTTCAGAGGGGTCGCCTACTCTGCAGCTAAATGTACAGCCATGATAAACGATCCTTCATGTTATCTGTGTACGTGTAAGCGTGTGTACCTCAAGTTTGTGTTCCTGCGAGGATTACAGAGAGCACAGAGAAGGCCTCACATCTGGCAGGCTGGCCGTCAGCCCACTCCAGTGATGAGCTCCAGTTGTGGCACCAGGCAACGATTGTCATGGGGAGGGGCCAAGTGGAGCAGGACCAGCTGGTTATATGTCAACCTTCCTGTCCTAAATAGCAGCACGAGCAAAAGCATATTACTGTTACGATTCTGGAGTTTGGCAGAACCCATGTGCAGGCAGGACTAGAAAAACTCAGGATTTAAAGTAGAATATATTTTAATAAAGAAAAACTAAAGCTCACGTGCAGCAAACTTACAAAATCTCAGGTATGACACAGAGGAAAACAGAACCATAACGCCATACAAGACAACGACGAAGACAGACGCAGACTTATATACAGACGTTAACGAACAATGACAAACACCTGGGGGAGGACAACAGGTGGCGGAGGCAGGGGCTGATCACAGGAGGGAGAAACACTGAGGAGAGCAGGACTACGGTGGCCCTGAGGTGTAAATGAACAAAATTTGAAAAAAATAAACCAATTACATTGGAAAAAATGCAACAAAAACAACAACAACATTTGAAAAAATTGAATTACATTTAAGCCAAACTGCCTCAGGGCCACCGTAGTTTCATGTTAATAAAATAAATAAAATAAAATAAAATAAAAACACTGGTCCCTGGTTCAAATCCCAGTCCAGGGGCCTTTCTGGGTGGAGTTTGCATGTCCTCTTCGTGCATGCATGGGTTTCACCAGGTACTCCGGTTTCCTCCCACAGACCAAAAACATGCATGTTAGGCTGATTGATAACTCTAAATTGTCCCTAGGTGTGAGTGAGAGAGTGAATGGTTGTTTGTCTCGTTTGTCTCTATGTGGCCCTGTGATGGACTTGCGACCCGTCGAGGGTGTACCCCGCCCCTCGCACGGTGACTGCTGGACATGGGCACCGGCGACCCCCGTGACCCAAAATGGAAGAAGCGGGTAAAAGATAATGGATGGATTTCAGCCACTTCCGCTTCGGCCACTTCCGCTTTGGTTTAATGTAATTCCCTTTTTTCAAATGTAATTAATTTTTTTTTCAACTGTGATTCTGGCCACTTCCGCTTTCTGTTTTTTTCAAATGTAATTCCGTTTTTTTTTCTTTTTCTTCAAATGTAACTGTTTTTTTCTAATGTGATTCCGGCAACTTCTGCTTCGGTCACTTCCGTTTTGGCCACTTCCACTTTGGCTTAAAGTAATTCCATTTTTCAAATTTAATTCTGTTTTTTTCTAATGTGATTTCAGCCACTTCCGCTTTGGCCACTTCCGCTTTGGCTTAATGTAATTCCCTTTTTTCAAATGTAATAAAAAAATTTTTCCCAACTGTGATTCTGGCCACTTCCGCTTTCTGTTTTTTTCAAATGTAATTCCGTTTTTTTTTCTTTTTCTTCAAATGTAACTGTTTTTTTCTAATGTGATTCCGGCAACTTCTGCTTCGGTCACTTCCGTTTTGGCCACTTCCAATTTGGCTTAATGTAATTCCATTTTTCAAATGTAATTCTGTTTTTTTCTAATGTGATTTCAGCCACTTCCGCTTTGGCTACTTCCACTTTGGCTTAATGTAAATTTTTTTTTTTCAAATATAATTCTTTTTTTTTTCAAATGTGCGTTTGTTGCGTTTTTTTCAAATGTAATTGTTTTTTCAAATGTTGTTCTGTGACACCTCAGGGCCCCTGTACAGGACAGGAGACACAAGAATTACACAAACACACACAGATCCTCTCAATTATTTTATTTTATTTGCAAATATTGGGACTTTAATGTCAGCCAAAATGCACCGTTTCTTCCTCCCAGCACAGAAAATTCAGAAACCATGGTTAAGCACTGACAGAAAGCTGGAACAAAACTCCCCTCTCTTTACGGGGTTGTCCAAATTTTCAATTACAGAAACGTTAAAAGCCTTAAACAAAAGGCTGCTGAGCCTGAGTGGAAGGGCCTGTCATACAGATTTAATCCCTGGTAATAATAAAAGAACACGGCGCTCCTCTGTCTGGCATCAAAGACCTACCTGGATGGGCAGGGAAGGAGGAGATCTCAGGGAAGGAAGGGTTGGAGGGAATTTTATTAAAAAGCTCGGTTAATATGGAGAAGAAAAAGAAGAGTCCGGCCTAAAAACAAACCAACGAAGAGCTGGTTTTAAATTAAGTCAGCGCATGCTGGGAGACAGCCGACTGGCTGGCTGTGATCAAGTCACGTCAAAAGGGCTGTAAAACTCAAACTGGACCAGGAGAACCCATGAAAGCACCGCCGGGTTTACCCGAGGAGGACAAATCAGTTGAGACAAACTCCTCCAAGCTGAATAGCATTTGGAGCCGGGCTTTGTTTTCTTTTTGCTTTATAAATAAAGATAAATCTCCTGTCAAGTGTTCCATGAGTCGGTTCTGTCCACGAAGCGGGACACACTGCGATGCACGCGTGCTCATAAACACAACAATGCGTGCGCACTCTTACTGCCAAGATACATAATCGTATCGAAGGCTCTGTGCAGACGTTCTGGTGTTCTGAGGACGGAGCGTTGATGACAGCAGGCAGACTATTAACAGCCCTGCTGAAAGATGCTCCATTCTGTTCCCTCCAAGCCACAAATTAAAGAAGTAGTTCACGTTTTTTCAATTTAATTTAAGTTACATGAAAAGGATATGAGCAATTGATATTTTACTTGTTGTAGATTGCTCCTTGAATTACCTCGTTTAGGAAATACAGATTTCAATTCTCACCAGATAAGCTAACAGCAAGTCAAATCGGGGGCAGAGAATGGGGACCACTGATGTCCTAACATGGCTCTAATTTCTAAAAGTTCCTCATGGTTCATGTGAATTTCAATAATCTTGCCCGTCCAGTAGAGTGCTATCAAGTTCAAGTAGAAGGCACCAGTTGTGGCAGTTGCCAGCTTGAAGGGTTTGGGGACAAACCTTTCAGTAAATCTTTTAAAAAAAAAGTTGGATTTAGTAAACTACGGTGAAGTGTAAAATCCAGTGATGAACCATGACTATAAGAGCTGGGCCTTCATCTTGGATTTAATACTGTAGCACCTGATAAACTCTATAGTCAGAAACACTACAAAGTCGGCATCCAATTACATCACTTCACAAAACGAAATCTCGCTGAACAGGAAGTGCCTTCCACCTTTCTATACATCCTTTTTACTGTCTCTAACAAAAACCTGAACATAAATGTCAACACAAACAGGACAACAGAGACAACCCATCTGAACTAAAGTCCAACCATTATATCGGTAGGGCTGATATTTTAGGCCCATATAGGCGTTTGGGGACATATATCGATGATAATTGTTTTAGTATGTGTCAGTGTAAACACTGGGAACAATCTGTGTCCTTATTCGCAAAAGGTGCAATTGTACAATGCATCCAGCAGAGGGCACATGAAGACTTCTTTCAAGTCGTGTCCGTGCACTTAAGTTTCACTTTCACTTTTAACATTGCAGGTAGCAATACTGTGTAGCGTATTTTGCTGAAAAGAGCATGGTAAGTTTATTGTAACGGATCTGTAAAATAAAATAATTCAACAATAATAGATTATCTTCAGTCCTCCAACCCGCTTGTTATTAGTAACGTGCCTCTCAAGTTAGCAAGCTAACGTAACCTAGCACAGCTTTTGCCTTGTAAACCTTTATCCAGAATAATAAATCTAATGCAGAGGTAAAATATATATCAGTGTTAGTAACATTATTTTTGTCATCCTCAATTAAATGCACTGTTTGTCTGAAATCTTCTCTGCAAAGAAAAAAAAAACTGCCGCAGTCAATACTAATTAGACCTTCACCATACATGACCGACTGTTTAAACAATGAATGGGGAAGATGTTTCATTGTTTAATTTATATTTTTGTAACACACAACTTCATGGTGAATAGTGAAGGATAGAAATTGTGAACGCACGTTAGAAAGACTGTTTCAAGACTCCAAGTGTTAAAACAGGTTTAAAAGTAGCTGTTTAATTGAATTCTTGGGGGTGGACAAAGCTCGAAACATTTCTGCCAATATATCAGGTATCGAAATTAGCCTGCCCCCTCCCAATATCAGTATCAGCAATAAAAAAAAAAATTCTATATCAGTTGGGCTCTAATCTGAACACATGACCTGAAAAAGTCCACTCATTTCTGTTCCAAAATTACCCAGCAACCCTTTCAACTCACCCAGACTCTTGCATTCAAGTACATGTAATTTCAATAAAGCAGACTAACAGTAGCCTGCAGAACTGAAAGTTTCTGTGAAAGTTCATAATGTAATGAAACCAAAATACAGCGGTAACATTGAAAATTGTTGCTGTAAACCTAAATGGGATATTTTAACATTCGTTGTTTAGAACAATCTACAATTTCCGTGCAATTTATTTTTAATTATCAAGTTGCAACTTGCATCACAAATCTTTACATGGTCAAAAGTAGTCTTCGGGGTTTTCCCGAAGGCTAAGTGTCCCGTGTCTTGGTCCCACGCACTCTATACAACATTGTGATTGTTTAATAACTGACAGAAAAATTAACCAAACATCTTGCAGAGACTCGGACTGAGCTGAGCCTTCTCTCCTGTAAGTGAAGTCCTAAGCAACGAAGAAGAAGAAGCTTCAAACGTGTTAGTTAGCCTGGAGACGCTAATTTAAAAGGATCGAATCATTTTCTTGCTCATCTGCATAGTAGTTTACAGAAATTTTTCATTCATTCATTCAACTTTTATTTAGACATAAATCACATTGAGCCTCCAAGACTCATTTACAAGTGAGATCTGTTTGGACAGACAAAAAGTAATGAAAGTGACACATGCATAGGATTTGGAGGAAATTAAAAAAAAAAAAAAAACAGACTCACTCCTTGGCCGAGGAGAAATAGCCCGAAATTGAAAAAAACACCCCGCACATAGGCACATAGTGACGTAGACATTCCGCAGTGGAGGGGAGACGACAAGAGCGGTGAGCATGTCCAAGGACACTACAGAGGCACGAGGCACTGTAGGAGTTCTGATAAGAATGGTACAGCCAGTCATTTCCCTCTGGTGAGATCCGTAAACACTCTCGAAGGGTGCCGAGGTCGACCTAGGACAGCGCCAGAGAATCCAAGAGTCCTGAAATTATGACACGTTTATTCAGCCGGGTCCCTCTGATAGATCCGCAGACTTCCTTGGTGGGAGGGGGCAGAGCATTGAATTTACAGGGCCTCCAGGCGAACTGAGATAAGGTGGCCTGTCGAGGCCAGCTGGGGAGCCAAATTCAGATAAACATTTGTTTTGGGGACCGGCAGAACTTTATTGATTTATGTCTGCCTCGAGTCTTTGGTGGTCCTCATGAATCCTAAACGTCCAAATTAAGTGGACACACCACTGGTCCATGGCTGAGAGTATTCCCCGAGATCTGAAACTAGGAGAATATCTATCTATTTATCTATCTAGTTTTTATTTATTTATTTTATTTTAAATATATACTCAGCTGTGGCTGAATGGTTAGAGCAGTCGTCCTCCAATGCAGGAGTTGGGAGTTCGATTCCTCCAACAGTCACATGCCGAAGTGTCTCTGGGCAAGACACTGAACCGAAGGCAAAGCGGGGAGTGGTGGCGCAGAGGTTCACACCCCGGTACAGACATCATCAAAAATGTGGGTGGGGTAGGTGAAGCATCCACACTTGCCCCCACCCTCATTCGCCCTGATGGTTCCCCACTGGTACAGTCATAGAACAAAAGGTCTGTAGTTGAAACCGATTTATTGTATACTATATGAAAAATGGGCCTTGGACGGTGGACGATACATTAGAGTTTATTATTAATCAAAACAAACTCTGAACTGAACAAATGTTTTGGAACTGAATATAAATTAGCATGAGCATCAATTTAAACTCTTCAGAGTCATCTAAATTTCTAATTTAACTACTGAACCTCAATTAAATTATTTAAACTAACTTTTGGATGTATAACTCTAAATTTGATCCGAAGTCCACTTTTTTCAGGCAGGCCAATAATGACCAGATGTTTCTACTTTTTAAGGGTTGTAGGGCAGTTTAGAAGATTTTAAATGTATAAAAATGCAAACGTATTCTTTTTTTCTACACCTTTAAGACTGCGTTCAACCTGAGATGTTTTGCTGTCTATGGTATTTATCCAAGTTGGACGAGTGACTTTTATGTATTCTTGCCATTTTTCTCGCCCACAGTACTTGAGAAACAAAGTTATTTCAGAATGAATATTATCTTCACATTCTTGTGAGAGAAAACGCAGTTTGCATCATGCACACAAACACAACCCTAAACTCAATTTGTCCACAGTTGCTGAGGCACACGCCCTGCACGTGCTCAAACCCACAAGCACCAACGCTTAGACATTATTTAAAATAATTTCAAACACTAAAGTATGATTTAGTCTTCTCTTTTAAAAACTGAGAAATGTTCCACTGTTCGACCAAAACCCTCATCTGTTCTCCGAGCTGCACTTACGTCCAAATGTGACATGAGAAAGAAATGTAGGTCAACCCAGAAAGGCCAGAACGGTGGTGAGCGCACCGAGAAAAGCCACAATTAAATTCCTCTTCAGGGTTGATTTTTATCTCAGAATGAAGGAATGTGCCAAAATTTTTGACATTTCATCCTTTTTCTCAGATGAATCTGCTTTTCCGGAGCCAAGACTGGGTTTGGATTAATGACTCATGACTGGTTTCTTTGCCACTTGTCCAGAGCTGGAAACTTATTCCACTCTTGGAGATGCTAAAGTCAAAAGCAGCTTAAGACGTATTTTTTAACCAAATAAAAAAATATGAAGCATCAAAAGCTCCTAATTATTCAAAGGGATCTTCAATTACTTGCACATTATGACCTTAATATGTTATTTCTCTATTCTACTCAAAGTTGTTGTTTGTAACGCGTGAAAGATCCTGATAACTTGAAAAAATATGTTTAATACATTTTCCACCTAAAGATGTCATCATTAATTTACTGGCGCTATGCATTCTGGAGCGATGACCTACGTCGGTTGCAGTGGAGACTAAAACACAAAGAATCAAGGCTAAAAAGTTTCAATAAAGTTATATTTTGGATTAGTCCTTATGCACAATTTATGGGTTTAAACAATCAAATGTGATCATTTTGTCATGTTTAATTTTGAGCCATCCATCCATCCATCCATCACCTTCCGTTTGTTCCGAAGTCTGGTCTTGGGGGGCAGCATCTTGAGCAGGAAGGCCCAGACATCTCTTTCCACAGCCACCTCTTCCAGTTCTTCTGGAAGGACCCCAAGGCGTTCCCAGGCCAGCTGAGAGAAAGTTTCTCCAGCAGGTCTTAGGTCTAACCCAGGGTCTCCTCCCAGTCCGACATGCCCAAAGCACCTCCCTAGGGAGGCACCCAGGGAGTATCCTTACCAATTACTCAAATTACATCAATTCCTCTTGATGTGGAGGAGCAGTGACTCTACTCTGAGTCTCTCCAGGATAACTAAACTTACCCTATTTTTAAGGGTGAGTTCAGCTGCCCTTCGGAGGAAACTAATTTCAGCCACCTGTATCCACAATATCGTTCTTTCAGTCATTATGCAAGTTTGTGACCATAGGTAAGGGTAGAAACATAGACCGACAGGTAAACAGAGAGCTTCGCTTTACTGCTCACCTCCCTCTTTACCACAACAGACCAGCACAGAGTCTGTAATACTGCAGACACCGGACCAATCTATCTATGTCTCATGCTCCATTCTTCCCTTTCTCATGAACAAAACTCTGAGATACTTGAACACCTCTACTTGAGGCAGAACCTCACCCTCGACCTAAAGACCGCAATCCACCCTTTTGTGACAGCTCCTTCACACTCAGCTGCGAACAGCTCCAGTGAGAGCTGAAGATAACAGCACATGATACCAGTAGGAGTACATCATCCGCAAATGGGACTCCATCTGCACCCAGGCTGCACCGAGAAATTTTGTCCATAAAAGTTAATATAATTGGTGACAACGGGCAGCCCTGGCAGAGTCCACCTCCCACCCTAACAGGATCTGACTTACTGCCTGCAACGTGAACCAAACTCTTGAACCATTTGTATATGGATCAAACTGCCCATAGCAACAGGCCCCCACTCCTATACTCACAGAGCAACCCCCACAGTGTACCCTAGATGGGAAAACTCCCATGAACCCTAGGGGACCCTAGTTATGGTAACGAGCTGGTGTGTGTTCAGTGTTCCACGGCCAGGATTGAACCCACAGTGTTCCTCCTGGATCTGAATTTCAACCATCGTTCGGACTCGCTTCTCCAGTACCTCTGAATAGACCTTACCAAGGAGGCTAAGGAGAGTGGTGCCCTTATAGTTGGAGCACACACTCCGGTCCCCCTTTTTGAAGAGGGGAACCACCACCCCAGTCTGCGAAGCCAGTGGCACTGCCCCCAATGTCCATGTGATGTTGCAAAGGTGTGTTACCCAAGACAGCCCCACAACATCCAGAGCCTTAAGAAAATCAGGGTGGCTCTCGTCCATCCCCAGAACCCTGCTGCCTTTGAGCTTTTTAACTACCTCAGTGGCCTCAGCCACAGTTATGGATAGACCAAACCTCAAGTGTCCTAAACAAATGGCTGCAAATCAGATGACACACCTACAACGTCAATCATTCATCTTCGACCTAGGGTGTCCTTGTGCCAAGTGTACTTATGGACACCCTTATGTTTGACCATGTTTGTGATGGACAAAACATGACTAGCACAGAAGTCCAACAACAGAACACTGCTGGGGTTTAGATCATAGAGGTCGTTCCTCCCAATCATGCCCTTCCAGGTCACATGGTCATTATCCATGTAGGCATTGAAGTTCCCCAGCAGAATAAAGGAATTCCCAGTTGGAGCACCTTCCAACATACCTATGAAGGACTCCAAGAAGGTTGGATACTCTAAACTGCCATTTGGCACATAGGCATAAACAACCGTCAGAGCCCGTCCCCACACCCGAAGCTATTCTCTCATCTACCAGGGAAAACTCCAACACACAAGACCACTGGGGGCTAAGAGTAGACTCACACCAGCTTGGCACCTCTCGCCATGGGCAACTCCAGAGTGGAACAAGATCCAGCCCCTCTCAAGGAGATTGGTTCCAGAGCCCATGCTCTGCATCGAGGTGTGCCCATCTATATATAGTTAGTACCTATCAACCTCATGCGCAGGCTTCAGGCTCCTTCCCTGCCAGAGGTGTTACATTTCATGTCCCAAGAGCCAGCTTTGGTAAGCCAGGGTCAGAGCGCCAAGGCCCCCGCCCTCAGCCACTGCCCATGAAGTCATGCATCTGATTCAGGTGGCCCTTCCTGCAGCTGGTTGGCCCACAGGAAGGCTCCAGAGCCAACATCATATATATTCGCCCCGGAGCCAACATAATCTATATTAGCTTTGGAGCTAACGTCATTTATAATAGTTCTGGAGCTAACAATTTATATTAGCTTTCAAGCTAACTTCATATATAATAGTTCTGGAGCTAATGTAATCTATATTAGCTCTGGAGATAATGTCATCTATATTAGCATAGGAGCTAATGTCAATTACGTCATCTCTGGAGCTAACATCTATATTAGCTATGGAGCTAACAGAAAGCTGAATCATTTCTCCGTTCTCTTTGTCAATGCGCTCTGGTTCAAATTTAAGGGCTGAGCATCAAATACTGTCCAAAATAAACAGTCAAGCTAAATGGAGCTTGCACTTAAGCAACCTGTATAATTCAATTACCCAGAATGCATTGCAGTATAAATAAACTGGCGATGTTTGCAGATCATTATGTATTTATTAATTTCATAAAAACTTAACCTAGAGTATTTTTACAGTCTTATTGTTTTTAAATAAATAAAGTAATTGTTCATTAAATAAGTTCTATTGTTTCAGCTAGTCAGAGATCCTTTTAATGCCGATAAGAATTTTTTTCTTATCAATAAATTTTCTGAAAATATTCCCCACTCAAACGCCTCTCAAAGTTGTGCCGTTGCTGAACTGCACAAATTGCTCGACAAAAATGCACAAAGCAGTGCAGACGATCGCTCTCGCCACCTGCAGATACTATCAGATATGGCTTGTTTTCATGCCAGAACGAAGAACTTGAGCCATCTCAGATGGAGATAGACGGAGAGGTAAAACGAAAACATGGAGCTGATGAAATCACTGCGGCAGACAAGGAGGTCAATATAGAACACTGTGTGCTCTCACACACACACACACACACACACACACATACTGGTATATACCACTCTTACGTAACAAACGTTGTCAGTGACACCTGAAGTGGGCCTTTAGAAGGTTTAGCTTAATGTAATGAAGCACATGGAATGTAACATCTTGACATAGTCTCAATATTTTCTATCAATATCTCAATATTTTTACGATGCCAAATGGGAAATGAAAGTTTGCGCACATTCTGTGAGTGCACCGAGTTCACACACAGAATAAATATGAAAGTGACTTCCTGTAAAGAGTCAGTTTCTTCTTCTTCTTTCCCACTTCGGGAGTCTCCACAGCGAGTCATCCTCCTCCATCTCACTCTGTCCTCTGCATCCGCTGTCCTCATTCCAACTACCTTTAACTGCATCCATATATCTCCTCTATTTTTCCTGGCAGCTGCATTTTTAACATCCTTCTACCACTATACCCACTGTCCCTCCTCTGGACATGTTGTAAAGAGTCATTTTAAACCCTAAAATATAAAAATTGACCTTTATACCTTTAAAATATGATCTAAACAAGAGTATTGCACATGGCACATTATACGTCCATTGACAAACCATTATACAGCAATCTATAACAATTGACCAGATAAGCAAACACCCTGTATAACCTTTGACCTTGATTTGTGACCTTGACCATATTCCCTGTATCATATGACATGTCTGAACGCAACTTATAGTAACAGTTTTTGAGTAAGGGTGAGGGCGTTCAGCATGAGGGAAGAGGCGCCTTTAGCTTTTGAGCTAGAGCGCCTGTATTGCACACTGCTAGCTTAGCGCTGTGTCGGTTTGGTAGGCGGGGTGCTCGGTTCTGTTGACAGGGTGGGGCACCCCGCTTGTATAATGTAGGGAAAACACTGTTTAAATTGTAAAGAATAAACAACCCTCATTAGTTCAACCTTAACGCGTATTTTCCACCTCTCACTCAAAGCAAGACAACATTAATGGTTCCCAGGTGGACTTTGCAAAGAAAAATAAATGTTTTTCGCACAAAAATAGAAAACAACCTACGTTTAATTCACATTATTCCCTTCCTTTCCTTTAAAGTAGATATTAAACTTGAATCCTCCTCCTCCCTCACATTCTCGCTCAGAAAATTCACAGCGTTTAAATATCAAGTATTTTCATGCACCTGGATAAGTGTTCCTTAAGAGTGAACACAGATTTCAGACTTCTGGGTCCAGCAGAGGACACTCGACTCCACTGGGTGTCCCAGTCCACTAAATATATCCAACTCTACTGAATGTCCTGAGCCACCACAGCCACCCCCGGGGCTTCGAACCCTTTCCTGCAGACCTTCAGAGCCATGTGAGGCAAAGAATGAACCAAATCACTTTCTGTGTTGGATGAAGTCGTCGTGTGGATTCACTGCAGGAATTTAATTTCAAATTTATTAGCCTCTTGAGATTGCTCAAGGAATTCAATAAAACACGTGAGGGGTGAGGAGTGCGTGCTTGTGAGTTTCTGCAGAGGAAATATTCTGTGTGGTTTGCGTTTTAGCAGCTGTAACATTAGCAGGGTGGGGGGTAAACAGGTAAAAAGTGTTGAGTAACAGCGGTTAACTTACACCGGGGGACATCGGCAAAGTGTTTTTCTGGACTGGAAATGAACAGGCAACGAGAGTAAACCAAAATGTTTTTGGTGCAAGAAGTGATGGATCCTGGCATGTGGCGAGATTTTATTCACCACCCTGCGCAATGGAGGAGCCAAAGGGTGGTCAATGGGGGTCTTGGCCACCATAGATTATTCTTTTGTCACCCTAACTAAACTTTTAAGCAATATAAAATTTTTACACATTGTTATTTTTCTTCTTTTTGCTGCTTCTTTCTTCAGGGGTCACCATAGTGAACAAACGCATGAAAACTTGAAAATAGTTTTTACGCAAGATGCCCTTCCTGATGCAACCACAGACCACCGAGCTACCACAGCCCTCTGTGTGGAGCAGAGAGCTGCCATCTACTGCGTCCGGGAGAGAGGGTGGTGGGGGTTGAGAGCCTTGCTCAAGGGCCCAGAGTGGGGCAAATGAGGGTGGAGGCAGGTGTTTCAAATTTCCCACCCACATTTTCATGTTGTCGGTCCAGGGAGTTGAAGCGGCAACCTTCCGATCACAGGCCCACCTTCTCTATGCTCTGCGCCACCACTCCCCCATACATATATACAGTAGCCCCTCTTATCGCGGGGGATCCGTACCCTGAAGCCCCACAATAAGTGAAAAAACACCAAGTAGGAATAGTAGTACAAGTAGTACGTAGTAGTTTATTTTAGTAATATATATATATATATATATATATATATATATAAAAATGGTGTAACGGTATATGTGGGTGTATTGAACCATTTTGGTACAGCATGTTCGGTCCATGTGCGTACCGTTTCGGTTGTTTTTTCACTCGACAAATTTTCTTAACGAGAGATTATGCGCCGCAGAACTAAAGTTCCTAAGCATGTTTCAGCACGGTGCTATTAATTGTTACATAGCCTTGCAGCACACGTAGCATTAGCAGCCTAGCATCTCGTTGCGGTCTCCTGTTTGGGAACATTGTGGCTTTCTTGTTGAAAGACAAGTGAACAAATCCAAAGTTGTGTGTCGACGTTGTTTCACGGAGATTGGATCTGCAGCAGGCAACACGTCTAACTTGTTAACGCTCTTGAAACGACATCATCCGAACGTGAACGTAGCTTTGTGCACAGACCAATAGCAGCAGCATTTAAACAACTTTATAAGGTAATTTAGATTGGTCCAAAGCAATAACACAAGCTGTAGGAGTTTTTAAAGCTCTGGATCTACGTATGAATTATGTTGTTGATGCGTCAGTTTTACGTAGGGGTGTAACGGTACGCTAAAAATCACATTTCGGTTCGGTTAAGTTTCAAGGAGGGCTCGGTTCGGTTAATTTTCAGTACAAAAAAGGCCAAAATAAAGACTTACAAAATGTTTATTTTGAAAAATATGCCAAGTAAACAAGTTCAGTCATTACAGACTTCTTAGCTGGAGGAGATCTGGTGGATGAAGACGACTCAGCTGTTATCCTCAGACTGCAAACAAAATAGATTTAAAAAAAATATTTGATAAGATTATGATTTTAAATTAAAAAAGTTAATTAGATCATAATAATACAATAATACCTCTTCTTTCACGGTCATCATATGAGGTGGTTGAATATTCTCTCTCGTTCATCATCATCAGGACAGGTCTTTAAGTCTAGGGTCGGGATTGTTGACAATATCAGTTTTAGCTTTTTCATAAAGTGCTGCTACAACTTTTTGGCTGAAGTGTTGATGTGATGGATGTCGTAGGCAGCGGGGCTCAAGAACTTTAATCATATGCTTAAAACCGGCGCATTAACAACAGAATTCGTACGTAGATCCAGAGCTTTAAAAGCTCCTACATCTTGTGTTATTGCTTTGGACTGATCTGAGTTACCTGATAAAGGTTGTTTAAATGCTGCTGTTATCAGTCTTTGAACCAAGCTGCTAGAAGAGATGTTCATGTTCGGATGATTTCGTTTCAAGTGAGTTAACAAGTTAGACGCGTTGCCTGCTGCAGATCCAATCTCAAGCAAGAAAATTAACCTGCCATTTTGATTCAAGATGGCTGCCATACCTACCTCAGCATACATAAAATTGACTATAACTCAGTCATTCTTTGAGATATTGAGCTACAAAACAGAAACTCATTGTTGGATTTGTTTGAAACTCGCAGAAAGTAATCATCAGACGTTTATCTAGAGCTGATTAACGTTTGGAGCCATTTTGATTCAAGATGGCTGCCACAGCTACCTCAGCAAACACAAAATTGACTATAACTCGATCATTCTTTGTTAAGCTGAAATTATGTATGGTTGTAGCTGAGAGCGAGTTGTAATACATTCCTAATGAAAATCCAATATCCAAGATCGCCACCTTAGCTAAAAGAGATCATATATAACTCGGCCATTTTATTGAGCTGAAATTTGTCATATTGGTAGCTGAGAATGATCCCTAATATATTGTGATTGAAAATCAAAAATCCAAGATGGCCAATAAAGCAAAAAAGGAAAAATACTATAAATCGGTCAATTTTAGCGATATGGAGTTGAAGCTTGGTGTGGTGATAGCGGAGAATGTTTCCTATCAAATACTGAATCCAAATTTTAAAAATCCAAGATGGCCGCCTTAGCTAAAAGAGAAAAAAATGCCATAACTCGGCCATTTTTAGAGCTATTCAGCTGAAATTTGGCGAATTGGTAGCTGAAAATGATCCCTAATTGTCTCTGACTGAAAATCAAAAATCCAAGATGGCCGCCTTAGCTAAAAGAGAAAAAATAAATAACTCAGCCATTTTTAAAGCTATTCAGCTGAAATTTGGTATAATGGTATATGAGCGGGAACTCAAACACCTTTTACTATCAAACCAAGAATTTAAATCGGCAGTAGCCTGGCAGTCCCCATCAAAGTTTCTCCAGGAACCTTCTAGTTTTCAATTTATAATGCTCACAATTTTCTCAAATCCCCCCCCCGGTATAAAGTGTCTATCATATGAATGTACCAATGGAGTCTATTTACAATTCCCTGTCTTTGTTCAACAACAGGGGACAGAAACACCCATCGTTCCTGTTAATAAACTTTACTGAGACAAAAGTAGTGTGTATGAGTGACTGGAGCTGGCTCGTAACGTTTTGGCACCGATGTCGACATGTGCTTTGTTAGCAAGTGTCGAATTTGGAAACGTGCATGGTTCCTTTCAGCAGGGACTCGATTATGATGTGGTGGACGTATGAACGAGGAGAGAGCACCATGGCCCGTTGACGCTTCATGTCACTCCTCCACGTGCTTTGTCTTACAGCCTGGTTTTTATATTTTGTGGGTTTTGTCGGGAACTGAGGGGAGGCAGTTGAATCCAGTCCTCGGCTTGTTTTTAATGGAGTGCTGCTGGCTCGCATGCCAAGTACTGGAGATTCAAAGCCGTTACACTGAAACTTTGATTATCGGGAAGTGTCATGATTGACAGGGGACTGATGGTGAACAGCTGACTGAAACACAGGTAGTACCGCCACAGGTTGCCATGACTGTTAAAGCAAGCAGTCCAGTCTGGTTTTGACCAGAAACACATTTGAACTGACAAGGTCATAATTTTGCAGGTGTAATCCCAGTTTTTACTGGTTTGTTGAGGGACGAAACATCCAACGAACAAGGCAGCTTGCCTCTTGAAACAGAAGCATAATATTCTTCTAATAGCTAATCAAGTAGCGAGTGCCTAGTTTGGGTTTAGTGCAGGGGTCTTCAACTGGTGGCTCTGGCCTTCATGAAGCTCTTTGAAAGTTTGACCAAACTAACATGTTGAACTGATGAACTGTAATTTTTTCCCCTTCTTTCCACGAATCAGGTCTTTTTTGTCCTAAAATAGAAAAATATAAATAAATGTTTCAAATCTGTATATATTAAGTTTCTAATGTCATCCCCACTGGCCAGAAAACACCCCTTCCAACAAACAAAGTGGCCCAAGGGCCACCAGGTAATAATTACAGGTGTAGCAGGTTTTGTGGATCACAGCACATTTTATTTATTCAACAAAGGAGCTAAAAGTTTGCAGACTCCTTTTATAGTGGTATCATTAACGTCAGAGTTTTTTTGAGCCATATAGATAAAAAGGTAAGAGTTGTCTAATTGATAAGTAGAAAAAAGCAAAAATGCCATACAGACTATAGTTTTATACATCCGAGTGGTAGATAGTCCTCTCTCTTGATGCGAAAATGACAATTTGTGCATTTTTACATTAATAAATTATTAAATTGAATCTTGCAAGTGTCCCAAGTTTTGAAACGCTTCTTCTCACTCAGTTTAGGATTGCCAGATGGTTGTTAATCTCAATTTAATTGAAAGAGACATGCACAGTGAAATTAACCAAAGCGGTGCTGAAAGCAGAAAGACAGTCAGCGTTGACGTGACGATGACGCTGTGGTCTTTTGCTCCTCAGCCACTACAAAGCTCTTATGAGCCCTGTATCGTAAAGCCAATGAGATCATCGAAATGCGGCACTTTTTGAGCTAATCTGACAGTTTGCCATGCAGCTAATAGACTAAAATTCATCCCAGCGTCCCATATGGTGGACAGCTTCGAAGAGTTTCTTTTGAAGTCTGCCCTGACAAATTCAGCGGCTCTTAACGCTTTAAAGAAACTCTCTCTATTCTTTAGGGAAGAACATACAGACTGTATAGAACTAACTGGTTACATAAATCTTGGCTGCTGAACTGAAGGAGCCATATGACATAAGAACTGTGCCAAACCTTCAGTCATAACGGCACTGTAAAATTAGCCCATGAACACAGACACCAAAAAAAATCTGAAGATAAAACATTACTTTTTCCACAAATACCAGTTCTAAGACATCAAATAAACTGACTGACAAAAGAGCGAAGCGTCAAAAAGGAATGGTCTAATTTGAGCATGATTTGGGACACATACATTGGCAACAAATTTGAGTAGAAATATTTTGATTTTCAAGGAAATGGCACATCAAGAACTGGCACCATGAGGGTACAAATGGTGACATCACAAGTTTTTATGAAGCAGACCAGCATTCCCAACACAATGCAGATTGATATAAGTCACAGTTGGGTTTGCATGAGGTTTAGTGGGTGTATTGGGCAACTGCCTGGCAAGTGGGGTATACAAATGTCACATAGGTTCAATGTTGGAAACAATGGGTACACAAGAGTATCCACAAGATTTCAGTCACTCAAGACAGGCAATAACAAAAGAGAATTGCTGAAATCGACATTTCAGAACTGAATGACAAAGGTGTATGCCATCCAGACACTGGTACTGGACCCCTTACAACAGCCCTTGGTTCAACGACTGTAACCAACAGGACCATAGGTGTCACAACAATTATATGTAAAGGGGATGTGTCCCCCCCACATTTAAAAAATATTCATTTGGACCCCACCAACATTTACCATAGCGCTTTTTAATTCTTCAGAAACAAAGCCACTCCACTTAACAGGAAAATACTCAAACAACTAAAAATCCACTCCGGGTTTTCCTGGTTACCTACAATAACCTCACATCGCATGCAGTGTTTCTCCTCGATCATTTGTCTTAGCAGGATGCTCATGGGGTAAGGAGAGGGAGACACCTCCGTTTTGTCCACTACTTTAGTTACCTACCTTAGCACCACGTTTGCGATGGCTGTTGTTGACAGGGGTCAGGGGTTAGGATGTGTGAGAGAAGTGGAACGCTACATCTGTAGCATCTTAGCTAACGCGTCTGTGTTGCACGTGGCTAGTCTAGTGCCATGTTAGTTCCGGCAGTTTTCAACATGGGGGGAGGGTCTAGGATGCTTGAGAAAAGCGGAGCATGCTCTATTCACACAAGGAGAGTTGTTGGTCAGACTACTTCTTGCTGTGCCGTGCTCTCTACTAAAATAGTTATTGAATCAAGTGTTTACTTATGTAGGTAAATGTAGATGTTTAAGAACCCATTAAAATGCACCAGAATGCAAGAAAATTACATCTTTATAAAAAATTGGGGGGGAGTGTCCCCCCACATTACAATACTTCTGATGCTAATGAACAGTACTATGGGTCACCGTCCCATGTGTATACAGCCATTACCATCAAAAATAAAAAGGCTGCCTTTTGAAAAATGTTGCAACATGGAGGCATGGATGAATGATGAGTGTTCAGAGATGAATCTCAAATCTGTATTGCTACCATTGACAGTTGTCTGCGTATACAGTGGTGCCAATAGGCAACCTTGTAGGGAGAAAGACCTGCGGACCTCCTGGTATCATAATGTATACATTTAACTCTGCGTCTACATGGGTCTGCGTCTGTGGGCCCGCAACCTACTAGAGTGGCCATACATGTCAGGTGCATGGCGCCATGGTTGGTAACCAAAGACTGGGGCCTTGGCGCTCTGACCCTGACTTACCAAAGCTGGCATTGTAATAAAGTCACAACCTTTTAAAAATCTGCAGATTTATTTAATTTTCACTTTTCACCAAGTTGTTTTTCTGGGTGCCTAATATTTTTAAACAGCTTTACTTGTAATGCCCCATACATAATAAATCCCTGCATGTACTGAGAAAACTGAGTATTTGGCATTGACAACTTGACACAAAGTGCAGCACAAACAATGAATTGAACAGATTGATATAAGGTTGCACTAGCGGTAGTGTTTTACCATCCTCAAGGTTATGAATGCCAGAACCATTACTCAGTCCTGAAGTGATAATACAACTATTGTGTTGTATGTCTACCATTAACACCCCGAGCTCATGTCTGTTCTGCTTGTGCTAGGAATGGACAATGAGATATTGTTAATAATCCTCCTGCCCCAGGAGAGACGCTTAATGAAAAGGTTTCTGCCATCACTGCTGCAACATAAACAGACCAGGTTGGTAGGGAAACAAGACAGTAGTCATTAAGGCTTAGAGTGATGTTTACCTGCCTAAAGGCTGCTGAGTGAGGATTTCCCTGACTGTTGGGCTGTGGTGAGCAAAGAAGAAATCGGAGGTGCACAAAAGCCCACAGTTACAAAAAGCTAACTGACAGCACTACAATCATCAGGCCAACTTATCGATGTTCAAAAATGGCACACCAGATGTAAGCTTTCGCTTCATGCTCAAAGAACACGGTGACAACCATGTACTAAACAGATTAACTGAGCAGTCAGTGGTTTTTTTCCTCACCTTGCTCAGGATGCCTCCAGGCTTTTCTTTTCCTCTAGTCGAGACGTTACATATATCTTCTGCTGTAGCGCTGCCTTACAGAGACGAGACCAGTGGTTCCCAAAATCGGGGTCAGAACCCTATATTATACGTCGCAACACATCAAGTTTGGGGGTCTTAAGATGATTAAACACTTGCGATAAGAGATAAAACATGTTATAAACCAATTAAAACCATATAATGATGGTTTTTGTAATTATGCTCGTGATTAATTGGCTTAACTGCAAAATTTGAGTACTTTAACCAAAGATAGTTAACTTTAACCCTAACCCTAAACCAATGCAGACATGTTCCCGTTTTAAGTATCCTACATTGCCTTACAACCTAGCTGTTTTTCTTTCTTGTTGTTTGTTTCATTTTTTTAATGCCATTTTCTTTCATTTGTTCTTCTCAATTTGTATGCTTCCTTTTATGATTTTCTATTGTTGGCCACTGTTGTCATCACGCTTTCTTAGCGTCAGGTCTCTCTTGGTCTCGATTTGGTCTCGTTCGCCCTCGGTCTTGGTCTCGGACCCTAAAAGTCTTGGTCTTGTCTCGGTACATTCTGGTCTTGACTTGATCTCGGGTTAGGTGGTCTTGACTACAACACTATCACAGGACCTCAGAGTTCAGCAAAATATAGTAGGTAATCTGCGTGGGAATTTTTACTTTACAAATTACTGACATGACCGATTTGCACAGGAACAACAACACAGACGATCTCCGTAATTATTACAAATAGCATGTGTTCCCTGGGTAAAACTAATCCCGTGCGAATAGGGCTAATGATGAAGACGAAAAGGCTTGTGTTCCCCCCACTGGCGGATATAGACACTGATATAAAGTTAGGAGTGGTGCACAGCACATGCACAAGGTTTTCACTGCGAAGGTGAAATCATAAAATTAACTACAGCTCCCATAAAAGCTCTACTTAAGCTTTCAATAAACACCACGCTTAGGACATTAGTTCAGCACGTTACGCATTACCTCATACTTTACAATCAGATTAAACACTCAGTCACAATAAAACAAGCTAATCCTCTGTAATCGCCACTACCTAAATGCTAAAACAACAAAATGCAAAAAAGGTTTTTATGGCCTGAGGGCAGAATGAAAGGGAATCAAAATCTTCTATCGGCATCTCTTTCACAGTTTTAGTTGCCTCTTAAAGCTCGTGTGTTTAGATAGATGGCACCAAACCCAGACTTAGTGGGTGGCCTGTATATTTCCATTTTCTGTCAATCAAAAAGACGCCCCCCAAAAAAAAGGTAATGAGGTGGAACATGTCAGCTTTATCATCTACGGTGCAATAACCTTAAAGTAAAAAAATAAAAAAGTTTAAAAAAAAAAGCCAACCATGGCACTGTTATACCACTAAAATACTAATAAAAGTTACAGTTTTTCTTAGAGCTGCACTCAATTCAGCTTTTACTTTCAATAAATTATTAAAATATGCGTTACGCAATCTCCTCCCGGTTCCATGTGCAGCGTTATTAAAATCCCTTTATGACCGGAGGCTCTGGAAATGTCGGGAAGAAAATAATTAAAGGAACTTTTTATGCTAAATGTGAACCGAAGCCCCTCATTTACAGCATTAAACAGTGATTTATGTACCGGTCTGAAGTGGGAGTAAAGCAGCTCTGAGGCCAGCACCAGTTATAGTTTGCTGGTGTGTCTATATAAGGAGAAGCTCACCTTCTGTAAAAAGCTGTGCTGGCAGGTTGATTGTATATGTTGAAGCTAAAAGTGCTTCTTTTGTGGTCGTTTTCTCAGAAATTAAATTCACCCTGTCCTTAAGGATATTTTTACAAGTTTAAACCATAATACTGATTTTATGTTGGTTGTTCAAACACAGAAAAAAAAAAATCTTTTTTTTTGTTGTTGTCGTTTTTTGTTAAATTTAAAACTTTTTTTTATCATCAAGAACATGATGGACTTGCTTTTCCAGCTTTAACACATTACATGTTTAATGGGCTTTAGAGACAACTAAGTTGGCCGCACGTGACCAAAATATATTTATTCTTTTTACATAGCATTACTAAATTAAACCTATTCAAGTTCGCTCCATTTATAAGACTTTATAATACTTTGTTATAATTTGTTCTAGAATTGCACTGCTCGGGGTGGCTGCAAGTTGGAGTAGCTCTCTTGCATTCATTCTGAGATTTTGCTTTTGAAAACTTTAAGTTCTTTTTATGTAAATCACTTTTTTTGGGATAATTTTTTCCTCTGGTATCAGATGCGTAACCATAACAACAAGGTGTTTTAATTTTTATAAATGGGAGCAGCTGATAAACAAATCAAAAGCTAAAAAAAAACAACCTCAACTCCAGTCCCAAATGAGTTGAAAAGGAGGTGCTGTGGATGCATTCCCATCTACTTGGAGGTGATGCTTAAGTGCCTGACCACTGGGATCTTTTAGGTAGTGGGAAACACAGCTCATGACTGTGGGAAGACCGAGATTGTCCCCGGCACCTGCAGTTAAGTCAGCGGCCACAAGGGGAGCGGCAGGCTGCTGGAAGAAATAGTCGTCTTTCAGGGAGGCGTTCTGCCCGGCAGTCCTGCTGCCCAAGAGGTCTGCTGGGTCTGGGTGGACGGATCGACATCTGCATTCAGTTTCTTCAGATCCGCTGTGGGACGGACTGCCCAAAGCCATCAGCATCTAATGAAACCAGTATAACACGCTACAACAACAATTAATTTCCCTTTGGGATTAATAAAGTATTTTTGAATTGAATTGACTACAATTTGTAAATGACGAAGAGTGAAAGTAAATCAATTGAACCCTTGGAAGATCTTATTGCGGGAAATCAACCACACTTTTTTTGGTCTGCGTTTTTAATTTATGTATTTATTTTGGTGCAGTCAAACATTTTTTTTCTGACAAAACAAATATTTATTAATTTTATTTAAATTGTGTTAGATTTTTGTTTTAATGCTCCTGTAACCTCACAGAAACTTTAATACTCTTGTGATCCTGAGGGGAGAAACTTACCACATGGAAAGTTCATTATAAATGCACTTTTGGATTCCATTATTATATCTTATAATAATGCATTCCTCCCAGTAATATATACTTTTTACCTCTATCTTTGTACTTTTGATATTTAATTAGCTCACTAGGTGGTGCTACACTTTTAAATTTGATGGATGTTGTGAAAATTACTGGGATGGACATTGACTCACTCCGGAAGAAGTTTGTCATTCCCGCCCAGAGGTTGCTGCCGAGTTCGGTCTCCCAACACAATTGTTTTAATTTGGAAGTTAAGCACAAGAACACTCTTGAATGTTGCACGAGCATAGGCATTACAACAATTATGTACATATATCCCCAACCATTAAAAAAATAAAAAATTCATTCGGACCCCCCCCCCCCCCCCATACAAACACACATTTCCCATGAAATATTAGCTCATCCAGCACTCTTTCCATTTCTTCGTGAACAAATCCATTCCGCTTGATTAATAGGAGAATACTCAAACCTCTAAAAGTCCACGCCTGGTTTTCCTGGTTACCTACAACAACTGCACACCCCATGCAGAGTTTGTCCTTGGTCGTCTGCCTTGGCAGGATGCTCACGGGGGGAGGAGGGGGAGACACCTCTGTTTTGTGGGCTAGCTTAGCGCCACATTAGTGCTGGCAGTTGTTGACGTGGACGGGGTGTTAGGATATGTGAGAGAAGTGGAGTGCTACGTCTGTAGTATCTTAGCTCACATGTCTGTATTGCACACCGCTAGCTTAGCGCTACGTTAGTTCCGGCCGTTTTCGACACACAGGGGGGTCTGTTGGTCAGACTACTTCTTGTGCCGCACACTCTTAAATAGTTATTGAATTAAGTGTTTACTTACTGTATGTAGGTAAATGTATTTGTTTAACAACCTGTTAAAATACACCAGAATGCAGGAAATGGCATTTACTTTATTCAAATATTTCTGGAGGAGGACCCCCCACCCCCACCAGTGTGTCCCCCCCACCACCATTAGAAATGCTTCTGACGTCAATGTGCACAGGTAAACATTTAGTATGGAAAAAGCTGTTCCAAATACGTGCAGGCTGAAGAATCAACTCTGCACGGATCAGAATTGCCAACTACCGTTGGCTTCACCCAAAGCAGGTCGTAAATAACGCATGCACCGGACTCCAGCAGCTGGTAATATATCTGGGTCAATAAAAGCAAAAATTGCCAAAAAACAAAATCCCATCAGGTGTATTAATAACAGAAATACCTTTTTCAGTGCCATAAAATAAACAATGATTTGTACAATAACTGAAATATGAACAGTTTTTCTTAAACAAAAGGCCTTTAAAGAATTAAAATAAATAATACATTAGTTGTTTTTTTCAAGCTGAAATAGCTCTAAGATTGATTGGTTTATCGTGGAAAAATATTATTTTTAAGCAGTTATTTAAGGTGGTTGATATGTCCCCTAAGGAGCGATTATTGTCAAAGTTAAAGGGACATCCAGGGGTTAAAATTGTTCTGCGCATGAAGAAATGTAGTTACAGGTTCTGCAGACTGAAGGACCACATGTGTTCTCAAATAAAGCTGCCAAATTTGGCGAGGTCTGTGTTGATCTTAACCTGAGGCGATTTGGCCCAATTTGAGCTCCCAGATGTTCGTACCCCTTGACGGGACGCGAGTCATTCATCACGATTGACAACCAGGTCAGATCTTATTATTTAAATGAGAGAAAAAGTACAAGCTGTGCGAATGACAACTCAAAAAGTCGTTTCGCTGATGACGGCTGACGAAAATCTTCGAAAACTTGTGTTGAGTTTTTGTGTAAGATGAGCTATGAATCCATACACATGAAAACAATGCACAATAGAGCTTGTGTGCATGCGTCATCCTGCACTTTCTCCGCTCTGGTGCGATGAGGAGACGAGTACCTGATGTCTTGTAGACACATACCTATAGACACTTCCCCACAACGTAAAGGGGTATGCAAGTCCCTGAGGTACTTCCTCTGTCTAAACTGTGAGATGACAAGCTGTCAGACCCCGGTGATTTCCTTTACAATGATACAGGCAGACTTGTGTGGTCCAACACACACCTACGAAGCGCCGTCACAATGAGTCCATTGTCTCACGGACGAGCCCGAGACAGGCAGGAATGAAGACGGGAAAAGAATGTCAAACGGTGCGAAGAGATGAAGGATAGAGTTGGGAAATTAATGGGTAGAGAAAAGAAAAACAATGGCACATACAACAACGGGTGAGAGAACAGTTAAGCATTGAGGAGAAGTCGGTTTATTTTAAAACCGTATCGGTTGTACTGACTGATCGCACATTTGGCATGGCTAACTGGAAACGTCGTTTGGTAAATAAGGATTACACAAAACAACCTGTTTGGGTAATGGACATGTTCTCACTTCTGCTGCTGGATTTGCCAAGGACATACTTTTGAATGAACCATAAACAAGAATTTGAAAAAAAAATGTTTTCGGACGAAAACACAACTGTATTGTAAAATGCAAATGTGATTTTTCATAAAGTTTCTTATCGATTTTATTTTTTTTGTTTTTAAACAGCACATTCAAAATGTCTTCCATTGGCCAAAGGGATGCACACGAAACATCCATCCACAGGCATCGCAACAATTATATGGGAAGGGGACGTGTCCCCGCACATTTAAAAAATTTTCATTTGGACCCTCTCAAATTTACCATGAAATATTCATTCACCCAGCGCTGTTTCTATTTCTTTGTGAATGAATCCATTCCACTTGATCAAAAGAATACTCAAACCACTAAAAATCCACTCCAGGTTTTCCTGGTTACCTACAACAACTCCACACTGCATGCAGTGTTTCCCCGCGGTCATCTGCCTTGGCAGGGCGTTCACGAGGGGAAGAAGGGGAGACATCTCTGTGTTGCGTGCTAGCTTAGCGCCACATTAGTGTTGGCAGTTGTTGACGGGGCTGGGGGTTTAGGATGTGTAAAAGTGGAACGCTATGTCTGTAGCATCTTAGCTAACGTGTCTGTATTACGCGCTGCTAGCTTATCACTACGTTAGTTCCGGCAGTTTTTGACATGAGTTGGGGGAGTGGGAGTGAGAAAGAAAGCGGAGCATGCTCTGTTCACACAAGGAGAGCTGTTGGTCAGGCTACTTCTTGTTGTGCCGTCCTCTCTGAAATAGTCATTGAATCAAGTGTTTACTTATGTAGGTAAACGTAGATGTTTAACAACCTGTTAAAATACACCAGAATGCAGGAAATGGCATCTACTTTATTCAAAATTTTCTGGTGGAGTACCCGGACACCCCCACACCCCACCATCTTGTCCCACCCACATTACAAATGCTTCTGACACCAATGCATCCATCCGTTAAGTTTATGGTAAATCAATTAAAACTGTTAAAAATAATGGAACGTTAAAATCATAAAAACAACAAAAATAAGGCAATAAAAATGATAAATACCAGCAACACAAGTTGAGTTAAAAGCCAAGAAGAAAACAATGCCTTCACTGTGAGCAATGCCAGGTTTGCTTGTTGTGTAGTGTTACTGAACAACGAGGCGCAGCTGTTACACGTCGT
>NC_056520.1:7404475-7414475 GCF_014905685.2 Nematolebias whitei | reverse complement strand
GACTCCAGAAGAAGCGAAATGGATGGATAGTTGGATGACATTTACATTTACAGGTAGTATCACTGAGAACAGTGCAGGGTTTCCCCTACCATTATACAATGAGGGTTAACCCCACCCCTCCACCCCACCCTGGTCTACAAAACTATTCAGTTCAGTTTATTCATATAGCGCCAAATCACAACAGAAGTCATCTCACATACATAAAAAGTCAGTTAATAACGTTATTTATCTAAGAAGCCAGCAGATTGCTTAGAGTTTTCACATAGTCGCAGTCTCCCAACTCCTCGAAGAGATGAGCGCCCTGCCAAGGCAAGTGATCATGGGCAAACACCGCAGTGGGGCCAAAAACGGAGCCTTGAGGCACACCATTAGTGACCATTAAATAGGTTGGAGGCAGTGTGTACAATTTAATGGTCTTTTGTTTAGCTGAGTGGTAGTTGGATCATACTTCTGGCTGGTTTTCTGAGATGTTAATATCTAAGAGCTCAAGACACCATGATCTACAGTATCAAATGCTTCAGACAAGTCAAGTAATGTGCAGCATCCGTCATTGTGCTGTGCTTATTCCTTAAACCAGATTGATAGGAAGTTAAATGTTAAAATAATCCAAATATTTCTTGATTTCATTATTTACCTTAGTTTTTGGAAATTGTTCGACAGTTGTTTAGCATAAAGGAGGTCTCCTGCTTTCAAACAAAGCTGTTTCACAAACTTCCGAAACAATAATTGTATGTAAATATTAAAAAGTGTATGACACTGGTTCAGCTATAATTTGTGCAGCTAGACGTAAAAAGTAAGGAGGGAGATCATTGGGGCCTGCTGATTTTTTGGAGGATCTCCTTTAACTAGTAACATTAACAGAATGGGAAAAGTGAGACGGTATGAGTATCTGGGGTGTGACTTGAAGTATCAAACAAAGAACTGGTGGCAACAAAGTTTCTTTTAAGACAAATGTGTGCGTTTTGTTCCTACACAAGCTGTCCACCGCAGTTGTGTATGCTCTATATGTGTGTGTTATTGTGTAACTGCAGGCAGTCCCAGGCCCTGATGAAATCAAACTAATCCTCAGGACCACTAAAACCCTGCTGGTGGCAATCTGAGAAGCTCCCAGACACTCGCCACCCGGCCCAGCCGGGACCAGGAGCCGTAAGCTGCTTTCTCTGTGACAGCCGCCACATGGTGCACAAAGTCACCACCAGAGCAGGTGGTGTGGAGGGCAGGCCGAAGGCGTGCAAACCCAGAAGGGGGCCAAAAACATCCAGAAAGTTTTTGCAAAATACATGAGCAGAAAGTTTGATATGGAACTGTGAAATCAGTAAATGTCTAAATAACCTGTTCCTGCTCCTTATGGAGATTCCCTACAGACAACTCTCTCAAACCACCTTAAAAGCGAGACCCTCCTATGGGGCACCAGAGGGTGTCTGAAGACGGTGCAACACTGACACCAACAGGTAGAAATGAAGAACTGCACGCAAAAAACTTAAGGTGGACCAGGGTTGATGCAAAAGGTTTAACTCAAGGGGGAAAAAAAAAAACAACTGAATGATCAGAGTCATCACATAGTTTCAATTAATAACTACACATGTCTTTTCCTTCATAAAATGTAACATTTTAATGCAAATTACAAGATATATTGTGGATGTTTGGGTTGATGGTAAGAACAAAACTCCAATTTAAGACCCAAATTGGAGCTTTTTAGGGGACAAATGATAAAATAGACGAAGAAACTGCACAACCTAAGCGCTAAAAGCATGGAGCAATTTACATCCTAACAAGCGTTAAGACAGAAAATACACATTCTTCAAGCTTTTTTCCCCCAGCTTGGTTCCTATCTATATGTATGGGGATGAAAGACAACATCAAGCACATCAGACTAATAACCTGAGAGCCAGTGAGAGATGAAGAGAGGGCAGATTAGATAAAATAAGAGACGATTCAGGACACAATGGCCAGAACAGAGAGTGAGATAAAAAGGGGCAACAGGACACAGTGCAGAACCAGGACTTTGACAGGAGAGGAAACCTGCAGGGGGGTCAAAGACACATCGGATGTCAAGTGAAAGAACACACACTGGTCTACCACATACTGGCATGTGCTGCTACAGAAGAAAGGAGTGTATATCACAGCAGAGGTACTACACTTTATGAGGACTCAATTAGGAAAATACCGTAGGTTTAAGAGAGGAAAAAGCATTTTATTTTTTGTTTTTATGTCTTATTCAGGCTTTTTTTTTTTTTTTTATGTCTAATCAACTTTTATTTGTTGTTGGTATATACTCAATACCATCACTGACTACGGCTTCCATATCAGATGAAAAAGTGTAAGAAATTGTTCTTAACTTTGATGTTTTCATTGCTGTGTTCATGTTTATCAACAGTACGAACTGTATTGGTAGAATTCCAGTAGCGGAAGTAGCTACAGCTCCGGTAGCTACCATAGCTAATGGAAGTAGCTAATGAATGCACTGTATCTGGGAACGAAGCGTCAAAGTTTATGCATGTTAATTTGGAAAAATATCCTTCCATAAATATACTTATTTAAACTCTATTCTTTTCGCAGGAAGCTGCTTTTTCCAGTCACATCTGGTCAAACAAGCCCTTATTAGCATTAGCATGCTAACATTAGCATTAGCCGTGCAGCAGACTGAAAAAGTTTGTAAATTACATTTTCTTTTTTATTTTTGCTGTTGATTCTTTCACTTTTTAAGCACTTCACTTCCAAGCAGGTTATGTTTCTTAATCTTGTTTTTTTTTTAAGTATTTATGAATGATTTACAACATTTTATTGCATCTTTTAAGCTAGCTAGTTAGCCATCTGTCTAGCGAAGGTGACAAATTTCCAGAGAAGAAACTTCCAGCAGAACCAGGCTCAGAACAAGCGGCCATCCGCTTCGATCAAAGAAAGGTTCAAAAACCAAAACCTCAGTCTTGTCCAAGTTTAAAAGCAGTAAATTAAGGGTCGTCCAGGTTTTTATGTCTTTAAGACATGCTTGTAGTCTAAGTAGATGATTGGATTCATTGGGTTTCATGGACAAATATAACTGTGTATCATCAGCATAATGAAAATTTATCCCATGCTGTAAATGGTAAATGGACTGTACTTATATAGCACCTTTCTATCTTATCAAGACACTCAAAGCACTTTACACTACAATCTGTGTCCTCATTTATCCATTCATACAGCACTAATAGATCTCTACAAAGCTAATCGAACAAATTATTCTAAAGAGACTAGTCAGTACTTTATCACATTCATACACTAATGGGACACACATCGGAGGCAATGAAGGGTTCAGTGTATTGCCCAGGGACACTTTGGCATGTGAATGCTGGGGAATTCGAACCCCCAACTTTTGCGTTGGAGGACGACTGCTCTAACCACTCAGCCACAGCAACCCATGCTGTTTAATAACTTTACTTAATGGAAGTATATATAAGGAAAAGAGTATTGGTCCAAGGACTGAACCCTGAGGAACTCCATGACCAACTTTGGTGTAAGAAGATTCATTATTTACATTTAATTTAACAGCTGTTAAGGGCATTTTAATCTGTGTGTTGTAACAAAGATGCCAAACTCATTTCTATTTTTTCAAATGCACAACAAAATTATAACCCCACACTGTAGTTTTGACCTAAATTGCAACCGAAAACAGTTAATTTCAACTTAAAGCAGAATACAGTTAGACAGTTCATCAATGTTCTTGCTCAGTAATAGAGTGCCTGTGAATGTGAGGCATCTCTTGTCCGTTCCTGCGTTTTTCTCAGCAGCGATGAGTTGTTAATGAATAACTGCTAGGGAGTGAATTATGGTGTTTAGTCTCTTTTCAACTTGGGACAGATCAAACCAAAACAGCTTTCTGCAGCATCTCCCCTCGTCTCCATCGCCGCAAATCCTCTGGCTTTGCCGTCTTTCATATTTGACACAGAGTAGTCTACTCTGGCAATAAAAACAGCCTTTATTTCCTTTAGGGAGACATGGGCTTAATGAAAACAGATTGCAGGAGTGGAAATATGAAGCATGTGCCAACGTTTGAAATCCCAGGCAAAGACTTGAAAACAAAAACTGAAGCTCTGAGAAAATGTCCTAACAAGGTAATATTTTGACGCACTGCAATATTCCCGATCTCAAACAGAGCCGGCGAGTTACTGGGAAGAGTAGGACAACAAACCTGGGCGAGATTTTGTTTCATGTTGTTTTCACACTCGGCTGAGTCACGTGGACGAGGCTTCGCTTTCAGCGTTATTATTCTCAAGAGGGAACATTCCCGGCTAAAAAGAGACGAGTGAAATGATTCACGAATCGCGCCACTTCCAGACACAGTTTGTGAGGTTTTGCCTCGCTGACGTCGGATCAGCATCTCGCTAACGTCACAGGTAATTTGAGCTCTCGAGTGTCTTTTGGACCAGATGGCTGAAGCTCCAGCCAAGGTAAAGCAAAGATAAACAAAGATGAGAAAGGACGTGTTTTGGGGAAAGCGATAGACCAGAACTGGAACCCCCTGACCTCTTCTTTGCTGCTGTTTGGGTAAAACCCCAGCTCCAATGTTTCTCATTGCGTCCATTGGGAATCTTCTATGGGTCATACAAGGGTTGAACTCTGCTTAACTCTTTTTCCACTCAAATTTCAATTAATTAGCATTGTTTTATAAAAGCAGGCCAAAGTCCAGCTTCAAAAAAACATAAAATCTCAAGTCGCTTATTACCAGAACAAAAGCTTGTGGAGGTTTCAGCATATTATTTTTTGGGAATATCTGTGTATCAAGAATACTTTGCCCTCTTCAAAACTAACTGAAGGAAGAAAATCAAAACAGATTCCAGAGACGATGTGTGCCCTTCAGAAATAATTGCTTGCAGAAAAATCTGCAAAACTTTTGGATTTTTAACTTTTTGAAAGAAGCCTAAAAATACGTTGTTTTTTTTAAAAATATCCAATTAATCTCCAGAGCCACACTAAGATACTTGAACTACTCGCTACAATTCAACAGATTATGGCAACAGCTGCAGTAATCAGGGTGTTGCTCCGGTCTGTTGTGGTGTAGAAGCAGCTGAGCTTGATGTTCTTGTGATATCTTACTGAACTATGACTGTTTGGGACAATTTGAGACACAACACACCTAAATTTACTCAGAATCACGACACGTTTGTACAAACTCGGCAAATTCTTGGCGATTTGGCATCTATGTCAACAAAAAATACAAATTGCAACTCAAGCGCTCTAGAAAAACAACAAAACCGAAACACGTTTTTGACCACCAGGTGCAATGGAGGAGCAAGGGGGTGGCCAATGGTGGCCTTGGCCACCTTAGAATTAATGTGAGCCACCCCACTGGCCGCCGCAATATAAAAACTAAAAAGCATAGTTTTTTGAATGATATATATATATATATATATATATATATATATATATATATATACTGTAATTTCTGGACTATTGAGCGCACCTGAATATAAGCCGCACCCATTCAATTTAATAAGAAAATTTTAATTTTACATAAATAGGCCGCACTTGTCTATAAGCCGCGGGAATTCATGTTGTAACACGAGATAGTTACACAGAAATGTACATTTTTTACTTTTGATTAAATATGTACCTGTAACACGCATAAATACAGTAAATATTTTTTTCTGAACAGTACCTGTAACACGGCTGATATAAAAATAAAACAAACGGTAGTCTACCAGGAAGTCTTTGATCGCTACCCTCCCCAAGAGAGACGTGTATTGGGCAGCTATGTGAGCGCCTGGGTGTGACGAATCTAAATGTTTTGGTGGCATGAAGCTTGTTAGCCCATAAAAATAAAATAAAAAAATCCATAAATTAGCCGCAGCATTGTATAAGCCGCGGTCTTCAAAACATGTGAAAAAAGTAGCGGCTTATAGTCTGGAATTGTATGTATGTAAATATATATATATATATATATATATATATATATATATATATATAGAGAGAGAGAGAGAGAGAGAGAGATAGATATATATACATACACACACACACACACACACAGTATATATGCATGGTGGCCATCTTGGATTTTGATGTGGCAGCTATTTTACAGTACCTTTCCTTAAAGCTAAATGCAGCTACACACCAGAATGGAAGTCAACAAATTGCTGATTTTTCAAATTATCCAGCTAACAAGGTCTACATGTACATGGTGGTAGCCATCTTGGATTTTGGTGTGGCACCACAATATTTCATGGTGACCTCTCTTACCCCTGGACACACCCACACACTAAAATAGAAGTCAGTACTTCACTTATCAAAGTAGAGCTGCTGTTCCATCAAAGGGAAACAGCTAAGGTGGTTTTAGTCATCTGCCTCCAAGTCGCCTCACGTGAAAAGACTTTGGGACAGACCTGTAATTTACTGGAAGAATTACATCTCTCTCTATCCTGGAACAAATCTGGCATCTCTCAGGATTGGGTCGACTGGCTCCAATACTGGACCTCAGAAGAACATTTTTATGGAATATTACACTTGCCTCTTGCCTTTTTTAATTAATGCAGTTAGAAACAGCATCAAATAGGTATGGACACAAGAGAGCAGTTTAAACCAGTCAGAAGTGCAGCCCTTGGGAGTGCCCTCAGACTGTCTGCAAATTTAATGGGGACACTTTTGACTGATCTAATTTTTAGGTGTAACAGGAAAAATAAAAATAATCTCTAAATGACCTATATTAAGTACCGGTAAATACATATTTTTGGCTATACGTAATCTCATTTGTTTTCCATTTCATGGTACAAAGCACCACAAACCTTTACTGATTCTACCAAAAAGTAGACGCTTGTATAGACGTTCTTAAAATGGCTACATGTAGCAAGTGTTTTCAAATAAAAAGAGCGATAGAAGAGAAACTGGATATTTTAAAGGAATATAACGAGGTATCGTCTAAATACAAGTTGATCATCTTTACTAGTGTCTCTTCAAAACCGTCTGCGAGTCTGTTTTAGTGACAACTTTACGATTTTTCTGAACATCGATCTTTCAGACCATCCCTGGTCGAAACAGGTGATGTAAGGTTTGTGTTTATGAGACTTTTAATGTTTTTGGATCTTCAAAAATATATATAGTTGTGGTTCCTGAACGTCCCCTGAATCCGCTTTTTTGTCTTTTGAGAAAAACTGAAAGCTGCAATTTTAAAACTCTGATTTAAAACAAAAAAACAATCTTATTGTGATGTTTTCTAAACAACCCATAGAAATTTAGCTGTAAAGCAAATTAAATTTTATATTCAGACGTTCCCAGCTGGTAAGGGTCACCCAGGGTCAGAGGTCGGGTCGTGTTCCTGTGTGGGATTTCCAACGCAACGTAAATCACTTTCTTTAGCACATCACATCCATTCCTGCGTAGACTCTGATTCAGTTGTTTACAAAGACGTACACTTGTACGCTCGTCTTGTTTGCTGCACAGCCGTCACGCGGACCCATCTGTTCGTTTAATGGGGTCGGAGCAAAACAGTTTATGTTGGCCCGACTTCTCTTTGTCGACTCGCTTCCTTCGTCTAACTCACGGTCGGCCTTATTCGTCTTTCATGACCTTTTTGTCTTCTTTGCCGTGTCTTGTCCTCATCTCCACTTTAGATGGGCAAGACTTATCCCCCACAACCCACCAACTCTCACAGCCAAGGCTTTTCCTTATTATATTTTAAAACGTTCCCATTTTCCCCCCACGTTGAGCTGTACTGAGCCTGTTTTTGACCACACAGAGCCATCGTACTCAAGGCAATGGTACTGGAAGGTCCACAAGCCGATTTGGCAGAAAAATCCTTAAATTAAGGCTAAACTGTCATGGGGTGTCTTCTGCAGTCTGAGAGTGAAGTGCTCCGATAGGAAAATGTGGGACCATAACACCTCTAATATATGATGGAGCTAGGTTGTTGAGAGCTTTGTAGGTTAGAAGTAAGATTTTGAATTCAATTCTGGATTTGACGGAGAGCCAGTGGAGAGAAGCTAAAACTGGAGAGATGTGATCTCTCCGAGCACTTCGCTCTCAGACTGCAGGTTTACTTGTGGTTCCTAGAGTTTCCAAAAGCAGAATGGGAGGGAGCTCTTTCAGTTATCAAGCTGATGTGGAACCAACTTCCAGTTTCTGTCCATGAGGCTGACACATTGTCCAGTTTTAAGACGAGGCTTAAGGAACCATCTTCTCAAAACTGGTTGGTCCACTAAAGGAGTGTACTTCTTAGTGGGGAAAACAGTTTACTTGGGACTCCTCAGACTGATGAAGCCCTCTGGATAGAGGGTGAAACATTGTTCCACCAAAAAAAAACAACAACTATCCAGATGACCTGATTGACCATTAGTGGATTTTGTACCTGGATGATTGAGCATGAACTCTGATGACTAGGCTTAAGACTTTCCTTTTTGATAAATCCTAAAGTTAGGGCCAGCTTGGCTTCCTGAGCTATCCCTTATGCCCCTTTCCCATAGTACCTCTTGGTACTGGTACAGCACAGTTCGACTCTGCTCGGTACACGTGTTTCCATAGCCCCTTTCAGTACCAGTTCCAGTGGGCAGGGTTCAAACTGACGTCGCGCGCCTTACCAGCTGGACCTTCAAACAGTTATGATTTTTCAGCTGAGTTAACTTCAACAGATTATTTAATAGTCATTAAAGTGAAAACAGGATTTCCTGATAAAGCCGGCACCATTTATTTATCTTTAATCTTCACTGATACATAAATTTTGACACATAAAATGTTTTTAAAAATCGTTTGCACCGTCCGCCCGAGACGTTTCTCGGTCCACCCGTCTGCCGGGATCAGGGTTCGGCCTTCATGAGCAAGCGAGGCTGGGGTCCGGGCAACGGCCTTCTGCGAGTCAGCAGCATGATCTTCCGCTGAGACCAGCGGAGCTCGGAGCCGAGGAGATGACGCCCTGCATGGCCTGAGTCGGCTCCGAGGCTCCGGTGGAGAGGACTGGGAAGAGTCGGACCGGCGGAGCTCCATCTAGCTCGCTCTGAATTTTGTCGTCGGCCACCAAGCTAAAAAAAAATGCCTTCACTTCAGCATCAGACCACAGTGTTGTCATTATTGTTTTTAAAATCTTAAAAATCGGTCCAATCGCTCCTCGAGTTCGAACACCGGTAATCGCAAATGACCGATCGAATGTTCTCAAACCCCTCTAGTGACTCCGCCCCCTGACCAATTAGTGATCGACAGTGTTCTGACATCACGTTTTGTTGCCGGCTCGGCCCGGTTGGTACCACCAGAGAAGCAGGGACCAAAAAAAGGTGCTGGTTTCGCGAAAAAGGGCTAGTGGAATGGGCTCAAAAGCGTCGAGTCGAGTCGTGCTGATAAGGTGCTGTGGAAAAGGGGCTTTAGTTATGTTTAGTTTAGTTTAGTTAGTTTTAGCTAAACAGATCTCACTTGTAAATGAGTCTTCTAGGCTCAATGTGACTTATCTGTCTAAATAAAGGTTGAATGAAAAGTTATGCTGCTATAGGGTTCGACTACTGGAGGGCAAATTGACCTCATTTCCTCAAATGAATACAGTAGTTACAAATGCATAGTTTGTATTTGTAATTATTTCTATCTTAACGTTGTTTTTTTGTCTTGCCTCCTATAGAAAGTTCACCTGGACCTGTTATTCTGTGTCTGTTTCTACTTTCCGTCCTCTCAAATCCCAAACTGTCGAAGCAGATGGTCGCTTGTCCTGAGAAGGGGTTCTCTGCAGACCAGAAGTGGGCGTTTTTGGAGAATAGGCGTTTGTAGAGGGCAAACACTGATTGGCTAGCTGTATTTGCTGGCTCTTTATGTATGTTACGTCAGCTCTTCTTTAAAACTGAAGGTTTGTAAGAAACAGCGTTATATCCGTTGTTAAACAAGAAGATTCTCGAATGTCGAACCGGAGACGCCGCTAATGTCGAACCGGTCAACACCTGGTTTTACAAACGCCTAGTTTTTTTTCGTCTAGCCTTTTTTTTTTTCTTCGTCCAATCAGACGTGGCCCTCCGGATACGCCCATTGTTTTATCATCCAATCAGATGTGGCCTTCCGGATA
>NC_056520.1:7391618-7404465 GCF_014905685.2 Nematolebias whitei | reverse complement strand
CCAATCAGATGTGGCCCTCCAGATACGCCCATTGTTTTATCATCCAAATCAGATGTGGCCCTCCGGATACGCCTTCCGTTTTCGTCTGCAAAGATACCTACTTGCTTGCCATGAGCGTGGTTCTGCTGGAGGTTTTTTCTTGTTATGAGAGGGGTTTTCCTTTCCACTGTGTCCTTTGTGCTTGCTCAGGATCGGAGAATGTGATGAAATAAAGACTCAACATTATCTGCTGACTATTCTTCCCTACCTTAAATAATGTTACTAATGGAATTTTTATGTATCTGAATGTTTCTGTTCAGTGCCCTGAGATGACTTTTGTCGTGACCTGACACTATATAAGTAAATTGAATTGGGATTTACTTACATTTTTTGAGTGGCTTAATGTACGTAAAGCGTACGGTAAAAACACTCACGCTCCATGCAGCCGATGGTGAAACTGTTTATTGCAAAAGGAGGTTGAGAGGGTACAAAAAAGGAAGTGCGACATTCAAGTTTTGGCCTACAGAGAACGGCAGATGAGAAGAAACGAGAACGTGCAGAGCGTGCGTGCCCGTGTGCACTCACTCATTCAGCATGTTCTCTTGTCGGGTCCCCTCCCGTGTGTCCATTATGGAGATAAGGCCGTCATTGATGTGCTGCCAGGCCACAGATAAAGAGCCACAGAGAAACTTTCTGTGAACATGCCGCCTCTCCCGGAGAGCCCCAACCCAACGGTGCCAGACTGCCATCAACAACCCCCCTCCAGAACAAATTTCACCCCACTCGCATACCTTCGTCCATGGAAACAGATTTAATTCCTGTCAATATACGAAACTAAGACATTGAGCCATCTTTCATTTCTTCTTTTTGGCAGGAAAAAAGGAAATATCTTCATGGATTTATTAAAACGTGAGCAAACAAAATCAAAAGTCAACTCTTGGCAGGACCTCCTTTACATTTTAGCCTCCTGGGAAAACTTTTGTGGTTTTCTTTTTAATTAGTTCGTATTTTGTACACTAAAATCTTAACTTTATTTATGAAGCCCTTTAAAACAACCACAGCTGCAACAAAATCGCTGTACGTGTATAATCGAGACCATTTAAAACCCATTAAAAGAATAAAAACAGTTAAAACCACTAAAAACAATAAAAACTGTAGTACAATGCAGGTCTTAGACTGTGCCAAAAGTCGGGGAAAAAAATGCGTTTGTAAGAGTTTTAAAAACTTTGGGGTCTTTTGTAGTCCACCATCACGAAGCAAAGAGAAGGAATTGGAAATATCCTACATCCATCCATGTTGTGAGCATAACTTGGAAAATAAGCAAGGTACCGACTTCCATTTTGGTGTGTGGCTATGTACATGTACTGTATATGAGTAAAAAAGATTCCTTTGAAGAATTGGGTTGCTACGTCAAAATCCAAGATGGCTACCACCATATAAATATGTAAGCCGCCACAATCTGATGGCCAAATAACCTTAGCAAACACATAAATAGCAATAACAGTTAATTTGACAGATATTATGCTCTACTTTAGTGTGGTAGTAACCGAGAGTCATCTCTATTATACAAGATCTTTGTTTTAAACTTTGGGGTGCAAGACAGACGGTGATATACGTTCCTTCAAGGAAAACCAATCTTATATCTGATTTATTTGACCTTTTAATGGTAAAAAAAAAATATATATATATATATATATTTACTATGGCATTAAGTTAAAAGACCAAAATAAACGTTTGCAAGCATTTAATTTGGGGATCTTTGACTACATCCATGTACATACATGTCATGTATGACTATTCATTCAACCTTTATTTAGACAGGTAATCCCATAGAGCCTGGAGGACATTTACAAGAGAGACCTGATTTCAACAAAGAAAGATGACAACAATGGACAACAGCAACAACAATAAACAGTTATAAAAAGTCATACTGCAGTTTTTTTTTTTTGTTTTTTTTTACAAATAGGATGGCTAAAAGAAAAAGGTAACAAAAAAACAGCTAGATTCTAAGGCGAATGTAGAAAACTAAAAACAGGAACATGTCTGCGTTGGACCCTGCCAAGAGTCCAACAGATTCTTAAAGACACAGAGAGGTCAAGGTCGAGAGCTTCAAATCTTTTTGTAAGATATTCCAGGAAACAGGAGTGGAGTAGGAGAAGGCCCTTTTGCCTAGTTCAGTCCTCACTGAGGGAACACTGCAGGTAATAATGTCCTGAGAGCGCACGCCGTAGCTGCACTCACGCAGAGACATGTAGGAGGAGATGTATGAAGGCAGCAGACCAAGAAGTGATTTAAAGATGAAAATGTACCAGTGAGAGAGTCTGCGTGAAGTTAATGATGTCCAGTTAACCAATGAATACAGGGTGCAGTGGTGGGTACGATAATCACAGCCAGTTATGAATCTTAGTGCACCATGATAGACAGCATCCAACATCTGCAGGGTGCTTGTAGGAGCGTTTATATAAATAATGTCACCATAATCAATTGAGGGAAGGAAAGTCACAGATACAAGGCGTTTTCTAGCATTCAGAGCTAGACAGGATTTGTTTCTGAAAAAGAAACCCAGTTTAACTTTTACTTTCTTTACCAAGTTTTTGACATGGAGCTTAAAAGAGAGATTATAATCGACCAAGATACCCAAATATTTGTAGGAATCAACAAACTCAATGGGGACACCATTTGAGCATAAAATCGGAGGAAGAACTGCTGGGACCAACTTCTATCTGAAAAAAGCATCCCTTTGGTTTTGTCGGCATTTAGGACAAGTTTGAGACTGAACAAATCTGTCTGGATGTAAATGCAGATTTCAAAAGCTGGAAAGCCTTAGCAACAGTTTTAGCTCGACAATAAACAACTGTGTCATCAGCATAGAAATGTATGGATGCATCAGGGATGTTTTTACCTACATTATGTATGTAGATTGTAAAGAGGGTGGGTCCTAAGACTGAGCCTTGTGGTACACCATTGTTGATTGTTAAATAACTGGAGGAAGTACCATTAACATTGGCCTTCATGTGTTATTTCTCTATTCTACTAAAAGTTGTTGTTTGTGACACATGGAAACTCCTAATGACTTAAATTATACATGTTTATTAAATTTTTCACCTAAGGACGTCAACATTATTTTACCGGCGCAATGCATTCTGGGGCGATGACGTACATCTGTAGTAGAGACTGAAACACAAGGAGTCAAAGCGTAAAAGTTATAACGTGACGATAACGTCACATTTTATATCAGTCTTTAATGAACAATATACGAGTCAAAACCAACAAATTTGATCAACTTGTGATGTTTAATTTATTAACTTTGGAGCCAACGCCAAATACGCATAAGAGCTCACGCCAGACACGCATTAGGTCAGAAGCTAATGGGATGGATGGATGGATGGATGGATGGATGGATGGATGGATGGATGGACGGATAGATGGGGGCTCTGGATTGAATACTATTACCTGACAAATACCATAAATGGTATTAGCTCTGGAACTTGTGCTATTAGATCTGGAGCTAACATCGTATAGGCCTATATTAGCCTTGGTGCTAATGCAATATATATTAGCTCCGGTGAAGCTAACGTCAAAACTGTCATTCCTTCATTCTTCCCTCTGTTATTGCACTCCGGTTCAAATTAAAAATCTGAAGGTCAAAAAATGCTCAAAACTAACATTCAAGCTGAATGGAGCTTGCACCCTAGCAACCCGTCTACGTCATTTACCCAGAATTCATTGCAGTGTAACTAAAATGGCGATGTCCGTGTGTCATAACTGTTTAAAATATTTTAAAAGCTAAACAGCCTACAGTATTTTTACGGTCTTGTTATTTTAAAGCTGAAGTAATTATCAAATAATGTCCATTGTTCCAACTAGTGGAGATCCTTTAGGTATAGTTCGTGGACTTGCGTTCACTCTTGCTGATCACACTTGGAGCTATCAGAGCCTCATGTTTGTGTCTGACGGACTTTGAAGCGGTGCCAGGTGGGCTGGAGCCACACATCGAGGGCACAGCGGGGAGGTTGTCGTGCCAGGCTAGCCCTCCTCTGTGCCTGTTTCCTCAAAGGACCCGTGAGACGCAGCATGCCCTTGGGCGCCGTTTAGCAAGGCCTGCCAACAATAAGCCATATTAAAGCATTTAAGGGGGCCTGAATGCCACACACACACAGCAGGAGATGCCGATGCTGCTCTGTCCTTTTGTCAACTTTGACCCACAATAATACACTGCAGGGCGGTTATTATTCTAAGGAATGGCGCTCTGCTGATCTATTGTCCATCAGCCATCGAGACGCTTGCCACAAAATATGATCAAAATGGCTCAAATACACCCTATGCCATATCACAGATAAAATACTTTGTTTTAACACCAAGAAATGCATCCAATATTAACACTAAACCCTCTCTATATTAAAAAAATAACCATTTATTGTGCTGCAAAGGCAACCGCCGCAACTTTTTTACAACTATTGGGCTGCAGGCAAGAACGAAGCTTTATTAGATCTAATGAGTGCCAGAGACAAGCACATTATAGTGCTTTTGTAGTTGGCAAAAAATGTGCTAGAAATATTAAAAGAAAACCTTTGTTTTATAAATGAATGAAAGATTTTATAAGAAGAACCTCTGATCCCTTAAAAAAATTAATGCTGCCAGAAACCAACAAGGTTTTTAGCTCCACAACTTAGCAAAGTTTTTATTTTAAGCAATGCAACCTTTTAGATGTTCAAGCTTCTTCTAAATGAGATCAATACATTTAAAAAAGAAGAAAACACTGTGACCCAGTTTGGCCTCTGCCAGCACAAAGAGTTTACAGTTTGGTCTGGTTTTATTTGTGTGGGATCCTCCAAACCAACAGAGACAGGCGCAGACAGAGAGAAAATTTATAAAGGCTGGGGAAAAACAATGACGAGAACCATACATTGTATTTGTTGAAGGGTTTGCTTTGAGCTGGGATGGTATTTAGCACAGCTGTAAAAGGGCAGCACCATTATTTTGCACCCATTGCACCTTAAAACCATATTTTCTCACTGCTAATTCATGTAACCAAATACTTGTTCTCTTAAAGTATCACACTTGTGAATTATTCATTACCATCTGCCTCCAAGTGTGCAGCAAAGCAAACAATGATGGTGTGATTGACTTGAGACGTTAGCTTCACATTTAAAATGTATCATTTCAAGCTAACAAAGGTTATCGCAGAGTTAGAGCTTAAGATTACTGATACTACAAGGTAAATGAATCATCAGTACAGAATAATGTCCAGGGTTTCCTATTTTCCCATCTTTGACCACAATTTTTAGTTAAAAAGTAAAAATATTCTAACTGATAAAGTTAAGAGAAATTAAATGCTATGACCTAAAATTATGTGTTATTTTTATAAAATGAACTTCCTAACAAAGTCTGACTGTGCTCATAAGTAGCAAAACATTATGTAGCATCCCACTGTGCAACGGTGCACCCCAGGGCTGTGTACTCAGCCCACTGCTGTTCACGTTTCCCTGCCAGGAGTGCACTTTGACCACACAGAACCAGCGTTTGAGGAAAATGCAAAAGGTTTGTTTTATTGCTTCAGCCTCGTTTCCACTCAGAAACCGCATTTTTGATTTTTTTTTTTTTTAACGTGTTGAAGTGAAAAATGTTGAAACGCCACCTTTACTTTTTGATGTCATAGCTCCACCTCTAATCTATCCTCCAACTCAAGTGCGCTGGATAAAACGACAATAATATTGAATGGTTTCTTGCTTGCATCTGTGCTGCAGATGCAACAAAATCTACGGTAATTGCTCAACTTTGAAACACTGTACTTCAGTGCCCCTAAGAAAGAGAGAGGAAAAAGTTAATTGATGTGCATTTCTCTGGTGACTCACTTATTCCAGTAACACCACTTTCTCAGCAAAGAAAAAAAACATTAACTTCCTGCAAAAATTTGATAAAAGAATGTCAGAAAAGACATTCAGCAGCATCAGAATCTGCTCTGTGACGTTGCTCAACGGCTTGTTTTGCCAACCTCTAAAACCCTGATGTTGTTACTAATAACTTCTTGGTGACTCACTCCCTAAACACAGACCACAAATGTAACAACTTCTACTACAAATTGCATTTCCTGTGAAAATGCAGTGAGTGCTTGTTGCTGAAAAATTTTGCTGAAAGTGTCTGAACAAGCTAAAGCTTACTTGAAATACACCAATTCCTGAAATGTAGATGGAAAAAAGTAAAAGGAGCACAATAGAGCTGAAGTTATAGCTTTATGAAGCTGAAATTAGCAGAAAGAAGCTAAAAGTAGCAGTAACATGCTGAAATAAGCAAATAATAATAAGAAAGTTGAAAGGTGTTTGCCTGAATTAGCAGGAAAAAAGCCAGAAGAAACACAAACAAGCTTAAAGAGGCTGAACGAGGCTTAAAGAGCGTGCAAAAAATTAACTGAAAAGATCATACAAAAGCTGAAATTACCGGTAACTTAATAGCCAAAAGAAACAGAAAAGAGCTTAAAAAGCTGAAAAAATAAAAATGCTGACATTAGACGAAAGAAGTTGAAAGGAGTAGAAAAAAGCTTAAAACATTTTGGAAAACTGAAATGAGCTAAAGAAAGCTGAAAAAAGCTGAACCAGAACAATAAAAGGTTGTAAACAGCACAAAACATTTGAACGATGTAAAGCGAACTCAGTTTTATGTTTAATGAGGAAAACATGGCTGATAAAGCTAAAGATTTGAAAAAGTAAAAAACAGCGCAAATACCAAAAGTCACAGCAGGAATGTCCTGAACGAGCCAAACGTTTTGCTGTGTCATTTGTTGAAATAGAATAAAAAAATTCGGAACGAGGTACGTGCCGAAATACGTATAAGAAAAATGGATTTCAATAGTGAGAATGATTTATAAACAGACAATTATCAACGTGGTGCAATAATAGGTTTATACATGCTTCTTGAGTGGACAGTGTGGTTGTAGACTGAGTGGCCATTTTCTGTCAATTCTTTATAATTAAAGTGTTTTGGTTAGTTAAACGCCAACTTGAACAAGCTGGCACACCAAAATGTCTCTAATACTTCCTCCAGAGCCGAGTGCCAGAGTGTCTCTATTAAAGTCAGCCTGTGGGTGTTTTTCTCCTCTTCAAGTCATCTCGGTTAGGGGAAAGGGAAGGGTAAGGGCTTTACTCTTTAAAAAGTGGTTTGTCATTTTTGTGGCCTGCTGCTCTGCTTTATTTGTTTCTTGTTTGAGTTCTTTCAGGCCGCCGCAAAGCCCAGAGACTGTGAAATCTGGCAGCTCAACTGTCTGGAACAAGTGGCCGATACAGACAGTGGAAAGTAAATAAATTTATCTATATTCCATAAAAACAACGAGACGCATTTTCAAAACCATTTAGATGTTCTCATGGACTCTGTTTATCTCTTTTACTTTTGTCACCAAAGCAAATGGAAGAAAGACTCGTTTTTTTCTACAACTTACGTTAAAACGGTGAACAGCATTGAGTCGTCTGCATAGAACAGTCACAGAAAAAGGACAAAAACTTTAGATTATAAATTTTACTACTAGGAATGATGCAGAATGTGACAGTCGTGTCTAGTATTTTCCTTAGAACCCTTGTTTTTCTGGAATGTGGCACGATGGCGCAGTTGGTAGAGCTGTTGCCTCTCAGCGAGAAGAACGCCAGTTCAAATCCCGGCCCGGGACCTTTCTGGGTGGAGTTTGCATGTTCTCTCCATGCTGCGTGGGTTTTCTTTGGGTACTCCGATTTCATTCCACAGACCAAAAACATGCATGTTAGACTGATTGGTAACCCTAAATTGTCCCTAGGTGAGAGAGTGAATGGTTGTCTCATTTGTTTATATGTGTCTCTGTGGACTGGAGACCTGTCCAAGTTGTAAAGTTGCATTCGGGTCCAAAATATCCGACCCAACCTGGCCCCAGCTCCAGCCCGTAGCCCTCATTTCCAAACCCTACCCAATCCGACGAATTAACAGTAATTACAGGTCCGAACCCGAAAAACAACCCAGACAGTTTTAATTAAGCTTTGACTGCTGGTCGGCAGCCGCGCACGTCCGCTGAGTGCAGCAACTGAATGAACGTCCATTTGGGCGATGGCTCGCTGGCAGTAGTCCAGCTGAAGCTTAACTGAACTTTTTACCTCTTTCAAGGTTGGTCAGCGTGTGGTGAAATGGCCGTGTGTGGCAGGTGATAGTATGGCAAGCCATGTTACCATATAATTGAATCGTCAGCCACGCGCATCTGCTGACGCAATCAAAATCCCGCCACAGACCCAGCCCACAGTTTAAGCACATTATTATGGACCGGCCTGGTCCAAATCTGGGTTGGGCAGGGCCAGGCTCCGGGTTCATGTTAGAAATGACAGCTCTACCAAGGTGTCCCCCACCTCTCATACAGTGACTGCTGGATATGGGCACCAGTGACCCCCGTGACCTGACAAGGTAGAAGCGGATAAAGATAATGGATGGATGGAAGCATTCATGTGTGAAAAAAGGCTAATAAACTGTTGGTTCAACAATAAAACTGATCACTGAATTTTAATCGTGTTCTTGTAAAAACCTGAATACACAATGACTACTGTTGATTCTGACTCAGAATCACCCCGTTTTCTTATTTTTATCATTCTGTACAACTTTCTGTCCAACTATCAGTACTTCTACTATAGCTTAATGTTAGGCCACCCCAATCATTTAAGGAAATTATACTTTTAAGCAATTTTAAAAAGCATGCTTTCAAATGACCAGTGTCGCCAGTTTACAGATACTGTGTGTATATATATATATATATATATATATATATATATATATATATATATATATATATATGGCGGCGCCCATCTTTGATTTTGACGTGGCAACCCAATTTTCCATAGTGGCCTTTCCTACACTAAGATGCAGCCAGACACCAAAATGGAAGTTGGTATGTTGCTTATTTTTTAAGTTATGTTGCTCACAAGACGAAAGGATGGACAGTATTTCCAATTCCTCTTTCCACTCCACGATGAGAGACAGCCTGGGGTAATTGAATTTAACCTGGCGCATGTGGCCACTATCTGACCTAATTGCCAGGGATTTCCATTGCTTCTTAGCAGGGTCTTACCAGTCAAACCGACTCTTTTGCTATGCCATCTGGGAATGATGTGTTCTCAATTAAGTCTCCTCTTCCATGTTGACGGTTTTAAGACTTGAGACTTGGAAGTTGCTTTAAGGCCTACAGCATCAGAGGCTGTGCTTCAGTTTCATCTTTACTGCAGCCACCAATGCACATCATTTATCTGCTGGCCTAGTTTTTCCTGCAACTCTTATTCTGCAACACTTTGGTTGACATAGAAGTGGAAATTTATCAAATATCAGTGGAATAATGTTTGATTACGACTCAAATACAGCTTTATTTCGCACCAAAAACATTCATTTCGAGACATCAAAACCCTAGATTTTCTGAAGGATTGGTTTGTTTTATTTAACGCAGTGATGAAGTCCAACCCAGTGGGGAGTCGGAAAAGGGTGGATTGCTCTCTTTGGATCGAGGGTGAGGTTCTGCCTCAGGTGGAGGAGTTCAAGTATCTCTGGGTTTTGTTCACGAGTGAGGGAAGAATGGAGCGTGAGATTGACAGACAGATTGGTGCAGCGTCTACAGTATTGTGGACTCTGTGTCGGTCCGTTGTGGTGACGAGGGAGCTGAGCTGTAAGGTAAAGCTCTCTGTTTACCGGTCCTTCACCTATGGTCACAAACTCTGAGTAGTGACTGAAAGAATGAGATCTCGGATACAGGCAGTTGAAATGAGTTTCCTCCGCAGGGTAGCTGGACTCTCCCTTAGAGATAGGGTGAGAAGTTCAGTTATCCTGGAGAGACTCGGAGTAGAACCACTGCTCCTCTACATCGAAAGAAGCCAGTTGAGGTGGTTCAGACATCTGATGAGGATGCTCCCTGGGTGTCTTCCTAGGGAGGTGCTTCGGGCAAGTCCAACTGGGAAGAGACCCCAGGGAAGACCCAGGACACGGAAAGACTACGTCTCTCAGTTGGCCTGGAAACGCCTTTTGGTCCTCCCAGAATATCTAGAAGAGGTGGCTGTGGAAAATGTCTGGGCCTCCCTGCTCAAGCTGCTGCCCCCGAGACCCAACTTTGGAATAAGCAGAAGATAATGGATGGATGGATGAAGTCCAACCCAATGGGGAGTTTTTAAACTATCATGCCAGCAAGTACTTCTGCCAGGTGTGAAAACTTTGAGGAAATGCCCTTCCGACGCCAAGATGCCTCTGGCGTCAATAAAAACCAGCACATGCCTTTACCACCCCCGAATAAGCAAATGAGTGCAAAAAGGCCAATGAAAATTCATTGACTTCAGGAGTGGAAAGAGTGAAGAGCGTTTTATTGTTTTTCAAACTTTGGCATCTTCGCCAAAGCTCTGATCGGCATCCTTGCAGTAATATTTGATGTAGAAGTTGATATGTGCTTGACATCGGACTGATCTATTAAATCCACCAATCAGAGGTACCTCATCTTGTTCAGAAATAAATGGGAGGGTGAAGATGATGGACTTCATCTGTGGGTCAGTTGTCAGATGGCAAGAAGCCTGCTACGTGATGGGGGAGTGCCAGCTCTCTGTTGTTTTTGGATAAATAAGTGCCTCTTGTTCAACACGTGAGGAGAATACCAGCAGGTGAACAACCAAACTATCTGTTGGCTCAGTTCCCCTCCTGACTTTACGTAGCTCCTGTCTGGATAAAAGAAGGGAGAGGGGGGTAAAGCTTTGTTTATGCATGAGGTGAGCGTGTCACAACAGGATTGAATCCTTCCCGGCGTCTTTGACACTCCATGTTCTCTCAGCTCTGTGTTTAGACAAGGGGCCTGTCGGGCTTCTTTCAAGACCACCACCCCATCCCCCTTCGAGCACTTACAGCTGAGACACAGACAGGAGTGATTACTTGGAAGTACATACACAATCCTCCCCACCCCCTCCCTAAATGGTATACTTGCAAAATCACTACCACAGCAGTGAGAATTTCTAGCATTTCATTTGCAGTCTCTGAGCCCTTTTCTTGGCATTGAGTTACAAAAAGTTGTTTTTTTTCTAAGGGGTTTATTGCAGCATTAAACATTAATGATGCTGTTGGTCCAATTGCCTGTGATTACCTGACTTAGTTATAAAGACGACAATCCCTGAGAGTCCTACAGTTATACAGGGTGTTATATTCTCACAATTTTATGCTATTTACAATCACGTGGCTTTAAGTAATGCACATATTCCACAAACATTAAAGTGAAGGCATTTCATTAAGTTCTCACAGTACTAAACCTACTTTGGTATTTACCATAGATGGTGTTAAACTGCTTTCTGAAAGTTGCAGCAGACCAAAGATTCTGCTAAACAAAATGAGTTAATCAGTTTTTAAAACCTCCTTGCAGGACACTGCACTCAGTAAAGAAAGTGAGAACAACAGTACCACATACAGTACGACAAACTATTACACAGCAAACTGTAGCAATGGCTCATACAGCCTTGTATAATGTTTGACCTTGATTTGTGCTGGGGTGATGAAAAGTGTACATAACACTCCAATTAGTGATGATGCATAAGTGTCTGCAGTTTTGTTAAATCATCTAAAGCAGATCGATAATTATGGGCAGGACAAAAGAAAGTTTATGGATGTACGGACTTAGACTGTATCAGAATACGTCTGCCTGTTGAAAAGTGTATAATAAAAATTAATAAAATGTCTCTGCCTCTGACAATGTCCTGTTTGTTTACGTGGAGGGGGCGGGACTTTAAAGTCGTCACTGGCACCAATCTATGGGGAGGCGGGGCCTGTTCTGGCTTCAACTTCCAGGTTCCTGCAAGATGACCAGATTTTTTTAAAAATTTATTTACAGTATTCAGTTGTTTGTTTTTTACTGTTGATGAAATGGAAGTTGAACCGTTACTATTGTATTCGAAGCAATACCATTTTATTTATAGAGCATTTAAAACAGCTACAAGGCCAACCAAAGTGCTGTACAGACAGAACAACAGGTAACACACAAAGCAATATACAAAATGAAGTAAATCAGAATATAGACATAAAAACAATGCAGATAATGACGACAAACCAGTGTGGAGCATACAGGTTCAAAACACAGATCCTCTGGTGTTGAAAGCTACTGAATAGTATTGAGTTTTTAAACGGGACTTGAAAACCGAGAGGGAGGGGGCCTGTCTGACAAGCAGAGGTAACTCGTTCCAAAGTCTTGGTCCTGCTACAGAGAAGGCCCCGTCACCTCTGCACTTAAGACGAGTTCCTGGAACTGTGAGGAGCAACTGGTCCGCTGACCTCAGGGAACGTGGAGGGACATACGGTTGTAGCAGATCAGAGGGGGGGGGGGGGGGCTGTTCAGCGATTTGTAGACATGCAGGAGTATTTTGAACTGGATTCGAAGGTGAACCGGTAACCAGTGCAGTGAGGCCAAAACTGGTGTAATGTGCTCTCTTTTGCCTGTACTGGTTAAAAATCGGGCTGCTGCATTCTGGACCAGTTGTAGTCGTGCAATGAAGGTCTGACTGATACCAAACAGGAGCGAATTGTAGTAATCAAGCCTAGATGTAATGAATGCATGTATTACTGTCTCCAGGTTATTTTTGGACAATATGGGCTTCAGTTTAGACAGTTGGAAGAAAAATGGTTTAACAATCATGTTTACATGATTGTTAAGTTTCAGGGAAGGGTCCATTATCGCTCCCAGATTAGTGACTCTGTTTTTTGGACAGGGATAGAGAATATTACTGTATATATATATATATATACACATACATACATACATACATATACACATACATACATACATATACACATACACATACACACATACACACACACACACACACACACACACACACACACACACACACACACACACGTTTGT
>NC_056520.1:7381444-7391218 GCF_014905685.2 Nematolebias whitei | reverse complement strand
ACATACATACATACATACATACATACATACATACATACATACATACATACATACATACATACACACATATAGATAGATATAGAGATAGATAAAGTTAGAGATAGAGAGATAGATAGATAAGCAATAATAGTTAATGCAAACAATCTTTTTAAAAAATTAGGCAGAGGAAATGATCTTTGAAGCAAAATGATACTGGACAGGTTTGCTTACAAACTAAAACAAGATCTATGTAAAAGAAATGGTAAACATTTTATACTACATTAATCAAAAGTTACGTTTAGAACACACACATTTGACTCAAGTGAGGGAGATCTTAAGATACTGATCTGAAGTTTTAAGAAGATCATCCATTATTCTGCCGTTCTTTCAACGTATATACTGTACAAACAATGTATGTTTTTAACATACAGCTTTGAAAAGATGTCTCCTTTGTTTACATTTTTAGTCATCCAATTAGCAGTTTTAACATTGGGGATGGGGTTTGTTGTACTCGATCCCCAATAATCCCGTCAGGATTTTAGAGTTTGAAATAAAGAAGTTAGGAAAAATACAGTATTTTTCCAACATTTTCTCCTCTGGTTGGTAAACACGGCAGAGTCTTGACAAGTCAGACTATCCCTGTGGCTCAGACAGTAATAGTTTCATTGAAGCCAGATGGTCACTAGAGTAGAGAGCTTTCCCTGCGGTCCATAACGGGGCATCTCTTCATCTACCTAGCATGACAGGCAGCTAAAGATAAGACTAGAAGTCAAAGAGGCTGCAGAGGAATTTAAAATAAGGGCTATAAAGGTCAAGGATTTGTTGATTAGATTGGAGTTGTTTGACAAAACTCATAACCCTAATCTGGATTAATTCATCCATTTTCTAACATTTATCTGTGGTTGGGTTGTGGAGGCAACAGGTCTGAGAGGGAAACCCTTACCTAAAGACACTCTGACGCATTCTGGGGGATCCCTTGGTGTCCCCAGGCCAGAAAATATACATAGTCCCTCCAGTTCTGGTCTTCTCCCGGTGGGACGTGCCTGGGAAACCTCCAAAGGGATGGGGTTCAAGAGACAGACTAATCAGATGTTTGAACCACCGTTCGATGTGAAGGAGCAGTGACCCTTCCTGTCTTTTAGCCGGAGCCCGGACATACTATGAAGGTAGCCCATTTCAGCCGCTTGTATCCATGTTCTCATTCTTTTTGCCATGACCCAAACCTCATGACCAGAAGTGAGGGTTGGAACATAGATGGTCCAGTAAATCAAAAGGTTTACATTTTGGCTCAACTCTTTCTTCACTACAGCAGACCAGACCAACAGACTCATTTCAACAAACAAGGCATCTATCCATTGATCCAGTTTATGTTCCACTTGTCAACAAAACTCCTGGATACTTGAACTCCTTTGCTTGACACAGAGACTAAATGCATGACCCTGAGGGGGAATTCTACCTGTATCCATGTGAGGACCATGGCTTCTGACTTCAAGGAGACGAGTCTCAAACCAATCCAGCACACGCTGAAGCTTATGGCTTGTGGACGCAGATAGAACCACAACATTTTCCCTATAGGTTTCCCAAACCAGACCCCTCCTCTCTGTAACTGAACCATAAGATCCTGTTCATGAAAACCAGGGACAATGGTGGTGGTGTTCAAACCGCACCAGGAGCGAGCTAGACTTTGTGCCAGGGATGCAGACATAGCTCCTCCACTTATTTTCTAATTATTAGGTATTTTTTACCCTTTTTAAAGTCAAAATGAACTCACAAGTGGAGTCATGTTCATCTATCAAACCTTTTAAAATGTTTGTTTTTGTGGTTTAAGAGACAAGATGTCGTAGAAGGGCCCAAAAGGCATCCAAAAAATTCCTAATATGATGGTTTCAACAACAAACAAACAAAACAAACTAAAACGGCACTGGAGCATTCAAAAAGTTCAAGACAAAAACAACTGGACTTTTTTGTAACAGAAGACGTTTCGCTTCTCATCCGAGAAGCTTCCTCAATTCAAAGAACAGGGAGTGTGGAGTACTGGAGCACCCAGACATGATCAGTGTTTGTCATGCTGTTGTCACACTTCCATTATTGGTCATAGTCATAAAATCGTTCAGAAAACTCACAGTTCACGAGAAAACAATTCTTGGTTATTTAGAGCGGAAAGTCTCCACAGGGTGGCCGGAGAAAAGTGGAAATTAAAGCACAGCTCAGACGGTCCATCTCTGTGCTAATTAGCAGTTACAAGTCTCTTGTGTCCGCGGTTCGACAGCGCGAACAAGGGGCTCTTTGTTGCCACCCCTGATTGATTGGTGCCTTTTGTCTGTCGGAGGAGATCTGTGGACTTTTGGGAGAATAAACCTGTCCTTTTTTGGGGCTTCAAAGTGCCTCCGCTCATTCAGCGCCTCCACTAGAACAGCTCACCCAGGCGTAAATGAGTTTACATTCAGGATCCAAATCAACACCCACAAAAGAAAGGGGAATATTTTTGCACTTGAACGAACTCTGAAGGCCCTCGCTTTAATCCTGTGAGCAGCTATATATCTGTGACCTTTAGACCCCGTGCTCACAAACAGCTGTTTAGTTGTGGATGCCAAGTCAACTCCTGCCAGTGGTTTTAATCCAAACCAGGCCTACGAGCTGTTCCCAAAAGGAGTCTGGAAAAAGGCAGAGCAGCTTCGCTGCATGATATTGGCCCGAGAAGCCAAGAGGGGCTTCCATCCTTCAGTCCTGCCATAACTCAACTCACAGCCAGAGCCTCGGCTTTTTTTCTTATCCACTGTCTCATTTGTCTTTTTCTATCTGAACAATTCTTTCTTGACTGGGACAGTTTTTTTTATTACCATTATTATACGCCCATCAAAAGGTATAGTCTCCATACAAACATAAACTTTCTATTGTCCAGGCCATAACGTCTGATCCGTTCAAAATTTAACGAACCTTCATACAAATATACATCAACACTAGACGGATTGTTGCATACACTTTTCATCACCTCAGCTTCTAAGGTCACAAATCAAGGTCAAATTTTAGACAAGGCCTTCGCTTGTCCAGGCTATTGCTCCAGATTGCTATATAATTTTTTGTTGACGATTGTGTAATGTGCTGTATGTGATACTCTTGTTTTATTAGGAGGATGACTCGCTGTGGCAACCCCTGAAAAGGGAAAAGCCTAAAGAAGAAGAAGAAGAGATGAGGAAAATCATATTTGCATTCGAATCCAGATCTGGCCAGGTGCAATTGTATCTGCTGCTCCATTCTTTTCCATTCAGGTTTGCATTTCATTTGCGGGAACAAGCTCTTTATTCAATTCAGTTCAATTCAAAAATAGTTTATTATATATTATATAGTTTAATTGTTGTTGTAGCTTATCTTGGTTTCATCAGTGTTGTTCTAGATGCTGATGGCTTTGGGCAGTAAGGATCTCTTGTAGCAGTCCATCTCACAGCAGATCCGAAGAAACTGGCTACAGATGCCAATCCGTCCACCCAGACCCAGCAGACCTCTCGGTCCTCTTGGGCAGCAGGACTGCCTGAACGCCGGGCCGAACTCCTCCCCGAGCGATGGCCACTTCTCCCAGTAGCCTGTCAAGCTCCGCATCCCTGCGGGCTTAACTGCAGGTGCCGATATTTTCTACAACCTCCAAGATCTCGCCGTTTATGCACTCAAGCACCGCCTCCAGGTAGACGGTAATACATCCACAGCACCTCCTTTTCAACTCATTTGGGATTTAGGACTCTAGTTGAGATATTATTTGAGCTTTTGAGATGTTAATCAGCAGCTCCCAGTTGTAAAAAACATCTTGTTGCTATTGTTACGCATCATAACAAATGTCCAAAAGTAAAAACCTTCCAGCGGCACAGCATCTGATACCAGAGAAAGTAACCATCTGAAAAAAGCAATTAACATCCAGAAGAAAAAAAAAAGAGTAAAGTTTTCAAAAGCTAAATCTCAGAATGAAAGTAAGAGCTACTCCAACATGCAGCCACCTTGAGTAGTGCAATTCTGGAACTCTGCTCAGAGTATGTGTTGTGACTGAGTGACTCTCAGCTACTACCACACCAAAATGTAGCTCATCATCTGTTAAGTTGATTTACTTGTAGCCATTTTTGTGTTTTCTAAGGTTGCTCCGCTGTGACAGCCATCTTAATTTGGGTTGTAATGAGTTGTAGACGTAAGTCCAGTGATTTTGTTGAGTTTCATTGTACTGAATGGTCCATGAGATATTTTGCTAACACAAAATACAAACGCAAGCAAAAATATCATTGCCTTTGACTTTTCGTGGTTGGCAATAATACTTCACACTTCCTTTAAAAAAAATGTGTCCCTAATAAACCAAGACAAGATCACCGCATACAGCACATTATTCATAGAAAAACTATTGTTCGACAGTCTATAGCAATGGCTCTCACAAACACAGAACTTGAATATTCTTTGACCTTGATTTGTGACCTTGACCTTAGAGCTGGCGTTATGTAAAGATTAATGACATGCTGTCTAGTGGTGGTACGAATGCGTACGAAGTCTTGTGAAATTATTTTGAGCAGATCCGAAGTTATGGATGGGACAAGAGAAAGTTTATGGTCGTACAAACAAACTATATCATAATACGTCCGCCTTTTGACGATCCTATAAAAATAGAACTTACGATAATTGTGATGCTGCACGACTAATGAGCACCTCCATTAGACGATCGGCTGGAGACAGAGGCTCTTCCCATGAATGAATATAAAGATACACAGAGCGCTCTTTGTTTCTGCAGGTTTCTGTTTTTTCCTTAAACTCATATTCCTGTAAGGGGCCTCCCATATGTGCCGCACAATGTGTGCCTAGAAAGGACGAAGGATGGATCTGTAAAAAAAAAAAAAAGTGCGTTCTTTTTATTATCCTGCCTCTCACAGAGCTGAATTTCCACATTTTGTTCCTTTAGATTGTAATGGAAATTTCTGAGGAAGCTGTAATGGAAGAAAACTTGTTCAAATCTGATACCAGTAGAGCCGCTAACTGAAGGCATGCAGTCGAAGGAGAGCAGCGACGCTGTTTCTGTCACCGGTTTCAAGCACAGTGGCTACCGTTACATCAGCAATAAAGATAATATAAACTTTAGCAGCAGAGGAAAGATTAATGGGATTAATCCAAGTAGATACTTTCGCCTGTTCGTCTTCCATTGTGTATTATACCTGCTGCCTTGTGTATTGAAATCAGAACTTAAAAGGAATGCCTGTTGAAGCGGTGGAGGGCGGTTTCTCTGCCAAAATAGACTTAAAATCCAGAAGTTCTGCATTCCACCATCTCTGCTGATTCCTCAGCTTCCAGTACTCAGAAAAAAAAAAAGACATGAAGGAACTCCTTTCTGTTCATTTTTCTTCTGCTTGGAAAGCCTTTTGTTTCCTGGCGAGCCTCCCAATGTCAAGACGTTGGCTCTGTTCGCACAACGCCGAGGTGCCGAGCCAAAGGTTCGGGTCATTTTGTCTGTCAGTCAGGACAAAAATAATGGTGAGGATAAGGTTTTTATATTATACAATCAAGGCCGTTTTCTACATGTACACCGTTTCATTTATTTGGAAGTGTTAAGAATATTTTAGATGGTTTCAGGAACTGTTGAGGTTTCTAACAAGGCCTCACTTTGGACTAAACTTTACAAAATGGCAATTCACAAGTGGTTTCAAAAGGTTTAAAACAATACTCATTCAATAACCAACAGCCCCTCTTTAGGTTCTCAAGGCTTTACCTTTCAAAACACCCATTCATAAATATTTTTACTTGTTTCTTCCTCTTTAGGGTCGTCTATCTTTAGTGACCAAATTGGTACACCCTTGGACCCGTCTTCAGTCCATCGTAAGGCCAACAAAGAACCAAACAAAACAACCGTATTTGAAGGTGAAAGTTTTTCTAATCTTACTTTCGGTGCTAGATTATTAACTTTTTGGATTCAGTTTGTAGACATATATCTTGATTTATTCTTTTTAAAACAATTTATTAATTATTAATAAATGGAAAATAAATAATTAAAACGGACAGTCAATCTTTCAATCATCAACCATCCGTCTGCCCATTCGTCTGCATATGTTGTGAGCATGATAACTTGAAAAATACTTAAGGTACCGACCTCCATAATGGTATGTAGGTACTTCTAGCTCTGAGAGAAGTTACTTATGAAAACTGGGTTGCCTCATCAAAATTCAAGATGGCTGTCGCCATAAATGTCCCTCCATATTGTGATCATGATAACCTGAAAAATAAGTGAAGTACTGACTTCTATTTTGGCATGTGGCTACATCTAGCCATAAGAAAGTTTCCTTTCAAAAATTTGATTGCCACCTCAAAATCCAAGATGGCTGTTAACATATATGTTATCCTCGAGAGCTGGATGACTAAAAACAAACAAACAAACAAACAAAAAAAAAACCATTTCCATTGCTTAGAAATATGGTTCCCTCAAATGATTGGGGCAGTCAAAAATGTATGGTGGCCAAGGCCACCACTGGCCACCCACAAGGCTCTGTCATTGCACCTAGTATGGAGAACATCTGTTTGCTACTTGTTTTATTCAAGATTCAGTGAAGATAGCAAACAGTCTCGACCAAGATCATCTGTAACGGGCCCACATCATGATACTGCCACCATATTTCACATACTGGATAAAGCTTTAGGCAAACCTTCTACAAAGTATTCATCAGTTAACTGAAGAAGAAGAAGTAGTGTTTTCATTTTGTAAAGGTCTATGAAACTTTTTTCCACAAGCCTTCTGATGCCACGCTTATAAACGAAAAGGAATAACGACTTCTTTGGGTTTTAGAATTTATGAAATGCTTTAGAGCGATCATTGATTGACCAGTCTCAAGAACAACAATGGTCTTCAACAACTACCATTTGTAAAAAGTGGAATAGTGTATTCTATTGGGTAGAGAGATAGTTCTCCTTTCATTGTTATGCAGATGATGCATAGATTTATGTCCCGCTACAGAAAAAGGACTCTCTAACTCTCTGGGCCCAAAGTTTTCATGTCTGGAGGACATAAAAGCCTGAATGGCTGTGAACTTCTTAAAGTTCAATGAGGAAAAGACTGGTGATGGTCTTTGGAAGCGCCACTGAGACTCCCACTGCAGATGTTGGTTCCTTGACCCAGCATATCAGGCCAACTATTACAAACCCGAGGGTCAAAGTCAAGTGGAGCCAGTTGAGGTGGTTCGGGCATCTGGTAAGAATGCTTTTTGGGCGCCTCCCTAGGGAGGTGCTTTGGGCATGTCTGGCTGGGAGGAGACCTTGGGGAAGACCCAGGACATGCTAGAGAGACTATGTCTCTCGGTTGTCCTGGGAACACCTTGGAATCCTTCCAGAAGAGCTGGAAGAGGTGGATGTGCACAGAGATGTCTGGGCCTCCCTGTTCAAGCTGCTGCCCCCACGACCCGACTTTGGACAAGCGGAAGAGGATGGAAAATGGAGTCAAAGTCTATGATAAACTAAAGTTAGAAAATCACATCAGAGTAGTTGTTAAATTTAGTTTTTTTAAAGCAGATTTTTTTCTCAGCGGCATTTCGAAACAGTAGTTCATGCCTTTGTAACCATTCGGCTAGACTACTGTAACGCACTCTATACAGGAATCAGTGATTCCTGTATCTCTCAGCTTCAGAGGGTACAGAATGCTGCTGCAGGGCTTTTAACTGGCACATGAAAGTTAGACCACATTTCCCGTTTTAGCCTCCCTGCACTGGCTGCCTGTACATTCTAGTATTCATTTTAAAATTTTATTTGCTTTTAAAGCTCTTGATGTACTTGCTCCGCCCTATCCGTCCAAGTTGCTACATCCATGCACACCCTCTCGATCCCTCAGGTCATGTGATCAGCTGCTCCTCAGTGTGCCGAAGACAAAGCATAAGCTCAGAGGAGACTGTGCTTTTGCTGTGGCAGCTCCTAAACTGTGGAACGACCTTCAATGAACATCAGACAGGCCTCTTCCCCATCTGTTTTTAAGTCCCTTCTTGAAACTCACCATCTGAGATGTTGATTTTTAAATTATTTTATTGTCTGATTGTATGATTGTTTTATTAAGTGTGCAGCACTTTGGTTCTGTGGGTGTTTAAAATGCTCTATAAATAAAGCTGGCACGGTATACAGTAGTTGTAACTTTTTGCAGCCAGATGAGCATGAATGACTTTTATGACTTTTATTCCAAGGACCTCAGAGGGTCAAGTCCCGACTTGCATCATAATATTGTTCCCCTCTATACAGCGTTCCTATTTGCCACTTTGATTGTTTCTAACTGCTCCACTGCACATGATTTGCTATGTTTGCAATCACTTGGCAACAGAGGGTGTTTCTCAGCACATTCACCTCCGGAAAGGGTAAAACAATGACTGGAAGAGTCATACTGCCCTTCATTTATTAAGCAGGGAGTTGTAACACAGTCTGGCTCAACATTACTCAACCCTCGTCGTTTCCTCTTTTGTTTCCTCATGATGCACAGCGTGGGTAATGAGTTTCATGAAAAAGTTCCTTTCCCGGCCTGCCATCTCCCCATGGAAACAAAGGATACGTGCAGGTACGGTGGGATTCAGACTGTCGTCATCGGTGATATCATGAGGGGAAGTTGCGTTGGGTAGTCATGCCACTCATAAGTGTTTCCTTAGTGTAAATGGGGTGGGTAAAAATGTTTTAATACATTAAAAATCCTGAAAGTCTGTGCATTGTCTCCTGACTATGGCAAAGTGGAATATTTAGTCTCAATCAAAGCTCAAAGTTGACTAGAGAAATTGCATTTCCTGTGAAAATGCTGTGCGTATGTTTTTTTGTTGATTTTGCTGAAAGTTGATAAACAAGCTAAAGCTTACTTGAAATACACCATTTCACAAATTCCAAAAGTCACAGCAAGAATGTCCTGAATGAGTCGAATGTTGCGATGTATGAATTGTTGGGGAAAACGAAACGGCGGAATAAGTTAAGTGCCGAAAAAACATTCGGAGGAAAACTGGATCTCAATAATGAGAATGATTAAGAAACATTCACAATTCAAGAAATCTTTTGGTATCGACCATAAAAAAAACTTTAAAAAAACCTTTTAAATCTCTCCATCCCTCCCTCGGTTCGTCTCTAAAGGGTACAGTGGTTAGATGACTCCATTAAAATCCTGACTTTTCCTGAGGAATGGTCTCATAAACAGTTGGGGGCCCCAGCAGGGACTGGGCACCACATAAAGCTAACTAAACGCTCACTCCTGTATTCCACAGCCCAACACGAACGTTGGCGCTGGTCTTATTTGCACCATGAGACACCAAAGAATGCACAGCGGGGCAGCTAGCATCGCTTGTGACGCAATATGAAGGCTTGAGTCACAAACAGAAGAATGTCTTAAAATTTGTTTAAATAATTATAATACTGTAATACACTGTTGCGTTCCCGGTATTGACTATCATTGTTTTGATCCTAGAGCTGAATGGGCAACATTTCAAGTGATAGTTTAGATATTTTACAGTGGAAGTTTATAGAAAGGTTATGAATAAATAAGGTCTTACCTGTTAGGTTGTCGAACAGTTTCAGTTTAGGGCAGACTTGGGCACTAAATGGCCCGAGGGCTAAAAGTGGCCCTTGGTCGATCTGCTTCTGATCCCCGAAATACCTAATTTTAAAGAAAACCACTTTTAAATGGCTGAAGACCACCATATTTTATCAATGAATCTTTGAGTGTTTGAATTAAACTTCTTGGACAAATACATACAAAACTTTTGGATTAAGACTGGCTTAAATAACTTTTTTTTAAGTTGTTACACTTCCAGAATTAAACAGACCCTTAAAGACATC
>NC_056520.1:7370501-7381344 GCF_014905685.2 Nematolebias whitei | reverse complement strand
TATAATGTGTGTGTGTGTGTGTGTTATTTTGTCAAGCATGCTAACTATGCTACAACAAGGAAAAGTCTGTTCAAAGTTTTTATCCATCTTAAATCTGTCATTCAACACTAGCTCTTGTCAAGGGCGGATGCCTTTTCCCCCTCTCCCTCTCTGCCTTGCTTTGTCCTGTCCTGTCAGTGAAACTGCTTTAGAGACTCTCTTCGACAAATCTTCTGAATCATAATTCTGCTATAGATTTAGTCAGTTGGTCCCTCAACGCAATTGATAACATTTCATCGAAGAGAAGAGAGGCTTTAGGTGAATCGATTTGCCCTGTTGGCTCACACACAGCTGGATATCTCATCGACTTGGAAGACTTGACGATGTGTCTATCTCTGCTGTCAATTGCGGATGTTAAGGACGCATATATAATTGGATTTATGATAACTGGTTTTCTGTTTTCTGGATTCAGCTGGTTCCTGGTCTATCAACAAACAAGGAAGTCGTTGGCAGCAAATTTGGCCCTGGTCAGGCTGCTTGGTTTGTGCCTCGAGCACCCAGACTGAATTGCTTTGTGAACTTTGGCAGGATGGATCAGATCTCGGGGAATACTGTCAGGCACGGTCCAGTGGTGTGACCATTTAATTTAGACATTTCGGAACCGAGTGGACCAACACAGACTCAAGGTAGATATCAGTAAAAGTTCTGTATGTCCCCAAAACAATCGTGTTTATCTGAATTCAGCTCCTTGACTGGCCTTGACAGGCCATCTTATCTTAATTCGCCTAGAAGCTCTGTAAACCTTGATGCTCTGCCCCTCCCCCACTCTCCCACCAAGGAAGTCTACGGACCAATCAGAGGGGCCCGGCTGAATAAACATTCTGTCATAATTTCAGGACTCTTTGGATTCTATCTGACGTCGTGCTTGGTCATCCTCGGCTGTCCTCGGCACCCACCGAGAGTGTACGGATCTCTCCAGATGGAAAAATGTGAATTGAGCGATTTACCATTCTTATCGGAACTCTTGCAGTGCCTTTATGAGTGTCTCTGGACATGCTCACCGCCCTTACGTTGCCTTTCTTTTTTTTTTATTTTTACAAGGTTTATTTATGGATCTTAACCAGAAAAACTCAACCATCAGGTCCATGCACCAACCAACTGGCAACTTCTTGGTTGCCAGTTGGTTAGTTTACTTGTTATTTGCAAAATGGTGACACAGAATACAAGAAACTAATTACACGCAACCAGATGTGGTCCACTGTTGTGAGGTAAAGGACCCAAATTCAGGCAAAGCTCCAGTGGCAGGTAACTGATGGAAAGTAAAACATTAAAAAAAACACTTTCAAACTAAACCATAAGCTCCAAGTTGAACCACACATAAACAAACTCCAGAGTGACAGGCGAAACAAAAACTAAACTTGACGTGGGAGATTACCTAACCTAAACAGTGTCGAGGATCTGTTTCTTGTAGTTTTAGTATTCTATTTATATGGTTCGAAATAATATCATCATCTTAGTCATGTTGCTATTGTAGCTCAACTTTGAATGATTTATAGATTACCTTTGTCTGGTTTGAGGTCGGTTTTGATATTGAAATCTAAATGAAGCTCACTTTATAAATAAAATTTCTGTGTTCTTTTGACTTTATCCTTTACCATCCATCATTTTCCATTTGTTCCAGAGTCAGACCTTGAGGGCAGCAGTTTGAACAAGGAGGCACAGACATCTCTGTCCGCAGCCATCTCTTCCAGCTCCTCTGAGAGGACTCCAAGGTGTTCAGAGAGCAGCCGAGACATATTCTCTCCAGTAAATGGACTGTACTTATATAGTGCCTTTCTATCTTATTTCAAGATACTCAAAGTGCTTTACACTACAATCTGTGTCCTCATTTACTCATTCATACAGCACTCTACTAGATCTCTACAAAGCTAATTGAGCAAATCATTCTAGAATAGAATAGAATAGAATTCAACTTTATTGTCATTGCACATGTCACAGGTACAAAGCAACAAAATGCAGTTTGCATCTATCCAGAAGTGCTTAGCAAGAAACATAAATTGGTAGATATATATAGTACAATATACAGTAAGTTGCTTTGAATATGCTATAGGTATTCTAAAGAGACTATTCAGTGCTTTACATTCATACATTAGTGGGACACACATCAGAGGCAACGAGGGGTTCAGCGTCTTGCCCAGGGACACATCAGCATGTGACTGCTGGTGGATTCGAACCCCCAACTCTCGCATTGGAGGACGACTGCTCTAACCACTCAGCCGCTCCAGTGTGTCCTGGGTCTTCCCCGGGGTCTTCTTCCAGTTCAACATACCTGGAAAATCTCCATGTGAAGGCATCCATCATTATGAGATACCTGAACCACCTCAGCTGGCTCCTCTGGATGTGGAGGAACAGCCATTCTACTCTGAGTCTCTCCTGGGGAACTGAGCTTCTCACCGGATCTTTAAGGAAGAGTCCAGCTACCCTGCACATAAAACTCATTTAGACCGCTTGTATCTGCAATCCCATTTTTTCAGTCACTGCACAAAGTTTGTGACCATAGGTGAGGGTAGGAACATAGATCAACCAGTAATCAGAGGCTTCTCCTTGCAGCTCAGCTCCCTCTTTACCACCACAAACCAGCACAGAGACCACAATACTGCATGAGTTGCTTCAATCTGTCAATCTCACGCTCCTTTCTTCCCTCACTGATGTAACACAACCATTTACTTCTCCTTCACTTACAAGTCAAAACAGTTTTATACCAAGAAGAAAAAGGTAAATTTTCCTCACTCACACTTTTGCAAGACGGACACCTTTCTTCCCTCTCCTGTCCTCCTGCTTTTTTGCTCTCTTTCTTTTGTATCAGAGCTCCTATTAGCACATCTTCCGAATTGTAAACTAGTGTCATGGATCTGGTCAGCAGGACTTTCAACGCAATCAATTTTTTTTCTTCAGCAAAGCAACAGGGTCCTGTAGAGCCTTCATGCCCCGCTGAGATGCACGTGGCAAGGTACGGCATGGATCGGAAGCTGACGTGCCTTTCCGTATTGTCTCAGGAGGACACCAAAGATGTTTATATTATTGGAATCATGATAGCAGGTTTTTTACTTTTTCGCACCAGCGGCTACATAGGTTATCAGCTACTAAAGAAGACGCGGTAGCAGTTTCGGCCATGGCAAAACTGCTGACCCTGTGTGAAGGTTTGGTTTGTGCTTCAAGGACTCAAAATCAGCTGATTTATGAGCAAAACCGTAAGATGGAAGCGATTTGTGAGAATCGCAGGCCACTTGCAGCTTTGGAACTCGCCAGCATGTTGGGGACGACCTTAGAGGGAGCTAAAAAGCATGGACCAGTGGAATACCCACAAATCTGGCCATTTTGGATATTGAAAGTACCAGCAGAACTAAAGGCTGATGAAAAATAGTCTACCTGAAAAAAACAACAACTGTGGCTTATCTGAATCTGACTCCACCGTTTGGCCTCGAAGCAGGCAGTCTTGTCAAATTTATCCTGGGATGTGTGTAAACTAAGAAAAATCTGTCTATTGCAAGCCCCCACCACACTGAGAACTTCTGTGAATACTTATCAGAGCTGTACCAGCTGAGACCAACATCTTAACAGGACTATCTGGAAGTGCTTCATGGACAAATCTCACCGTCTTGTCTTCAAATGCATATGTAATGCGTTTATAAATGTGCATGCTGGTAGAGATTTTTTGATGTCTTAAATCCTGATAAGGACAAGGTGTGAAGAGATCTTTTTTTTGTAATACCACTATCCTCTCATCATGGCCTTTTCCCCTTTTCTATCTAAAAGAATAAGGGGTTGCACTCTTAGGAGCAGCAGCAACGTGCGCTCCGCCCATCTTTCTGTACAAAAATAATCTCACTCCGTTTCAGTACAATGATAAAGCTTATTCCGATTCTGATTCTAAATTATTATTATTTTTTTTTTTTTAAAGAAACAGTTGTTTTGGAAAAGTTACTAGCGATAGTCAGAATTATCTCTTGTTTGGACCAGCCATGATTTTCCACAGTATCACCACCTATTGGCCTGGCATGGGCAGCAGCTGCGTCTCGTGCTGGCATGCTCGGATAATCTCGTGTGGTGACTGTATCCTTATTTTGCAGTGTAGAGGCAGGAGCTACATGTAAGACCACCACCAACCACTCATGTTTTTTCTCCAACAGTGGTTCCTACCTATCTTTGATGCTGATTAAAAAAGAAGCTCCTCAAGATTGAAAGCTTGATGTGGACCAGCAGGACCAAGAGTCTCTTATCAGAGTGGAAGATAAGACCCTTGGACCAGTCTGGTGGGAGACTAACTCAATATAGAGGAGACCAATATCAGGTTTTTGGTCACTACAGTTCCTTTAAAGAATGAGGAGGATAAAGTAAAACTTACCAGAAAACCAGATTTAAAGACACAAAGACAGTTCCAGCTCTTCAAAGACTGACGTTAATGAGGACGATGAAGAGGATGGTGACCTAACCAATCCTGACTCTCCACTAAATAACTCATCAAACTCTGAATCAGAACAAAAAAACGGTATCAAAGACTGGAAAGAGAGCAGGGCTCCCGAGTCAGAGGACCACGCTGGTAACAGGACCATGCTGCTAACAAGACCACGCTGCTAACAGAGCCGCATTGCTAACAGGACCACATTGCTAACAGAACTACACTGCTAACAGAACCATGCTGCTAACAGGACCAAGCTGCTAACAGAACCACATTACCAACAGTACCACACTGCAAAGAGAACCACATTGTTAACAAGACCACGCTGCTAACAGAGCCGCATTGCTAACAGGACCACATTGCTAACAGAACCACACTGCTAACAGAACCACACTGCTAAAAGAACCATGCTGCTAACAGGACCAAGCTGCTAACAGAACCACATTACCAACAGTACCACACTGCAAACAAGACCACACTGCAAAGAGAACCACACTGTTAACAAGACCACACTGCTAAGAAAACCACACTGCTAAGAGAACCATGCTGCTAACAGGACCACATTACAGACAGTACCACACTGCAAGCAAGACCACACTGCAAGCAAAACCACACTGCTATTAGAACCACACTGCTAACAGGACCACACTGCTAACAAGACCATGCTGCTAACAGAACCTCACTGCTAACAGAACCACAGCGCTAACAATGCAATGTTGCTAACAGGACCATGATGTTAACAAGACAATGATGTTAACAGAACCTCAATACTAACAGTACCACTCTGTTAACAGGACCACACTGCAAACAAGACCACACTGCAAACAGAACCACAATGCTAACAGGACCACATTGCTAGTAGAACCACACTGCTAACAGTACCATGCTGAGAACAGTAAGTGTTTTCATGACACTTTTATTTTAATTGCTTTTTATTGTTGTATATTGTTGTCTGTCTAAAACAGGTCTCTTGAAAATGAGTCCTTGTGACTCAGTGAAACTAACTGTATAAATAAGGGTTAAATTTAAAAAATAAATAAATAATTACAACAAAGTTATTTTTATTTATTTATTTATTTTTACATTCCTGTCTGTACGGTTTATATTTTGTCAAACCGAAGAGGAACTTATCTGTTTAGAAATTACTAACAGAAGAGTGGTTCAAGCCTTTGCTGATTTGTCTATTATTGTTGTTGAACATCACTCCACCACTTTGTTGTCATGTACTGATAGATATTATTTATCTATTAGAAAAAGGAGTTCAACTAATCTCACCGTTGTGTACAACACTGTAATAAATATATTTCTTATGTTAAAGTGTTTAACAACTTGGCATTGATAGATAAACATACTTAAATAAAGCCAACCAGTCTGGATAACTTGAGAAACACATCGTTTGGGGTTACATAGACATTAACGATTTATGGAGCCAAATTTTCAGTCAAGTGGGAAATAGTGGTGACAGCGCATACTTTGACTTGGCATCGCTGGCAATGAACGTTTCGCCAAGATCAACAGCTAAACCTCAGACGTGGTTCTCTTTACACAATATCCTGCTTTAGAGGAATCAAGCATTGGGTACAAAACAGCTCTTCGGCTCATCCTCAACACATTATGTCCTTGAGCTTGTTCCAAAGTACCCGAAAGTGAAGCTACAAACTTGAGTTATATGTCCTCTTCCACTGTTTCCAAACGAGCCAGTGGCACAACCCTGAACCTAAATTACATATACAGATCTAACGCTGTTAATTTCTAGCCCTATTTACCTGAAAAAGCATAAATAGCAGCTTCATATACACACCAGTAATTATCCCTCAAATAAATACAAAGTACCTGCATTTAGTAGACCAAACTGCCCCTATGGACACATTTTATTCAATCAATGTATTGAGCATGAGTGTATCCCTAAGATACATAGTGGTATGTTTATTCAACTTTGCAGTGAATTACACAATACTGTCCTGTAGAAGCCTTTGTGAACCACTGGTTCAGTTAATCAGGGACCAACAGCTCCCACTGACAGTTCCAGTCAGTTTGGCTTTACGACGTTCACAGAAGCTCCTGACTTCTGGCAGTCTTCTAAGCATTTAATGCTGTATGAATGTCTGTCTCATTGCGCTACCAAGTCGTCATTTTTGGCCCTGTAGTTTTCTGGCCCCTACTTTGCTAAAGTGGCATTTGTGCTTTTCAAAAGAGGACCTTTATTTAACACAAATATTAATTCTTACGAATTATATGTTTCGCAATGCAAGACATAGCGCAGGGCAGATAATTATAATTCCTTCCCAGGCTTGAAATTATGCGAGATATTTGGAAAAGCGGGCCAAAATGTGTCCCAAATGGATCCAGAGTGGGAAAGGGTAAATACTCTCACTTAAGAAAAACACAGTAAATGTCATTAAACAGAGAAAAAAGCACAGCAGATGGCAATTTTACAAAGTATTGCAGAGACAGTAGAGGCCTCTCTAAGGAGGTGTTCTGTATGTGTCCAATAGAAAGGAGACCCAGTACACGCTGACGAGACTATGTCTCTTGGCTAGCCTGGGAACACCTTCCCCTGGAAGATGTTTGAGCCTTTCGTTCAACCTCCTGCCCTCGTGACTTAACTCCTAGTAGCAGATAATGGATGGTTGGACATACAGTAAGACTCAGTTAAGCAACATCATAACTTGCTCAGATCTTCCATTTGTTCTTCTAATGACCATCTTTTTATGGGTGGCATATCCTCCTCTCCATCTATAGCCCACACATAAGCCACCAAAGCGCAACAAGTTCTAGTGAATCCATGCCTAAAGATCTGGGTATACTTTACAAAACTTTAAGACATCGGTTCTCGCTGGTGTGATTTGACACCGTCTTTTTTTCTCATGGACTAATTATACTCGGAAAAAATGCAGGGGAGAACTTCTGATCAGTCCTTCCCCAAGTTCTTTTAATTTATTTGATTCTCTTTATCATTTTTGCTGGAACAGATGTAATTTTGGCTTTATTTTCCAACACCCTTGGCCAGCAGTTCCTCAGGAGACGCTGTTCAAAGAAATCAGCGTCTGAAGGCACTTTTTATAAATAAACACATCCACTAAGTTCTTATCAATCGCAAAATGCTCACTGCATACAGTACCTCATTGAGAACTAGTTCTGACTGGGGGTACTGCAAAAGAAAGGGGTTTGAGTAGAAAAATTTGCAATTTTCATCACATAGACATCAGTGAAACATGTTCTTTTAATTCTCAGAATATAAACTGCCTTGAGTCAGTTTAAGACATTAGCGTACAAAGTAGCGGACTGCGAGACCCCATTCCACCAGAGGGCACCCCAAAGAGTAACAATACTAGTTGTGATCTAGAGTAAAATTAGTGTGATTGAGCTGTGAAGTCAAGATAGGAATCATAGTAGCGATTGAGACCATCAACCGTAAATTAAAAATGTGACACTTAAAATATCCATAGGGGGAGGGGCAGAGTACATCAAACTTTGGTTCCCAAAATACTACATGGCAGCTCCCGTAAACCACATTCTGTTGGCTTCAATTTGAAATAATGAGAGAAGGCACAATATCTAGTATCCTCAATATAAACTCAAGGCCCGGAACCACATTGACACCTAAACACTAAGTGTCACCATTAAAAATGAATAAATAAAACAGCACCACGCAACAGAAATAGCTTATATAATAATCACACCTTGGATTTTGTTCATACGTGTACAAATTAAACTTGCTTGCAGACTTTCTCTGTTCTATCAGACTGTACTGATGCACAGCAGGGTACAAAAATCATACATTGCACTAGGGAAAATGACAAAGTTACCAAGTGTGTCTGTTTTGTCACGAGCCGTCTTTCTTGAGATTTGTACACTTCAAATTGGAGAAATACCCACTAAATTGTTGCTTTAGATGTACGATGCACTGTTAAGCTTGGACAAGGACGAACAAGTGTTGCTGAGATGGAAGGAGAAAAATGTGCTTAGCAGGAAATGGGGTCCCAGAAGAAATTCTGCTTAAGGGCCCGATAAAATACTGGTCTAGCCCTAAAGGAGGTTTAAAAAAAAAAAAAAAAAAAAAAAGCAGACAGTCTGACGAAGCCTTTCGTGGAAAACCGGTTTTCACATAGGTTCACTTCCATGAATTTTTCTGCTACACACATACACACACATAAATTCACAATTATAGGTGGTCATCGCAAGCACATGCCTGACTCACACACAAGAACATGCTGTTCTCCGTTTGACAAAAAACCAAACACATGCTTTGAAGGGCCTTGTTTGAAGGGGGTAGGTGCATGAATGAGGGGTTACCTTGAAAAAAACAGTTATGTGACTCAGCAGGTTCACACACAGCGCCAAGTATTTCTGCGTGCATGTGGCCTTCTGGGTGTGAAGCACATGAGCTTTCCGGTGCTGGAAAGCATGCATGTCCAAAAGCCAGTAATATTTTTGACATTGGCTCGGTCCGTTTCTCCACTATCCCTTTCTGAATCCCGGTTTCTTACATAATTATGCTTCTTCTCCAGTTATGCAATGGTACTCTTCAGATGATAAATGAGCTGGGGCATCATTGGGAACCTTGCTCTTGCCTATGTCAGCACAGAGTCCTCGAAATCGGTTCACATTTCTCCTAAAGTGTGTTGGAGAGACAGGAAAAGGAAAAAAGGAAAGCAGCAAATTGAGATATTGCGCTCCTGTGTGGGCTGAAGAGGACGACAAAGCACTCAGAACACAGAGTGAGATCAAAATGAGACAGAAAGAAGCCGAGGACCAGTGTAGGCCAGACAAATACGAGCACAGGACGACCCAGTGACAGAGTGATGAGCCCAGAGGAAGGATTTTCCACGTTGTACCTCCTCTGCTCCTGCTCTAGTGGTGCATCTTGGTTGTCTGGATTTTTGGCTCCTGCTCAGGTTGTTACTCACACTCAATGCATCACCTCCGTGCTCTCCAAGCGTTTCATCTTTCTTTGAGAAGGGAGGCCTTTCCAATGAGGAAGATGCAATAACTGCTGTAATATGTCAGTCATTGCAAAATAAAACAAGAGTACCGCATATGGCACATTATACACCCATCAACAAACTACTATACAGCGATGGTCATAAGTAAAGACCTCGCTTTAATTTTCCATCAACCCACCTTGGAGCTGGGGTGATGGAATAGTGTATGCGACACTCCATCTAGTGATGCATATGTTTATGAAGTTTCATTAAATTATGTTGAGTGGATCAGAAGTTATGGGGAGACGAGACAAGGCTATGAATTTATGGACGGATATTAGACCATAATCCATGCCACCTTCAACGGGCATATAAAAATCTGTAGTCATCAAAAAAGATGCAATCAGATTCTATTTTAATCCTGTAATCCTAATTAATCCTGAATTATTTAATTTAGTTAATGTGAAAAAGCATGATTTTGACCTTTGTGGTATTTAATCCAGAGGTGTTGCAAACTATGATAAATTTAAAGGCATTCTGGGTGTTTGTTTTCAAGATCCTGCTGTTTAACGTGGTCCGTCTGATACGTTACCAAACAATGACATTTTCACCCAATGGTGAATATTTGAAATTTACAACAGAGCTGTTGGATTGGATTGTTTGAAGGCAACAAAGGAACAAACAGCCTTATTTAGAGCGATCAGTCAGACATTCTATAAAGCGTCAAAACGTGAATGATCATTCCAGAGGAAGATATGCAATCAAAGTAATGAAAATTGAAGTTTGTAACCTATTTTATCAATCCACTTAAACAAGACTAGATTTATTTAATTCGCAACACATTCCTAAGGCACAGAAAGTTGTGCACCGGCCTTCTTGCATTAAACTCCGTGCCCTCCGAGGTCCACGAGTCATTTCAGACTCTCGGGCACACGAGCTTCTTTCTCCTTGGAATTATAAAGGTTTTTTTTTTAAGCTTCACGCAACCTGGCAGCGTTTATAGTTAAGGGTTTCTCTTCCTGAGAGTGCACACCCCACCACCTCTAGGCGCTCTGTTGAAGAATGCAAGGTGCAAGGGCAGCAATTTCCCCCTGCACCACTGGCTGCCCCAACACGCCACCCCAAACACATAGGCCGTCATTACCACACATTTGGACATGCAGAACGAAGAAGACAGTCTTAGAGATAGGTGTTGTGTATGTATACGTATTTTCATTTGGACCTACAGAACAAATAAGACAGTCTTAGAGATAGGTGTTGTGTATGTATACGTATTTTCATTTGGACCTGCAGAACAAATAAGACAGTCTTAGAGATAGGTGTTGCGTATGTATACGCATTTTCATTTGGACCTGCAGAACAAAGACGACAGTCTTAGAGATAGGTGTTGCGTATGTATACGTATTTTCATTTGGACCTGCAGAACAAATAAGAGTCTTAGAGATAGGTGTTGTGTATGTATACGTATTTTCATTTGGAC
>NC_056520.1:7326513-7370491 GCF_014905685.2 Nematolebias whitei | reverse complement strand
ACAGTCTTGGTGATAGGTGTTGTGTATGTATACGTATTTTCATTTGGCCCTGCAGAACAAAGAAGACTGTTTTTGGAGATACGTGTTGCGTATGAGATACATATTTTCAGCCACTCTGATCCAAATGAACATAACTTCATATTGTGTTTGTCCAGGTGCGTAGCATCAGACTCCGAGGCTTTAGTGGGGGGATTCAAAGGGGGTTTATGGGGGGAGGAGGTCTCATTTCAAACATAACACAAAAACACAATTAACCCCCATGACATACGAGAAGCACTTCCTGAGCTTCGGCTATACCAGCACTTTCCCCCGCCAGCCAGCACTAGTGAGGGGGTCTATTGTGAAAAGGTGTGTTTACTTAAGCTCACGTTCAAGTATTTGGCACAAACCTGCACCCCCAGTTCCCTCCATCTTCACTGCACACTCAGGAGATTTTTCAGATGAAGTCCAAATGACTTATGTCAGGTAAAAAAAAAAATTTTAAATCATCGTCCACTTCAACCCTCAGCACCCCCCGAGAGGCCGAACATTGTTTTGTCTGAATACTAAATGGCAGTTTTTGTTGCACGCCCCCCTCCCTATAAATGCCGTAAAATAAATGGCAGGGCCGCAGCGTTTTAACGTTCCGAGACGGAGCGGGCAACAGAGAAAACAAGCAAATGCCAGGCAGAAACTGGGCGACTGGTAGAACGCAGGGCTCGGCTGTTTGTTGTTCCAGATGGTCGCACGCCTCGGCTTCAGCTTGGAAATAAAAAAGGAGAAAAATCTCAAACACGAGGGAAAGATTGGAACCATGTTCAGACTGCTTTTGCACATCTCGTCCACTTGAATACAACGATTTAGGTGGAAAAAAGAGATTTTGCTAAAATGCTTTTTAATGTTTCGGTTTGTTTTATCTTTTGGGGAAAAAAAAAAAAATCAGCCACACTTTTTTTTTGTCTGTTTTTTATAAATTTATTTTGGGTGCAGTCAAACTATTTTTTCATGACAAAGTCTAAAAATCCTTTTTTTTTTTTCAAATGCTCTCAAATTCACAGTAGCTTTCCTTCACTCACGTTCCTGAAGGGAACAATTGTCCACATTTAAATCCATTATAAATGCAACATTTAATTCTATATTTATCTTGTCAGAAAATAATGCATTCCTCTCAGTAATGATTGTTTTCCTTTATACTGCTATCCCTATACTTCTAATTTCTGTATTAGCCCACTAGGTGGCGCTCCTCTTTTATATTTGAGAGCCTCTAAAATTCAGCTCACCGTAGAAGCCGTCTATCGACAAGATGTCGCCGAGTCCCGCCTCTCGTCTCATCCAACAAAACTATTTTAGTTTAGACGTAACAAGCAAAAACTCACTTGCATGTCGCACAAATAAACATTCAGTTAAAATAATAATAATCCTGAATGCATGCAGGCTGCAGAATCGGACGCTCCACGGCTCAGAACGGCCGACTCTCTTTGGTCTCCCCCAGAGCAGGACGACGTTAGAGGGTGCACTGTGCTCCTGTAGCTCGTTAGTATATCTGGATCAGTAAAAGCAGAAAACAGAAAACGGTGTCCATGCATAGAGTTTTTATGTTAAAAATAAATTAAAAAAAAACCTAAACCCTCCATGTCCAATCATTGAGCCACACGATCCTCGTTTTTCGGCTACCAGATCTGAAGGGTCCGGTGGGCTGGAGGGTCTTCACAAAACTTCAGAATGAAATTTGTAAAAAAAAAAAAAATTGTCTTTCGGCTGCTCCCTTCTTCAGGGGTCGTCACAGCGAACCAACTCGCACGAAGACTTAGCGATTGTTGTTTTTACACCGGATACCCTTCCTGACGCAACCACAGACCACTGAGCTACCACAGCTCTCTGTGTGGAGCAGAGAGCTGCCATGTAGGGAGCAGATGGTGGGGTTAAGGGCCTTGCTCAAGGGCCTAGAGTAGGGCAATTGAGGGTGGAGATGTGTGGGTGTTTTACCTTTCCTGCCCACATTTTGATGTTGATAATCTGGGAAGTTGAACCGACAACCTTCCGATCCCAGACTAGCCTCCTCTAACCTCTGCACCACCAAAATTAATTTAAATAAATTTTATTTATTCCAGGCTGAGATAGCTCTAAAATATTGGCCACTTTATTGTACTTTATTGTTTTTACGCTTAGTGGGTCACTTTCCTCGTCAAAAGGACGATACGAAGTTTAAAGAAACGTTTTGGCTTATTTGAATACTATCGATTAATAAAAAATAGTTCTTGATTAAAAAACGCGCTATTAAATGAACTTATCGCTGAATTTACTAATTTTATTTAGTGTAACGATGCCGATCTGAGCAGCTCTCAGTCGAGTTTTGTATTTCCGTGAGGTTTATACGCCTCATGTTACGACTTTGAGGAACGAGTGTTGAAAAAGCCGCCCTCTTCCGATTTTCTGTGAACAAAATTAATGAGCCCCCCCTCCCACCCCCCTGTTATTAGACATGGCTGATCCCCTAGCGCTTTAGCGCTGTAGCTCAAGTGCCATTTTTTGGACCTTCTAACACAAAACCACCTATTTGTGGTTGCCTGCGGTGTGGTGTGTAATCAAAGCCTTGTCCTGTGGAAAAGATAAATGCGTGTTTTGATACGAGCGTATGGGAGCAGAGGTGGATGCCACATTTGGTTTGATGCGTGCGTTTCGGGTGGTGGGAACAGCTGGCCGCGGCTTCAGCACCTCATGTCAGCAGAAACAGCTGGAGGTGTCACCGTTGGAACATAACACCTCCAACAGCTGGAGAGAAGAGCAGCGGTGGGGGGAAACAAGCGGGGGAAGGAGCCAAAGATATTGACGATGAACCCAGTGGAGCATCATCCAAAGGTCACGAGGCAGAGAAGTTTCACCCCATTAAGTGGGAGAGAAATGGTTTGAGGCCCCCCTCCTCTTAGCTCTGCGGTTGCAATTTCCCCTTCCTCGTTGTAACCAGAGTCCAGGCCTCTCGTAGAAAAACACTCCATCTGTGGGCTCGCAATGCGCTTTGACGTCAAAAGGGTTTTCCCAAGAGGCCTAAGGGACCCTTCTGAACAGCGCCGGCCCACGTCAGCAGGGGTACGAACGCCAGATCTGTCGTCTAACCGCTAAATCACTTCTACGCTCGGGCCGTGTGGTTCGAAACTCCTTTCGAGATGGAGATTTCGTGTCCAGATGTTCAACGATGTGTGTTTTTGTTGCTTTTTATCATCTCTGGTTCGTCTGGATGTCTTTCCGTTTGCATGCGTTCGATCCAGTTGAGTTTTAGTGCTCGCAGCGTGCAAAACTCCCCTTCCAGCGTGCCAGTTCACAAACGCATCGGAGTGTTGTCATCCCACATCTGAAGACTTCCAACTTTTTTAATGGAAATTATGAATCTGAACAAAAACAGTCACTATAAATTAGTTTTCTAGCAGGTTTAGTGTTGCAGTCAGGTGTATACATACCTATGCATATATACATAAAAAACATCCATTAACTTTACCAGCTTCTTTATTTTAAAGTCATGGGGGTCACTGGTGCCCATGTCCATCCAGCACTGTGTGAGAGGCGGGGGACACCCTGTACAGGCCACAAGTCCATCTCAGGGCCACATAGAGACAATACTACACAAATGCATGTACATATGTACATGATCATACATATATGATCTTAGCCTTTAGCTCGCACTTCTGATCAGAAATAAACTGTTTCTTCAAATAGAATTACCATATTCTTTAGCATATAAGTCGCTTTTTTTTTTTTTTTTTTTTTTTTTTTCATAATTTGCATGCCCTGCAACTTATAGGCCAAAGCGACATATTTATGGATTTTTTTTCCCATTTTTATAAACCAATTTTTGGCTGAGATATGACCGTTTTCATTAATTCTGACCGAAAGAAAAAAGAACAGTACCACTTTCAGCCACTAGATGGCAGCAGAGTAGTAGTAACAGTAAGGCATGCCATTGTATCATGTAATAGGTAAATGTAGCTATAATGACAAATTCAAAAAAGCTCAAGACAAAAACAACTGGACTTTATTGATTATACTTTATACTTTGTTTTTGTCTTGAAATTTTTTGAATTTACCATGTCCTGGATGACTGAGAATCTTCACCAGCTATTAATGACACATTCGGCTTGCCATAGTCTCCCCACCTTCGTTCTGCTCGCTGCTTGGAACAACCTCAGCTTCATTTTGCTGCACCGCCCCGGCAAAATGTGGTTAATTTGACCATTAAAGTGCATTTATTAAGTAAAAGTTCAACTGAGACGCACATTTGCTATAATTTCGAGCAAACAATTGTTTTTAGGTGGTCATCTTGTTAAATTTCAAAGAAATAAACAGCGGCTTGTCCCTCTGCATGCACGCTTGTGCAAATCAAGTTTTGAAATGCAGCTGATTTGACCATCAAAGTGCATTTATTAAGCAAAAGTTCAACGGAGACACACATTTACTATAATTTTGAGCAAAACAAATAATTAAAGTCCATGCTCAATAATCCAGGTATACAATCCAACATTTTTCAGTCAGGTCATCTGGACAGTTTCCTTTTGTTGTGCTGAAACGTTTCACCTTCCATCCAGAAGGCTTCATCAGTCAAGGAAACGCACAACAAAACTGATTTTTCCCCCAACAGCTTACTCCAAAGTGGAACAAAACCAGTTTTGCTTGTTGACAGTCGTGTCAAACTGGTTGAAAACAATAAAGAAACTGTCCAGATGTCCTGACAGAAAAATGTTGGATTGTATTCTGGATTATTGAGCATGGACTTTTGTTGTTTTCAACCAGTTTGACATGACTGTCAACAAGGAAGAGGGCTGGCAATGGAGGAGGGGGCGTACCAAAGAGACCATCTTATCACAAGCAGAACTGGTTTGTTCCACTTTGGAGTAAGCTGTTGGGGGAAGAATCAGTTTTGTTGTGCGTTTCCTTGACTGATGAAGCCTTCTGGATGGAAGGTGAAACGTTTCAGCACAACAAAAATAAACTGTCCAGATGAGCTGACTGAAAAATGTTGAAAACAAATAATTGTTTTTAACTGTTAATCTTGTTAAATTCTTGTTAAAGTCCTCACGTGCACGCTCCCGCAGCCGCCATTTGGCAGCCCATCGATTTTTGGCACAACACCGGCCCACATTTACGGGTTGTCAGCGGTGATGTGTAACAAACGCGACGCGTCAGCGGTGACGCATAACAGATGCGACGTATACGGCGAAGCCACTTATTTATTGTTTCTTCCACTTTTTTTAGACATATTTGGACTGATGCGACAGTGCAACAAGTACGTTGGAAATTACGGTAATTGAAATAACCACCTACAAGTAAGATCAATAGTTTTGACCATTTTCACAGACGTCCACTCCTATAGACCTGAACTACCCGTTCATGGTTGTTCTTTCCTGTTAACTGCAACGTCCTCACTCTGAGCTGAAACACAAACGCCTGTGAAAGGTCCTTTAGGGGTCAATAACAAACTAGAGGGGTGATGGACTCATCAAAACACAAAGTCTGGTACAATCTGTCCAGGAAAGAAAAAAGCGTCAACAAAACTAAACAGAAATTGGTCCGGCCCTCTCATCTCGGCACCATGTGGCCTCCTTTGCAAGCAGGCTGGAAAAAGGTGGCAGGAGCAGCTCTGCTCTGTAATCAGAGCCTTCTCTCTGCGGACTAACAGCCGAGTCCCAGAGCTTTCATCCTAATGACCACCTTTAGGCAGCTTCTGTGAGGGACCCAAACGGGGCTCAAAGCCTGAAAATACCTGCTGCTGGAGGGGTCAAGAATGTTGAGGGATTCTTGAGTCAATCTGATCAACGGGTACTTTAAATCCACTTCCACATACGGCTGGAGAAAAGGTTAATAAACAAGAGTGCACGTGTGTGGGTGTTAAAAAAATGTTTGCACGCTGGCAGAGCCTGCAGGTGGAGCGCAGAGCAGGAAATTTCCTGCTGGGCGTAAAGTCATGGATCTCCTCAGAAAAGGGAAACGTTCCCGACAGCGTCCCACGCACAGCAGGAACCGGTCTCACCTCGAATACCAGCTCTGTCCAGGTGTCACGGGTGCTGGATGGATTCTGCTTCTCAAAAAGGTGGGGGGTATTTTTTTTCCCATTATCACGACACCTTTAAACCACGGATAATAGCTCCTCCTCCTGCTGGTGCCGGGGAACGGTGGACGCACCGCGGGCCTCTGATTCGTCGCCATCGACGGCATCGTCTTCGTAGCCGCTCTACTTTTTGAACTCGTTGAACTTTTGACCATTCCAAAAGATAAAAATGACTTTTCTTCTGAGTCTGACCTTGTTTTTTTTGTTTTTTTAGGGTTTAACAAGATTTGCTATATCGCTTCACGCCGGCCAGAGCTTCTGGCTTTATCCGTGCACCTTAAAGTGACGCATTGCGAAAGAATGCTTTTCATCATTTTGAGAGATAACTATAAACATCTTTTTGACAAATATACAAATAAATCACTAGCAAATATACACTCCAGAAACAAGGTTTCAACCTAGGATGAAGGTTTCCAACCTTCTATTCAACCTTGGGTAAAGAAATTACTCTAACTTACCTACCTGCCCACTCTCCACCTTCCTCTCCCCCTGGACTCCTGATCCACCTGGAATCTAGAAAAAAAACACAAGATTAAACTCAGTCACTGTTGAGATAATCTCTTTGGTATTACGTCAGAGCAGGGGTTCCTGCTCTTCTATTCGTTTCTAAACGTGGCTACATCTGGATAACGAGATTTTCAAACAAACTGACTTGTTGCAGAGTTCATGCTTCAAATTAATACATTTATTTGAGGAAGTGATTTAGAATGATCAATTGTGTGGGTGGCTGTAATTACACTAATCCCAAAAGATTATCCCAGGTGTTTTAGAGCAGGGGTGTCCAAAGTTTTTATATGTGGGTCGAAACTGTCAAGATAAAGGGAATAGGCCAAATAAACAAAAGTTTACCAATTTTGGTAGAGAAAGAGCTCTAAAGTGTTGGTCAAAACATTAAAAGCCACCATAAATATTTTTTTTAACATTTAGGCAACATAAAACCAAGAAAGCATAGTTTCCTCAAATGATTGGGGTGGTCCACTTTTGTATAGTATATATGGCGGTGGCCATCTTGGAATTGATGGGGCAACCCAGTTATTTTTTTTAAGCGAACATTCTTACACGTAGATGCAGCCACACAGCAAAATGGAAGCCAGTACCTCATGTATTTTTCAAGTTCAGATGGTTGGATTGGACCAAAAAAAGGACGAGAAGATTCCGTTATTACCAAAAATGTAACTAACAGCAGAAATATGGTGGGATAACAGGAACATTTAGTAGCTAATTATAGGAGGCCACATCAAATGAGAGCAAAGTATTCTGTATTTTTGACCAGTTTGGTTTCCCTTACCTAGTTTTTAAAGAGATTTTAAGCCATTTTTCTGCAAAAAACAAACATTTTTAAGAGCTTGCCACGTTTGATGTTTGCTTCAGACTTTGTGTGGCGTCTTAGATACTTATTGTCCGCTTCTGCCGTGAATAACTTCCATCAAATCAAGCTTTATGGACACCGTTAGTTGTCTGTTCTGACATATGAGCATAAAGGAGAGTAATGGGAGGATTGCTGCAGAAAACTAGGTGCATGTTAGTTAGGACCATGCTGCCCCCTGAAGACCAGGAGAGGAACGTTCAGACGTCAAACCAAGACACCAAACATCTGGTGACTTTTGACTCGAGGTGAGTTCACAGAAAATCTTGTTTTAATCCAAGTTTCAAGTTAATGCAACACAAATTCTAAGGTAGGACCATCAGTTAAAGCTCAGTTCTGCTGACTTATAACATCCTCGTCTTCTTTCGACTGCTGCCGTCTTCAGGGGTCGCCACAGCAAACTGACTCGCACGAAAACTTGGCGATTGGTTTTTACGCCGGATGCCTTCCTGACAACTGCAGACCACCGAGCTACCCTGTGGTGGGTATCTCTACTTTACTTAAGTAGAGTTAAACGTGGGTACTTTTGACTTTTTCTCAACTACATTTTACATCAAGTATCTGTACTTTCTACGACACTACATTTCTATAATGCGTTGTGTTACAAGTTACATTCACGTTGCGTTTTTTTAATTTGTCCGTTAGTTTGAAAGTAACCAATGGCGAGAGGGGAGTTGGTCCATTGAATCACTGCAAAGTGGTCAGGTAACGTTAGACACGCCTTCAAGAAGAGCTGGACCAGTGACGTATATTCTAGTCTATACGTCATTGAGCTGGGTGCACCCGCAGCACCGCCAACACCCAAAATGGATTCCACCACGGAGAGTCGGCCAGAAGATACTCACCACCCATGGCCTTATTGAAAGACTATTGAAAGACTGTTGAAAGACTATTGAAAGACTATTGAAAGACTGTTCAGTCCAGCAGAACAGATTCTCTCTCCCAAAAGAGTCAGACTGGACTCAAAAACTTTGAAAACCAACTTCTTCTGAACTTGAACAAGAAAATCTTGCTGCAATATTAAAATGTCTCCTAACATCCATGAACTGACACAAGAGATGTCTCCAAATGTCTCGACACTCAGGTCCAAGTTTTGAAAATAGTGTCAGGAAGTTAAAATATTGTTCAGTATTGACCCATTATAAAGTCGACTAGACAGTATTTTAACTAGAGTTGACGACAAACTGGAGTTTAAATGATCTGTTCCTTTGTTAGGTCTAATGCTCCTTTTTTCAGGCAGAAAACTTTTACTTAATGTGTTTACTGCAGTTAAAATGACACATTGGTTTTGATTTGTGTTAAATAAAAACTTCCAAAGCTATAATCATTCCGCTTTCTTATTTTGCTTAATGGCATTTAACTCATCCCTGAAATTCTGACACACAGAATCACAAGTCCAGGTGTGAACTGTGTCACACAATAAAAACATGTATTATCTGCAGCATTGTTCTTTAAAATGACACAACACTATTAATGTATTAAAGAAAATATACATACAGTAGGCACACAATATTATAGACCATTGCATTAGGTAATACATTCAACAAGTACTTTTACTTTTAATACTTTTAGTATTTTTAAAAGCAAGTACTTATTTACTTAAGTAAAATGTTAATGTGGTACTTCTACTTTAACTAGAGTACATTTTTTGGTTTGTTTATTTGTACTTTTACTTAAGTACAGTGGTTGAGTACTTTCTCCACCACTGCAGCTACCACAGCCCTCTGTGTGGAGCAAGGAGCTGCCATCAAGAGCACCCGGGGGAGCAGATGGTGGCGGTTAAGGGCCTTGCTCAAGAGCCCAGAGCGGTACAAACGAGGGTGGAGGCAGGTGTGGGTGTTTCACATTTACCACACACATTTTAATGTTGTCAGTACAGGGAGTTGAACCGGCAACCCTCCGATCACAGGCCCACCTTCTCTAGCTTCTGCGCCACCAGTCCCCCACTTTATAACATCCTCTAACTAGCTGGAAAAAAATCCTTAAAGGCATCAAGAAGCCCATCTTCATGACGCCACATTTTTTTTCAGGATTTGTGTTTTTTTTTTCTCGTAATATTGTCAATAAAGTCGAAGCAAAGTCACTTTCAGAGGAATAAAATTCATTAGATGTGGCACATAACTACAGCGAGACGTCGTCTACAAGCTACATTACCACAAGAACCACTGTTGAATGCAATTAAACGTCAAAACGTGCTTCGCCTGCTAATAAATCGTTCCACGTGGCCACGGCGCTCGCTCCGTTCCGTGCAAACGTCCTATTTTCGAGAACAGAGTGGCGATGTAAAACATGAATGAATAAAATGTTTTACAGCTGACCATAAGCAGCCGACATGGTGGCTGTAATAAAGAGGTTTGTTTCATTGCTCGTATGGTTTTGGACTGAAATGAAGGGTCAGAACTGGATCCTCGTGCTTGACATTGCACCCCGTGTTGTACCCGCGAGTTTCAATCTGCCGATTCAGATTTCCTCCTCTAGCTTTCCTCTCTGCTCTTCTCTGTCCACCGGTGGGTGAGTGGGTAGGAAGTGGCTGTTAGAGTCATAACAAGACGGGTGGAAACGAGTCAGACATGCGGACGAGCCCCGCTGCTTCGCCCACCTCCTGATTACTTTACAATGTGACAAAAACCACTCGGTTTTGTTTCAGCGCGTGGTGACACGCTGAGACGCAACCAGAGGACATGGTTTCTTTTTTTAAAGGGAGCTCAGACAAGTTGAGCATCAAAAAGGTCCGGGAAGGCGAACAAGCAGGTCAAACTAAACCCACCGTCTCACTAACGAGCCGAGCAGCCATCAGAGACCTCCAAACCCAACTTGTATTGAGATCCTTGTCAGTCAGGCTGGTTGGAGCTTCTCTTCGACCGTTACAAAACCATTCTGGTTTGCTATTCTACCAGTGGTTTCTGAGACACCTGTGCAACAATATGCATCTTAAGGCACTGCTAGATCTGGAATTTTGTGCAACACCGTTGTGTAGCTACAGTGCTACATATGCAATGGTATGCAATGCTGTTATTGTGAGTTTCACTCAGTCCTCTGTGAAGAGTAAGCAGCTAATGATTCATTGTTGGGCACTATCCATTGTTAGTGCCCTAAAAATGAATCGTTAGTGCCCTAACGATTCATTTTTAGGGCACTAACGATTCATTGTTAGGGGACTAATGATCCATCTTTAGTGCACTAACGATCTATTGTTGGGTATTATCCATTGTTAGGGCACTAACGATTCATTGTTAGGGCATTAACGATTCATTGGTAGGGCACTAACGATCCATTGTTAGGCTAATGGTCCTCTTTTTACATGCCAACAGCTATTTTTTTTATTCAACTTTTATTTATACAAGTTAACCTTACTGAGTCACGAGGACTCACAAGAGAGACCTGTTTTAGACAAAATCACAGATAAGGTACAGACAACGATAAACAACAATAAAATAACAATAAAATTAAAATAAAAAGATATAATTCATGTAAACATAATTTATAAAAAAACATAATTTATGTTTAAATCCTCCCACCGAGGAAGTCTATGTACCAATCAAAAATACTTTATTAATCCCAAAGGGAAATTATTTGTTGTTGCAACTCGTGATCCTCATTTCATTAAGAGATGTTATAGATGCTGATGGCTGTAGACAGGAAGGATCTCTTGTAAAGGTCCAACCCACTGTGGATCCTAAGAAACTGGCTGCAGATGCCGTCCGATCCATCCACCCAGACTCGGCTGGCCTCTCGGTTCCCCCGGGCTGTAGGACCACCCGAATGCCGGGCAGAACTCCTCCCAGAGCGATGGCCACACCTCCCAGCAGCCTGCAGAACTCCTCGTCGCTGCGGACAGACAACTGTAGGTGCCGAGGGACGATCCTGTCCTTCCGCTGTCATGAGCCATGTTTGCTGCTAGTTCCAGGATCTCAGTGGTCAGGCACTCGAGCACAGCTGGCAGGTAGATGAGAATCCGTCCACAGAACATCCTTTTCAACTCATTTGAGATTTGGGGCTGTAGTTGGGATATTATTTGAGCGTTTGAGATGTTAATCAGCTGCTCCTGGTTGTAGGAAACTGCCTTGTTGCCATGGTTACGCATCATAACAAATGTCCAAAACTAAAAAAGTTTCAGTAAAAATCCTTCCAGCTGCACAGCATCTGATACCAGAGGAAACAATCATCCAAAAAATGTGATTTACATCCAGAAAAAGAGTAATTAAAGTTTCCAAAAGCAAAATCTCAGAATGAAATTAACAGAGCTGCTCCAACATGCAGCCACCTTGAGCAGCGCAACCAGAGGGGCCCGGCTGAAGAAACATTTTGCCATTATTTCAAGACTCTTTGGATTTATCCGACACCGTCCTTGGTTGATCTCGGCAACCCCAGACTGCTTACGGATCTCTTTAGAGGGAACTGAGCAATTATACCACTCTCATTGGAACCCTTACCCTCTGCGAGTGTCCTAGGACATACTCACCGCCCTTGCGTCCCCTCTCCCTGCGTAATGTCTGTGTCACTATGTGCTTGTGTGCAAGTTTTTTTTTTTGTTTTTTTTTTTCCATTTTTAGGCCATCTATCTTTGGCCAAAGACTGAGAGCTTGTTAGGAATTTTTTTTTTTGCCCCCAAAACATATGTTGTCACTTTCACCCCTTTTATTGTCTGTCTAAACAGGTCTCACTTGTAAAAGAGTCTTTGTGGCTCAATGTGATTTATCTGTATAAATAAAGCTTGAATTGAAAAATTAAAAAAAAGGTGTCTCAGAAAGTTGGTCTTTATAAGATCAAACTGTTTTTTATTGCCAGCTGTGGAGCGAAGAGGAAAATTAGAAAAATCTTTCGTCCATCTTGTGACCTGGATAACTTGAAAATAAGTGAGATAATGACTTCTGTTTTGGAGTGTGGCTGCAACAAGGCATAAGACAGATTTATTTTGAAAATTGGATTGCCACGCCAAAATCCAAGATGGCCACCGCCTTATTTACATGTCCCTCGTCTCAAGGATTTGAGTTGTGATGTTTGTAGTTTTTGAAATGGGTGTTTTTCTGGATTGGAATTGAACAGGGTGTAAACACAAATGTTTTTGATGCAAGATATTCAAGTGGGTAGGAGTTACACTGTGGAGAAAAACAGTGGGAGGTGTATTTTTTTGCTTATTTGGGAAGGTAAATGGTAAATGGACTGTACTTATATAGCTCCTTTCTATCTTATGAAGACACTCAAAGTGCTTTACAATCTGTGTCTTATTTACCTATTCATACGTCACTACTATATTTTTTACAAAGAATAATTAGTGCTTTTATCACATTCATACACCAATGGGACGCACATCTGAGGCAATGAGGGGTTTAGTGTCTTGCACAGGGACACTTTGGCATGTGACTGCTGGTGGAATCAAACCCCCAACTCTCGCACTGGAGGACGACTGCTCTAACCACTCAGCCATAGCCGCCCTTAAAGGTGAAGAGTGATGGAGCCTGGTGAGCGGAGAGACCACTTTTATCCACCACCAGGTAGAGTCGGAGTCTAGGTCGGGCCGGTGCTGGCCTTGATCCCCATAGATTAAACCTTGGCCACCCAAATAACTTCAGAAAACTACTTATTGAGTCATCCTACGCTTGTTACCTCCACCAAGTTTATGTTTTCGGTAGTGCTGGTTTCTCTGTCTGTGCACAAGATGTTACTGCATGAGCGACCCTAGGGTCTTAGCAGAGGTGTGCGCTCTCTGGATGTCTCTAGTTTTTCCCAGTTATCCAGCTTTTACATACAACTGAATATGGCATCAGCCATCTTGGATTTTGATGTGGCAACCCACTTTTCAATAGGGACCTTTCTTACACCTAGATGCAGCCACACACTAAAATGGAAGTCGGTACCGCAATTAATTTTCAAGTTATCCGGCTCACAACACAGACGGACATTTGGGAGGTATTTCCAGTTCCCCTCCTCGCTCCTTGACGGGGGACAATAAAGTTAAAATTTGCATACTGAACTCAGCACAGCTGGGTGGGAAATCCAACTTTTAATGTTCTTCATAAATGTAATGGGAAGCATGTGGTCCTCTGCTGTTTTGGTGCTCCCTGCAGGAGTCCTGTTGTGGTCAAGCCAACAGCAGGAATGCAGACTGGTATCCCAAGGGCAGTGGGTTGAGAATCTCTCTGCCTTCATTTTTTTCCTCTCCTCACCCCCAACAAACAGCGCTGGGCCTTGTAGGGCTTAAACAACAGGGTTCTGTTAAATTAAACCATGAGAAAATCCAATTCAGCGATTCCTTCACAGTTCAGAAGAAGCTCTCTTTCTCCAGCTGACCCATTTTCTATCTGTGGGGATGCTCAACACAGGCACGAGACGTTCTGGTCCGATCTGAAATGTGACTAAAAAGTACAATCTGATCCATTTATACCCTTTCATTTAGGAAGGAAAAACCCACAAATGTCACTAAAATAACTTGAATTTGACACAAAACAATAATTTCAAGAAAATTACTAAAATTCAACCAATGAAAATCGGACCTTGCTTTTGAAATGTGGTTCAAAAAAATCATTATATATATATAGATATACACACATATATATATGTGTGTATATGTATGTATGTAAAAGAGCCTTGTTCCTACAGTGAAACAGGAGGCTTGGTTGTCCAGGATGTCCAGAATCTGTGCAGGGTACAAGAAAATCTCAAGACTATCAAGGCCTTCTGGGGCAAAATGTGCCACCCAGTGTCGGAATCAGTGGCAGATCATGGGTCCACCAACTACATAATGATTCGAAACACCCAAGAATGGCTCAGAACCAAACGTTGCACTGTTCTGAAGAGGACTTGATCTAAATCCTGTTGAGCATTTGTGGAAGGAGGGTACCAGGTACCAACAAATTCATACGAGTCTGTATATTTTTGTGTAAATGACGAATGAAAGTACAACTCGTTTTCCTGACTCTCCGTTCTCCAGCTGCCCTGACAGATGTTGGGATCTCCGTCTTCTGGGTTTGCATTTTTCAGCCTTTACGAACTCGGTGACCCCTTCTTGGAGCAAAGCGAACATCAACTCATTGGAAAAACAAAAAGATGACAAAGCAAAGGAGCAGATGATCATCTCCAGATACACGATCCTCTCATTCATGCCACACTGATGAAGATTGATTGGTCCCGACCAGACTCAAATGTGCTCCACTTCTGGCCAACAATCTGTGCAGAATCCTTTCTTGGACTCGCAAGAGCCAACCAAACCGCCTTTTTGGTTGAGGTCGGTTCAGGCATTAATGCGCCCTCTCGACCTTTAGCTTCGTCGGGCTCGCCGTTATCTACGCAAATGAGAAGATAAGGTTTGGAGCTTAACGTCCAAAACCAGAGAGGATGGATGGAGGATCAACTTCTAAAGGGAGATCTGCTGTTCTCTTGCATTTCACATCATTCTCTTTATCGTTCCATCTCTCTTCTACATCGAAATCCTCTGAGCGGTGTAACTTTTCAAGTCTGACTCGGACGGACAAGGGGGGACAGAGTCCGTCTCAGCAGCCCGTCTCCGTCTCCGAGACAGAACTCTCGTGTTGCCAGGTCTCATTAGAGGCTAAAGCAGAGGCAGCAGCAGATCAAGGCGGACTCCTCGGAAGGTTAATTTCCTTAACTAACCAAATCTCCTGCAGCAAGTAGATCGCCTTTCACTACCAGGAGTCCGGTGCAATGAAGTCCACCACCGAACCCCCCACCCCGGAGAACCTTCAACTTCTCCTTTGAAGTTGCAGAAATCAAAGTCGAACAATGCCTTAAGGTTATCCAGCGAGTTGCAGGAGCCCCACTATAATCTTGGAACGCCTCGAATTGTAAACGACGCCTCAGTGGTGTTTTAAAGGAGATGCACAAGGGTCCTTTTCTTTCTGCTCACAAGTTAGCAATTTCCTGAGCTATTAATAAGACGTCTGGGTGATGCTTTGGTCAGAATGCAACAGGAGCACAGGGACAAAGCCCTCTTTTTAGAAGCTTCTCTTTACAGCCGATAGTAGATGAGGTAGAGGGACGCTGGACTCTTGTGAAGTGTGAGTTTTCAGTGTTCACGTTTAACAACGCACACATCAAACCAAACTTCCAGTAAACTGTTGTAAAAAATGTTTTTTAGCTAAAAGAATGACTTTTTCCCTTACTGCAGTTTCATTTCATTACCTCTCTGGATTTTATCTGAATTTTTATATCATATGAGCCAACGGGCAACCCTCAGGGCCTTCTACACCTTCAGAGAAGGCCTAAGAATTCAGCACACACGGAAGATTAAATTTTAATTTCTATAAAATATTTATTTATTATGTAGTTTATTTCTCTTATTTTTTGTAAACTACTTTGCAATTGAGAAATAATTTTTTTAATTCATAAAAATAAAGTTATCCAATAAGTTTTTTTTGGTGTGTGTGCGTCTCCAGGCAGAACCATACGGTGGCCATGAGGTGTAAATGAACAACATTAAAAAAAACAGAATTGCATTAAACCAAAGTGGAAGTGTCCAGAATCACAATTGAAAAAAAAAAAAACTGAATTACATTTGAAAAAACGAAATTAAATTAAGCCAAAGCGGAAGTGGCCAAAGCGGAAGTGGCCAAAGCGGAAGTGGCCAAAGCGGAAGTGGCCAAAGTGGAAGTGGCTGGAATCCCATTTGAAAATACGGAATTACATTTGAAAGAACGGAAATATGTTTGAAAAAACCCGAATTACATTAAGTAAAACCAGAAGAGGTGGTGGTGGAGGGGGGGGAGTAATTTTAAAAAAAAACTTTTAATAACATAAAACGGTATAATGTAATTCCATTTTTTCCAATGTGATTCCAGCCACTTCCGCTTTGGCTTAATGTAATTTCGTTTTTTTTTCTTCAAATGTTCATTTACTCCTTACGGCATACGTGTCAAACTCAAGGCCCGGGGGCCAAATGTGGCCCTCATTGACTTCTTATCTGGCCCCCAAGATGATATGTGAAACGTAAAATACTTCTATCTCTTGAATTTTTTCAGTAATCTTGGATTATAATGTTGAAAACACAACAGAGAACATCAAATGAGACCAATCAAACTCTTGTTGAGGAACCTGTGGCCAAGAAAAGATGTCGGGTATCTGATTTGAGTTCATGTAGATTCTGAAATTGTCCCGTAGTTTGAAAAAGGTTTTAATTTTGACCCCCTTTTGTAAGTGAGTCGACACCCCTGCCTTACGGCCACCGTAGAACCATGTTTGAAGCTTCTTCCTCATTGGTCAGGACTTCACCGTCAGCAGAGAAGGCTCAGCTCGGTCTCTGCAGGAGGAGTTTGTTTAATAACTGACAGGAGAAACGATCAATCAGAATGCTGCTGTAGAGTGGGCGGGACCAAAACACAGAACTCTTGAGCCTTCAAGAAGGCTTTGCAACCTTTTTTATTTTTAACCACAAGATTTGTGACCATAGTTTCTCTAAAAAATGAAAGGGTACACAGGGACGGTCATCTTCAAAGGTGCAGATTGTAAAAATGGCTAAGTCTGCATAAATGTAGTTTAGCTTGTGCACGTCGCTACAGATGCCGATTCCTAGCTCCAGTAGCTTCATGGCCATTTATTTTAGGCTACACGTGCCTGCACTGTTGATTCTGAAGGCCTCAAGGCAGATGTCTTTGACCCTAGCAACAGATGATGGTCAATATATGATTGGATAAAAGCTTTTGTATAAACAGGGAAGCTGTTCAACCAAGAGAAAAGCTATCAAATGAAAAGGATTAACTTGATACATATTTATTAAAAATATATATATTAGAACGCAAGTTAGTGATTTTGATAGAAGATGCTGGCACTGACGACATCACCGCTTAAAATTGGGTTCACTCTCAAGTTGTCGAGAGTGAACCCAATTGGGTATGTTCTCCCAAGGTGAAGTAAATGTGGCGTTATTTGATGCTCAGGTTGCATGAAGGTAAGAATAAAGATGCAGGAATGGAGCATCTTTTCAGCTGCTTTGCTGAGTCACAGTTACTTCATTTCCTCCCAGTAGCTACTGTGGTGGTCTTACAGACACAGAATTTACGACTTCTCTGTAGTTTAATTTCCTCGCACACACGCTTCCACCACAAATGGCTCACGGTCAGCTCAGCCACCACCCGACGTCCTCGCACGGTTTTTGCGACTCCCAGAGCTCCTGCATCACAAGCCGGAGCACAAATTAGTCATTAAAATGTCAGAAGCCAAAAGGAAGTCAGGGTGTGTTTGCGGAGAACACGTTGTTCTCCAATACCAGGGTACGACGAACTTAGCTCTCTTCTTAACTGGCTTCTGATCAGACCCACTTTAATATTACAATTGGGCTGAAAATAGAAAAGAGCAGAATAAAAATAGGATTGTAACAAAAAGACAAAGCCAAGGAGGCGAGGACAGAGGAGTTCAAATTAACCAAATTAAGTTATGGAAAAAGGCTGAGGATCAAATGTTTCTGTTCCCAAAAGAGTAGCTCCTACATCCTGTCAAAGGTATGAAAAGGGAAAAAGATTGGGACTTCCTTTTAGCAGTCTGGAAATAGCCGGAGGTGCATTTTAAAGAAACAAAGACTAAAAGCATTTTGACTGAGACTAAAGCCCAGAAATCCATTACCTCCAGTACCAAATGCTTCATGACTAGAATCAAAACCTTCATCGCACTTTGGCTACTGCTTCGTCTCTCAGACCGCCGCTTTCCTTTAAAACGGATTACATCACTTGTTTCAAGTCTTTTTTTTTTTATTCCGGTTTTCAATCGAGGGGATTTTCTGCGTGACCTAAACAAGAGAAGGATGTAAAGGTTTATTTTTTTGTTCCTGCCAAATATTTAAAAAGAGGAAATGAAAATTGCTTCATGTTTTATAACTTGTGACCCGTCTTTAAAAGAGCTATCATCATGACATCACTTCCTTAACCCATGAAAAGTCTCACGGGGTAAAATGTTATATACAGTACGTAAATAAAACAAACCACGTTTATTTTTGCTAAAACATTTGCTAATAATTTTTTTTGTTTTTTTGTCTGACTTGTTTCAAATGTTCCTGCAACCTCACGGTGACTTTACTGCCCTCTAGTGTTTCTTATGGGAAAAACTGACCATATAGAAATCCCATTATAAATGCAGTTTTATACCATAATAATATCATAGAATAATGCATTCCTTTCAGGATTTTTTCATAGTATTTGGTACTATTTAGTAATCTCTTTCCATGTACTTTAGCTCACTCAGTGAGGCTTCACATTTTACATTTCAGAGCCTCCGTGAAATGTACAAAAATGGACATCAACCTTCTGTGAAGGAGGTATGTCTCTGCAGAGCTCTGCCTCTCATCTCGTTCAACAAGATGATTATAGTTTGGATGTAAAGAGCAAAAACACACTTGCATGTGGCACAAGTAAACTTTTACAACAACAACAACAAAAAAAGCAGTTCCACATGCATACAGGCTGAAGAATCAGATGTTCCACGGCTCAGAATGGCCGACTCTCATCAGCTTGACCAAAATCTGGAGTGGGGGTGGGGGCAAAAATTGACATTAAAGATTTTGTCAAAAAAAAAAAATTTTTTAAATAAAGGCAACTAATTATTTAAAATAAAATATATATATTGTTGCTCAAGCTGAGACAGCTCTAAAAGAGTGACTAGTTTATCATGGGACACGTTAAAAATACTGTTTTTAATCAATTAAGGGGGATCAGTTTTTCCGCCGAGGAACACTTAGTCACAAAGTTAAAGGACCTTCTGAGGATTAAATTAAACACAAGGTTCCCCAACATTGTTCTACAGGCCTTCGTGATACTGAATATGACCATCCAGATAGGCAGAAATAGCCTCCATGTGTTGCTTATCTGTGGCAAAACCAGAACAATGAAGTCAGGAAACGCAACAGATTAAGATCTTTGTCAACAACAACAGCCAGCAACTTCACTAATAACAAAGACTTCATTTCCGCTTATCTAATCAATGAGCTAATACGTCAAGATGCTTTTCAATCACTTCATCACTACCCAAGTGGGAGCTAAGGATAACCTCACCAATAAACATTTGGTTCCTCTCTACCTCTGTTGTGCTTTAATAGATGGTTTAGATCCTTAGAAGCCGGCTGTTACCCTTTATAGATTGCGCTGTGGACATAACCACATCATACGCTCATCGACAAACAATGGAACAGACAAGTAAATTTTGACCTTGATTTGTGATCTTGACTTTAAAGCTGGGGGGATGAAAAGTGTGTGAGCCACTCCATCTGGTGATGATAAAGTGTATGGAGGTTTGGTAAATTACCTTGAGTGGATCAGAAGATATGGCCAGGACATAGTAAGTTTATGGATGGATGAGTCTATATTATAATAGCTCTGCCTTGAACGGGCGTATAATGTCTGGGAGGATTCTTGTTTGTGTGATCTTATTGCTTTAATCCTGAAATTGTTTGAAAAACTTTTGTACAACAAATTTGCTCTCAAAATAGAGTTGTTGTGGTCATCTTAAACGCTCAATTTAGTTTTTGTAATTCTAGAAGAGTAAAGTTGTATTCTGGCACCTGCTCCGGAGCTCTCAGACAAAAAAACACCAGAATTTACATCAGTTTGTATTAACTTCAAAAGAGTACTCAATTAGAAGAGGGAGGATTGTTAAGGTAGGTACAATGTGGGCAGAGATGAGCAACATGGCTCAGAATACAGATCTAAAGCTGTGCACGTGAAAACAGGTCATGATTTAAGGCCAAATCCTACTAAACAAATGCAAACAGTCAAAATTTATTGAAACGTTGAAAATGTATTTATTTTCACACACTTTGGAGTCACCAACTCATTTCCAAAAGTCACTGGGGCTTTAAGTCCTTCCTCTCCCATGCACAATCATGTATAATATATGTATAGATAATTATAATAGTAACGTATAGTAATCCTTATATAAGCTTTGTTATAGCATGAAATAACTAATTACAGGTAGACACATTATAAATAAATAAAATTAATCTTTGAAGAAACGGCAGCAAGGAAAGAGGTAACGGGTGAAAAGTATCTGAGGTGTGCCTTTATTTTTAATAGGGACAGTGTCCCTTTTGGCGAACCTCTAGGACATTGGCATCAGAAGCATTAGTGTATTTTAACGGATTGTTAAACATCTAAATTTGCCTACATAAGTAAACACTTCAATAACTATTATAGAGAGTATGGCACAACAAGTAGCAGCCTGACCAACAGCTCTCCTTGTGTGAGCAGAGTATGCTCTGCTTCTTTCATATATCCTAAACCCCAATTCAGGTCGACCACTGCCGGCACTAACGTAGCTATAAACTTGCAGAGTGCAATACAGATGTGCTAGCTAAGATGATATAGACATAGCGCTCCGCTTCTCTCAAACATGATAACACCCCTCCCCCGCGGTCAACAACTGCCGGCACTAACGTAACGCTAAGTCAGCGCACAACACAGAGACGTCTCCCCCTCCTTTCCCCAACTCGTCAACAAAAAAACCCGAAGAGATGAGCGCCCTGCCAAGTCAAGTGACTGAGGAGAAACACTGCATTTGGTGTGATGAGTTGTAGGTAACCAGGAAAACCTGGAGTGGATTTTTTAATGGTTTACATATTCCCCTATTAATCAAATGGAATGGATTCATTCACAAAGAAATAGAAACAGCCCTGAGTGAACTAATATTTCATGGTAACTTGGGGGGGGGGGGGGGGGTCCAAACAAATATACATTTGTTTTTAATGTGAGGGAGACACGTCTCCTTCACATATAACTGATGTGACACCTATGCTCTTGGGACAGTTTTCTCACTGCAGCTTCAACTTCCAGATTCCTATATTGGGTCTAGTAATGCAATATACAGTCTTTGACCAATAGTGGATTGCTCCAGTCTTAAAACAACTTTATTCTCATAATATATGGACATTTCTGCCAAAACAACCAGGTAACCATATTATAAAATGCTTTAGATTGAAGTTTATTCATGTTGACACCAATCCACTTTAGTCCTGGCCCCAGTCGAACGAGCTGTTAACTCATAAACCCAGTCAGAATTACACTGAGGCTATTCAAAGAGTTACCTTAAAAGAAAAAGTCCTCAGCTTTTCTGACTCGTGCTTCTTGGCAAAAGACTGTTAATAACCTCCTGTGCCAGCGCTACTGTACACCAAGTCCCGTAAATGATGTCAGAGAGTGGCAACGCTGGAAAGCACCAATTCAGTATCCGAGAAACCCCAAAAAAGCCACCTGTTCTTCAGCATGGCTTGGCAGACTAACGCTCTGATTGCGCGTCACGGTACCAAGTGGCCCATCACATTTGATAAAGACTTCAACTGTTTTAGTCGCCATATAAAGTCGTCGGTTCCGGCAAAACTCAGTTTCCTGGAAGTTTGTACTCAACTGCCAGGGAAGAAAACTGTCCGCTCTGAGGCAAGAGAGTCAGAATCAAATGCACAACCGAGGAATTGCTGAATTTTAAAGGTTTAGTGTGGTGTAATTCAACCCCTAAAATGGAGACAGGAAACAAAGATTTAGCTCCTCAACGACAATCAGCTGTAATTATCTTTGATTCAACCCAGGAGAAATCACGATGATGATGATGTAGGACACAGACGTCTTTTTTCCTCGATCAAACATCGAGTTGGAGAGCTCGGGTTTAAAACACAAAGATGTGGAGGAGGAAGCAAAAGAAAAAAAAGGAAGGTCAATTCCATTCATCAGTCAGAGGCGATGAGAGGAACAGCTGCCGCTACAGCTTCCGTTTTGGCTTTGGAAATCAACACAACTACCCTCAAACTTAGCTGTTGAGACAAAAAGCAACGCTATGTCACTATGAATTAGTTTGTATCAACTGTTTTGGTTTTAAAATCATGCAGAATTACTGGCTTGGTTCAGTTAGTCAGCTCAGATCTACCCACTTTCCAACTTTAGCTCAAAAAAGTTTGATCAAATTTAGCCATTAGCTTGAAGCTAAGTTAGCTAAAGTTATCCATTAGCTATAAAAGATCAAGATGCTTTTTTTTTCTTTCAACACTTGAAATAACCCAAAACACATACAAATGTTTGCCATCATAGATAAAAAAATGAGATTTTCATAAAATGTCAAACGCAACAAATTGCTAACGTGTAATTCAAAACACAATACACTTACAATGTTGTGCATTTAGCATATTTTAAAGTCTCCAATAAAATTCAAAAGACTATTTTATAATTTCCTTTCAATTTTCCACTCATAACATCTCATTGCCATCCACTGGATCAGACACGTTGCAAAAACTTACAAAACGTCTTTGTTTCTATGTCAAACGTAAGTTAGCCTTTTTGGAAACAGGTTTTTTTTAGCATCTTTCAGCTAACTGTCTTGATTTTAAAACGTGCATATTTACAAGCTTGATTCATTTAGTATGTTCTAATCTACCCAGTTTTTACTTTTAGCTCGAAAAAGTGATAAAAACACGCTAATAGCTAACATTAGCTTGGTGAACAAATTTACTTTATTCAAGCTAGCCATTAGCATTAGAGGTCAAGATCAGTTTTTCTTCAACACTTGAAATACCTAAAAATAAACTGCCTGGCCAAAAAAAAAAAAAAGTCACATTTCGTTGGACCGCCTTTAGCTTTGATTACGGCATGCATTCGCTGTGGCATTGTTTCGATAAGCTTCTGCAATGTCACATGATCTATTTTCATGCTTTCATGGGTACCGCAGGGGTCCATCCTCGGTCCCCTTCTCTTTTCTTTATACCTGCTGCCACTAGGTGCTATCTTCCGCAAACACGACATACCCTTTCATTTCTATGCCGATGATTGCCAAATTTACTTCCCCCTGAGGCACAGAGGCACACGCTCTATTCAGCCTCTTCTTGACTGCCTGGCTGACATCCGGGACTGGATGGCTTTAAACTTCTTAAGCTTCAATGAGAAGAAGTCTGAAGTCATGCTGTTCCATCCCAGTGGCTCACTCATTAACCATGACATTGACCTTTTCTCTCTAGCCCCGCTAGAGAAACAAAAGGTGACTAATCTGGGGGTGATAATGGACCCGTCCTTAAAACTCAACAGTCACGTAAACATGATGGTCAAATCCTGTTTTTTTCAGCTGAGATGGTTGCCTAAGCTGAAGCCTATACTCTCCAAAAAGAACCTCGAGACAGTGATCCACGCCTTCATAACATCTAGGCTTGATTACTGCAATTCACTTCTGTTTGGAATCAGTCAGTCCTCCATTGCTCATCTACAACTGGTCCAAAATGCTGCAGCCCGATTTTTAACTGGTACAGGCTATAGAGAGCACATCACGCCAGTTTTGGCCTCCCTGCACTGGCTACCCATTCACCTTCGGATCCATTTCAAAATTCTCATGTATGTTTTTAAATCACTGAACAGTTCCGCCCCATCCTATCTCACTGATCTTCTGCAGCCATATGTCCCACCGCGCTCTCTGAGGTCAGCAGACCAGATGCTTCTCTCAGTCCCAGAAACCCGTCGTAAGCTCAGAGGTGACAGGGCTTTCTCTGTTGCAGGTCCACGACTGTCGAATGAGTTGCCACTGAGTGTCCGGCAGGCTCCCACACTCTCAGTCTTTAAGTCTCGCTTGAAGACCCACTTCTATTCGCTTGCCTTTAACACGGTGTGATTTGTTTTGGTCCGGTCTGTTCTCTACTCTGTTGGCCATTTTAGTTAGCTTCTGCTGCTATTTGTATCTGTATTTCTATTTTATGTTTTCCTGTCTGCTGTGCATGTTTGTGTTCTTTTGTACAGCACTTTGGTTGGCCTTGTTGCTGTTTTAAGTGCTATATAAATAAATTGGTATGGTATGGTATGGTATTTTCATCCAGTGTTGCATAAATTTTTCACCAACATCTTGCATTGACGACTAGACACTAGGCATGATGGGTGCATCACTTCACCTGCCTCTCTTCTTACCCTGATGCACCCATCACTCTGGAACAGGGTCAATCTGGACTCATCAGACCACATGACCTTCTTCCATTGCTCCAGAGTCCAATCTTTATGCTCTCTAGCAAATTTAAGCCTTTTTTTTCCAGTTAGCCTCACTGATTAGTGGTTTTCTTAAGACTACACAGCTGTTCAGTCCCAATCCCTTGAGTTCCCTTCACACTGTGCGTGTGGAAATGCTTCTTTTTTTTCATTTACTCTTTATTTATACAGATAGTCTCACTGAGCCACGAGAACTCATTTTCAAGAGATCTGTTTAGGGAGCAGAGGATGGGGGTTAAGGGCCTTGCTCAGGAGCCCAGAGTGGGGCGAATGAGGGTGGAGGCAGGTGTAGGCGTTTCATCTTTTCTACCCACATTTTGATGTTGACAGTATCGGGAGTTGAACCTACGACTTTCCGATCACAGGCCCATCTTCTTTAACCTCTGCGCCACCACTCCCCCACTTACTTTCACTATTAAACATAGTCCTGAGTGCTACTGTTGTTTTTCTTAGACTTGATTTCACCAAACGTTTAAGTGATCGCCGATCACGATCATTCAGGATTTTTTTCCGGGCACATTTCTTCCTTGAAGACGATGGGTCCCCACTATCCTTCCAGTTTTTAATAATGCGTTGAGCAGTTCTTAACCTAATTTTAGTAGTTTCTGCAATCTCCTTAGATGTTTTCTCTGCTTGATGCCAATGATTTGACCCTTCTCAAACAGACTGACATTTTTTCCACGACCACACGATGTGTCTTTACACATGGTTGTTTAAGAAATGAGAAGCAACTCATTGCACCATCCAGCCATCCATTATCTTTTACCCGCTTCTTCCATTTTGGGTCACGGGGGTCGTCGGTGCCCATGTCCAGCAATCACTGTATGAGGGGCGGGGTACACCCTGGACAGGTCTCCAGTCCATCACAGGGACACAGAGACAAACGAGACAAAACCATTCACTCCCTCACTCTCACCTAGGGTCAATTTAGAGTTACCAATCAGTCTAACATGCATGTTTTTGGTTTGTGGGAGGAAACTGGAGCACCCGGAGAAAACCCACGCATGCATGGGGAGAACATGCAAACTCCACCCAGAAAGGCCCCCGAACCGGGATTTGAACCGGCAACCTTCTCACTGAGAGGCAGCAGCTCTACCAGTTGCGCCACCAGGCTGCCCCTCATTGCACCAGTTGGGGCTAAATAACCAGCTGAAAGATAACCGTTCATGCCGTAATTATCCAATAGGAGGCTCATACCCATTTACTTAGTTAAATCCAGGTAGCGACTTTTTTTGGGACCAGGCAGTGTACATACAAATTTTTAGCGATATAGGCTTAAAAAACTAACTTCGTGGAATGTAATACACAGCAGTTTGCCAACATGTCATTCAAAACCCAAGATGCTTAAAATGTTGCATGTTTAGCATCTCTTAAGGCCTCCAGGAAAGCTGAAAAGACACTTTACCTGTCCATTTTCCACCCCATTCATCTAGTTTCCATCCATTGGATCAGACACTTCGCAAAATCAGCATCCAGCATTCTGCAAACTCTCTGAGAGCTTGTAAAATGTAATTAAGTTAAGCGGCACACCTGAAACGCATTAAGCAATTAGCCGAGCAGGAAAGGGATTTTTTTTTAACAAGCTGCAGTACAATGTGAACGCACGCACAAGGTAGCGACACCACACACGTTGAGCCCCATCACTAGCATTCAACACAGACAGCATTTACCGCATTTTAGTTTCATTAAACTTGACTTCTCATGGATCAGTGCATCATAATAGAGCCTTAATGTTTTCTCTGAAAACAGTCTTCTACAGCTCAAGGAGGCGGGGGGGTGGGGGGGGGGGGGTTTCACATGTGGAACATGTTTTATGACAATGCTGAATAAGATAAAATGTGTTTGGAATATTAAGGTCCCAATGATGATGACTGCTTTATGGAAAAGTTTACATAAAACAGCTGCACAAAGGAGTCCGCATGAGTTTAAGTCATCAGGAAGGATGGGTTTCATCGCGGAGCAGGGCCACCCAGCCTCCAAACTTCAAGATCACAGAGATTTGGATAAAATCACATAAAACTACACCAATTTATTGAATCATGCAACAGATTTTGAGCACTCTATTGCACTTATTGATACACAGACACACAATCTTGAGCTCTTAATAGCTTCATTTTTGATAGACTCTGTTTAAAAATCTGACACTTCACACAAAGCAATTAAAAGAAAAAGTGTAAGAATGGGAAAAGAACGTCAAAGCTAGGGCAGAAGTCTGATTCATGCTCTGAAAATCACATTAAGATTGTTGTGAAAACACCACCGGTCCATCTTGTGTTAAGTTTTTATGCATGAGTGACCGGAGGGAGGGGGGTACTGTCATGAGACAATTTGTGCTTATAGGTCAGGGTGTGCATGGGTGGGCGAACACCTTTCAGACTTTTATGCATGTATTTGATTTCTCTTTGTCAGCGCTATAATGATCAAATGTGTTGTCGTACAGGTGGTTGAGCTTCAGGATGTCATGGTTTTGAACGCCGATTCAGTTTTTTTGGTCTGAATAAGACCCCGGCACATTTGTGCAGTTACTGAACGTCTTTAAAATCAGAGAACTTGTATCAAAATTTGTAGACCATTATGCAAGGAAAGCCAGGGAGCATTTAGTGATCATTGAATGTTCAACATATCTTACATTGATTTGTTATCACCATTATTCCAAAACCCAAATGAAGCAAATATTTATTCAGCTGAAAAGAATAGTTCAGAACAACCTGAGTTTCATGAAGAAGAGCTCAACTCTGACCAGACTGACGAACAATGAACTGCTTTGAAACTTTAGAGACTGAAGTTGTTTTAATACGATGGCAGACCACTTTGGCCTTGGTCCTACACAGACTAAACATTCGCATGGTGATTTTCAACATCCAAAACCGTGAGTTGGGGGTGTCCGGACTCATTAAAGCTACAATTTTCTGCGTCATTGTTTTACTCAAAGCCCTTTGAGCTCTTGGTCATTGACCATAGAGAAATCCGATAAGAAAATCATGGTTACACTTAACAATAAGGTACACAACATTTGATTAACTACTAGTAAACGCCTTAGGAATGAATCAGGAACAAATCAGGAGGTAATTGGTAGTTAACCAGTACTTACTGGGGAACACGCAGCCAAGCCTTATTAGGGTCCACTGGTTAGTTACCTTGTAAATGAAGAGGAAATAATCAAGAACTAATGAGTAGTTACCAAGGAAACCAAAGAGGAATGAATCAGGAGCTAATGAGTGATTAACCAGTGCCGTACTGGGGTGAACATCAGTGAACAAAATAACAGCCAGACATTGATTTGGTACTCATAAGTGATAGACATAGTTAAGATGACAGCAGTACAAGATGATGAAAGTGATAATGTCTTTCATCAATAGGTTTACAAAAGAGAAAATCCAATAAATCAATAATCACTAGGAAACAGGTTTTTGACAAAACAAGCTGTGACATCACTTTATTTATTCAGAAACCAAATGGAGAATTTCTCCTCATTACCAGTAATCCTCTAAGAAGGCTTGGCTGTGTGTTCCCCAGTAAGTACTAGTTAAGTACCCGTTAGCTCCTGATTCGTTCCCCTTTGGTTTCCTTGGTAACTACCCATTAGTTCTTTATTAGTTCCTCTTCATTTACAAGGTAACTAACCAGTAGTCCCCCAATAAGGCTTGGCTGTGTGTTCCCCAGTAAGTACTGGTTAACTACCCATTAGCTACTGATTCATTACTGAGGCGTTGCCGAGTGGTTAATCAAATTTTGTGTACCTTATTGTAAAGTGTTACCAAAATCTTTTTTCAATCCCATAATTACCATAGCAGAAAATAATGGATACCTTTCAGTGTTTTTTATTTTTATTTTACTTCCATCTGTACATTTTCTAGTTTTATATTAGCTCACTAGCTGGTGCTTTGCTTTTACATTTGGGAGCCTCTGTAAAACATTACTTGGATGGATTTCAGTTTACTTGTAAGAGGTATGCTTTTCCTGTTTGGAAGTTGCTGTTGAGTCCCACCTCTTATCTAGTCTAACAAAATTATTTTATTTTGGATAAATAAAGAGCAAACACACACTTTCTTGTTGCACAAGTAAACAACTTTGAAAAATCAGTTAAGAAAAAGTTTTTAGTTCATAAAAGCAGTTTCACGTGCATGCAGGCTGAAGAATCGAATGCTGGAGGAACACCAACTGTCATTAAGTTAAAGGACCTTCTGAGTATCACAGTTTGTGTTAATTCTTCAAATATCCAGCGTTCCAACTGAGACACAAGAGACCAAATGATAGAAAAAGGTAAGCGGTTTATTTACAAAAGGTGACTGTACAGGAACACAGGATAGAGCTGCAGGAAAGGGGATATGATGAGTATCTTGATGTCAGAGTGTAACATGATGATAATCCAGAGAAACCAGTATTAAGGCTTACTTTATGTTCTTTTCTTTTAAGTGTGGAGTTGGAACCAGGGTATTCCAGGATGGGGGAGCAGACCAAGGAGACCAGGTAAGTGGAGGATGGTGCGAGAGAGTGGCAGAACAAACCTTAGGTTCTATGGTAGATGTTTAGTAGTTGTACTTTTCTGTGTAGATGATTGATGTAGGAGAAGGATACACAGAGAACTCAGTCACTGGGGATCGGATGTTGACACAAAGTAGAACCAGGACAACGAGGAAGCAACTCACAAGAGGAGCACAAGGAGAAAAATAGGTTTTATGTTACACCAAGGATCTGAGTGTGCACTAGGGCTGGACACAGTACCATGAATGAAACAATGTTCCAGCAGAGTCATGGTAAATGAACTGTACTTATATAGCACCTTTCTATCTTATCAACACACTCAAAGCTCTTTACAACACAATCTGTGCTTCATTTACCCCTTCATACATCACTCTACTAGATCTCTACAAAGCTAATTGAACAAATCATTCTAAAGAGACTAATAAGAGCTTTATCACATTCATACACCGATGAGACACACATCGGAGGCAAAGAGGGGTTCGGTGTCTTGCCCAGGGACACTTCCACACGTGACTGCTGGTGGATTTGAACCCCCAACTCTTGCATTTGAGGACGACTGCTTTAATCTCTCAGCCACAGCCGCCAGAGAATTAGTTCTCTGCATTTAACCCATCACACCTGGGATACATCCATGTGGAGCAGTGGGCAGCTATGTAAGCGCCCGGGGAACAATTAGGGATTAGGTGTCTTGCTCAGAGGCAACGACCTGTGAGAATGTCTGGGAATCGAACATGGGACTTTCGGATCCCAAATTGGCTGTCCTACCTCTACCCCATCTCGGCCCTGCAAGGGACACACATCAGAGGCAAAGAAGGGTTCAATGTCTTGCCCAGGGACACTTCAACATGTGACTGATGGTGGAATCAAACCCCCAACTCTCCCATTGGAGGACGACTGATCTAACCAACACAGACAGTTGCTCCAAACAGCCTTAAATACTGGCAGCTCTTATCAGCTGATGGGAGACAACATAAGTTGGCCCACACAGGATCTGCAACAGAGAAAAACCAAGAATCCCTACACTGAGGATTAAATACACCCTCAAAAGGTCCATCGTGCAATTATGTATACATAATTATGTAGTCTTTTCTCAGTTACTTGTTTAAATGTTACAAGAAATAAAAATGAGGCATGAATTTGGTCATAAATAACGATAAGACAACAGTAATTTTGTCTTGTCCCTGCTTTTATTTATCGCAGAACATGTTTGAGTCACGGTTCATTTAGTTACCGTCTTCAAGAGTTGGCATCACTAGTTGATTTTTCCGGTTTAAAAAAAATCCTTCCGTTTTTCTGTTTTGTATAATTTCTTTAAAATATACCAACTTCTATACTGACAGGTGTTTGTTCAAGATATTTTTAGTCATCTGTCTTCTTTGGTGAGCCACTTCTAAGCCATTTGTTTGAACATTTCCCCCGGCTGGAATACAGCGTGTAAACATTTCATGAGCGTAATTTTCCTGTCAGGGAGATTATGTTCTACTTTTCCCTCCAGCCTCCCTAGAAAAGTGTGTCACCAAATGTGAATTCAAACAGACTGTTGTTGTAGCTATGGGGATATTTTTAGACTTTGGTTGGTTAGTTGTTGTTTTTTTTTTTTGTTTTTAACTCAGTTACTTTTGTTTTTACGCAACAACCTATCATTCCAAATTATCATGTTAAAGGGAAAAACTCATAGTATACTCCGAGAAAGGAAAGTTGTCCTCGGACAGCAGGTCTTGTCTGTTTTTGTGGATAGCACCGAGAGGCTAATTGGCTTTGCAGACGGCCTTTCCCCGCAGTGACCCTCGGGGCTAACTGCTTCTACACACTTACAGTTTCACTTTATCCTACAGACTGGCCTGGGAAAATGAGCACTTACATAAACCCTTGGTTGTGTGCATGATTTGCAGCATGCTGGTGGAAATGTATCTGTGTGTGTTTTCGTGTTTAAGTTGGCAGACAGGTAGGGAACCTCAACAATGAGTCACCGGGAGATAAAACGTCTGGCTAAGCATCTTCTGGAAAACGTTGGCTCACGTTTTGACCTGATGCGCTTGGAAATGAAAGGCAGAGACTGACGTTTTGCTATGCTCGTCTTTCACTTGTCGTTGGCTTTTTGTACCCATGGAAATGGATTAGCATGTTTAGAAATCTGTGGCAGATTTCAGGGGCCGATCGTTCCCAAACCTCCAACGCACAGATGAATCACTCCTCAAGAAATCACCTTTGGGAAAAGAACATTGCCTTCCACAATAAATCCTGTGTAGGAGTAAAAAAACTGTGCCAAACTGTATTCATTAGTAGTATTGAAGCGTCAGATCCGAGTGTGATGGTTGGGTGGTAGGACACGTGAAGAGACTCCCGGCCCATCAAAACACTGCAAAAGAACGAGAGTGGGAAACAAAAACGGACTCTGCAAACGAGCTGTGACCTGAGGCCACGGTAAGGTGGGAGTCCCGCGAGGAGGGGCTGGATGTGAGCCAAGCGAGGGGCAGGAGGGGGTAATTTACAGCAGGTGTGTATGTAGAAAACTGTATTTATATGAAGATCCAACCCTGGACAGAGAGACGAGGTTCCTGTTTGTGTGTATGAAAGCATTAATTCTCAAAGACATTCTGTCTCTTCTCAGAGCTTTATGTCTGTCTGTAATTGTGGAGAAAGTAGGTCAGGATTTTATTGCGCTTTATTAGGTTTTGTCCGAGCTTAGTTTTAGGTTACCCAGGAGGCTTTCTGGGGATGTTTGGTGAGGAGTTCCTGAGCACAGGGCTATGAGGTGTACATAAATAAAAACACATGAAAGTACACTGGAAGAAAAACAAGCTTTAAGATGGCAGAATTAAATTATATTTCTATAAAGATCTACAACACTTCAAAAGACCTGAACTACTGCTTTAAAGGTTGCCTTGCAACTCACTCTCTCAATGAGTTATATGTTGTTGAAAATCCATGGCTAAACCTTAAACATTTTATTTGGGAACCTGAAAGACCCTTAACTAAAAGACCAAGATAATCACTAACAACTTTTAGCTACTTTAAAAATCAGTGCACACATTTTGCCATTTTCAATATAAGGTGTTAATAAAAAAAGAGAATAATTTTGAGAGTGTTCCTCAAGCTAAACTGTGGGGGTGCTCCTTGAGTATGGGATTGGGGGCCTGTTGCTACGGACTGTTTGGTCCCTGTGCTTACTTGCATGCTTTAGTATTTCTTGTTTATTTGTTCTTTGTTTTAGCGAGTCAAATCGGTTCTTATCCTGAACATTTCATTGTACTGTTGATCTTGTGTTAACTTGCATATGACAAATAAACAACATAACATACAAGCGGTGCGAAAGTTTGGTTCGCGTTGCTGGTAAAAAGTCGGATCCCTTCATGTTAGGAGTTTGACTCTACAAGTGTTGCCGTCACAGATTCTGTTCATAACTTATGGACAAAATTTCTCCATGCAGTGGGGGTGAAAGATTCCCGTTCGGTGGCCTCAGGATTCCATCTTTGCTCTTAGCAGATGATGTGGTCCTGTTGGCGTCATCGTGCCGTGATCTCCAGCTCTCACTAGAGCGGTTCGCAGCAGAGTGTGAAGCGGCTGGGATGAGAATCAGCACCTCCAAATACCATGAGAGATGGTCATGGTCCTCAGCCGGAAAATGGTGGATTGCTCTCTTCGGGTTGAGGGTGAAGTTCTGCCTTAAGTGAAGGAGTTCAAGTATCTCGGGGTTTTGTTCACAGTGAGGGAAGAATGGAGCCTGAGATTGACTGACTGGTGTGACATCTGCAGTATTACGGACTCTGTGCCGGTCTGTTGTGGTGAAGAGGGAGCTGAGCTGTAAGGTAAAGCTCTCCGTTTAACAGGCTGTTGAAATTAGTTTCCTCTGCAGGGTGAGAAGTTCAGTTATTCGGTAGAGACTGAGTAGAACCGCTACTCCTCCACATTGAAAGGACCCCATTGAGGTGATACAGGCATCTAGTAAGGATGCTTCCTGGGCATCTCTCTAGGGAGGTGCTTCGGGCATGTCCCTGGAGACCCTGGGGAAGACCCGGGACACGCTGGAGAGACTACATCTCTCGGTTGGCATGGGAACACCTTGGAGTCCTCCCAGAAGAGCTGGAAGAGGTTACTGTGGGAAAGAGAGGTCTGGGCCTCCCAACTCAAGCTGCCCTGCGACCAAACTTTGGAACAAGTGGAAGATAATAGATGGTGTTAATTTAAAAAAAAAAAAATCAAACCTTTCAGATACTGAGTAACCTCTTCAAAGAATCTTGGTTTATTTAATAGAAGTCTGGTCATGGGGGCAGCAGCACAAACCACGAGGTCCAGACATATTTCCTGAGCCACCTCTGTCAACTCTTCTGGGAGGACTCCAAGGCGTTCCCAGACCAGTTGAGAAACATGGTCTCTCCGGCATGTTTTGGGTCTTTCCCAGGTTCTCCTCACAGTTGAACATGCCCAGAAAACCTCCCTATGGAGGCGTCCAAGGGACATCCTCACCAGATGCCTGAACCGCCTCAACTGGCTCCTCTGGATGCAGAGGAGCAGCGGCTCCAAGATCTCCAAAAGTCCATTTACCCTGCAGAGAAAACTCATTTTGATATGTTGTATCTGTGATCTCGGTCTTTTGGTCACAATCCAGAATTTGTGACCATAAGTGATGGTAGAACGTATAGAACGTAGGCCTTGCAGCTCAGCTCCCTTTTCACCACAAAAGACCAACTCAGAGTTTGTTATCCTGCGGAAGATGCACCGATCCGTCTGTCGATCGCATGCTCCATTCTTCCCTCACTTAAGAACAAAACGCTGACATACTTGAACTTCTCCACTTTAGGCACCACCTCACTCCCAATCAAGAGGACAGTCCACCCTTTTCTGATTGAAGACCATCACACTGTGCTCTAAAATATTTTAGATGCAACTTTTCTCTATTAATAATGAAATAGACCCATCCCAGGAGAAATGCCTTCAAGATCACCATTACTGCAATGTAAAGGTCAATTAGAAACTGCATTATCAGTCTTTCAAGGCACCTACTCCACACTTGTTTCTTCTCTCTAACACAAACCCTAAACTAAAATAAGCTCTGTTCAAAGTCAGAACTAATCACTTGGGTATAAGCATCACAAAATCTCTTGGAGACGATTTCTAAAAGGTTTTGGTTTGTATTGAACTATTGGTTTGTTTGCAGATGTATTCAAATACCCAGGGCACAAATTAGATTGTAAGAATAAGGTTTTATGTTCTATTTTATATCCACGCTGTTGCCAAATTCTTCAGCGAGAGTTTACCAGGCCTGAAGTGGACAAAAGCTTTATTTCAAACGTCACAGCTGTTTCATTTATCAACATATTTGGCTCTTCTGTCAAATGGATGTGTCAAAGTGTCCTGTTCTCGTTTTCACTGTTTACCCAACTAGAAGAAAAGGAGAAACCCATTTCAGCCCTACATGGTTTCACACACTCCATAAAACATGGCATCCATTCCACATCTCAACCTCCCATCTGTGACACGTTGCAGCATCTTGATCCAGACTGAATCAACTCTTCTATTAAATACTATAAAGGTTTTTGTGTGAGCGTGTACCAGTAATTAATTGCAACTATCGCTTTAGTGGGTTTAATGATTCATAGACCATACGCACATAGACAATTTAGTTTTAAAGCCTTCAAGTAAATTAGGCATCATCAGTGTGGTTCTTGGGGCTAAACGTTACAAATGAGGGATTTGTCCTTCCTGGTAATATACAAAGGGAGAACAAACATTTCAGCCAAAATGTTCATAGATATCTGAACTAAAATTGGACCAATAGTGAAAGGCTTGTAGGCATCTAAGCTTAGTGGTAGATGTTGACACTTGGCAAAAACTGGCAGAAATAAAAGGACGTAGAGCCAAAATCCAGGAACTCTTGAGTTTAAGCCCTTCATATTGGTAGTCCACAATTTGTCTCAACTTGCTGTTAACACCAGAAATTTAACAATTCAATTGGAAAATACCTATTTAACTCACCAAAACAGCAGTTTTCATCGGCAGAACACAGCCATTGGTTTGAAACATCAACTATTATGGAAGGTTTGCGCTTTTAATCACCATTGGTGCTTTTGGCTACAAAAGCTAACATTATTAGCATACATTTTCTCGGTATATAGAAAAATATCTACATTTTTTACTTCACTAAGTATTGACAAAAACATTTTCAAGATTTGTGTACACTATAAAATGTAATTGTTGTGTCTCCACCATTGTTGAGAATTGAAGTCCCAAAATCCCACTCGTGGGAACTGCTGTGGTGTATTTTTGTAACCAGAGTCTGCTCACTAAGAATGTAGGTCCCTTCCTATTCAATCATGGTGTCAATGACTATTAGAATAATGAATGAGTATACAGCAGACTGTAAGATATGTGCAACTTTTTTAAATGATTTCTGTTATTATTAAACCAAGGGCAATCTGCCATTAATTTAAGTGGAGGAGGCGGGGCTTAAAACCTGCACTGAAAAAACTGAATCACATTAGAAAAAACAGAATTACATTTGAAAAAAACAAAAAAAACCTGAATCATATTTGAAAAAAACTGAAAAAAGTTTGAAAAAACAGAATTGCATTAAGCCAAACAGGAAGTTGTTTTTTCTTTTACTTTATTACTATCATCATCATCATTTGTTAACTTTACTTTTCAAATGTAATTCCATATTTTTAATGCGATTCCATTTTTTCAAATGTAATTCTGTTTTTTCGAATGTGATTTGGGCTACTTCCGCTTTGGTCACATCCACTTTGGATTAATGTAATTCCATTTTTTCTAATGTAAATGTTTTTCTAATGTGATTCCGGCCACTTCCGCTTTGGCCACATCCGCTTCAGCTTAATTTCATTCCATTTTTTCAAATGTAATTCATTTTTTTCTAATGTGATTCTGTTTTCTCTCATGTGATTCTGGCCACTTCCGCTTTGGCCACTTCCGCTTTGGCCACATCCGCTTTGGCTTAATGTAATTCAGTTTTTTTCAAATGTAATTCAGTTTTTTTCAAATGTAATTCTGTTTTTTCAAATGTTGTTCATTTACACCTTAGGGCCACCATAATTTATAGTCAAGGAGAAGATGCGGGGGATAAATCATCATAATCCCTCCCATTGCCCTCCCACTGTAGAGCATGTCAAGCGCATAGCTATGCATATAAACAACAGTGTTAGCAGGATAGATAGGTTGTTTTTTGTCCCCTTGACGATTCATCAGATGTTGGAAGAGAGGCTTATGCAATTGGATGAGTCATTGTCAGAGGAAGATCTGGTATTTCTTGTGTTAACTGCAGAACTAGAAAGGCTACGTCGATGTTAGTGGTACGTTTGCCCGCTGAATAGGACCAGACCTGCAGAAGAAGCATGCGTTGTTCCAAATAAACAAACACGCCAATCAAGTTCTGATCAATCATACAACGTGCACCGCATATCTTGCAAGATACAGTTCTGACTGGGAGCCATGTACAAGACAGGGTGTCAGTAGGTGGTAACAGATGGAAGCTACGCAAGTTTTGTCAGGCAACAGCATAAACAAGACGTGAGAATGGAATTATAAATTCACCTTAATAGGAAGTGTTTGTTAAGTTTGTCAATAATGCCACTTGCAGCCAGTGGCAAAACCTGTCAAAATGGCCTTTTGACCAAAGCTGAGGTAATGTGCAACTTTTCTAACTACACATCTACAGCTACCATCTACGACACTAATTACACATGCTGCTGATCTCGTGCTGCTGTATTCATTCATACCCATCTGCTCCAGACTCATGTCCCTGGGAAGGTGCTGAAAGACTGTGCTGATCAGCTCTGTGAGGTGCTGGCTGACATCTTTAACTCCTCACTCACCCTGGCAACAGTTCCCACCTGCCTGAAGACTGCTACCATCATTCCAGTCCCAAAGAGCTCAGTGACTGGTCTAAATTACTACAGCCAGTCGCTCTCACCCCGATAGTCGCTAAATGCTTTGAAAGACTGGTCATGACCCACATCAAAACAACCATCAACATCAGTAAGGACCCTCACCAGTATGCATACCGCAATAATCAATCAACAGAAAACGCCATCTCCTCTGTGGTCCACACTGCTCTCACCCACCTGGAGCAGAAGGACTCCTACATCCATATGCTTTTTGTGGACTTCACGTCTGCCTTCAACACCATGATCCCCCAAACCTTGATGGACAAACTATTTACAGTAGGACTAAGCCCCTCCATTTGCAATTGGGTCCTAGACTTCTTAAACAGACCTCAGTCAGTGAGGATCCACAACTTCTCCTCCTCCACCATAACACTCAGCACTGGCTCTCCTCAGGGCTGTGTGCTGAGCCCTCTCCTTTTCACTCTGCTCACGTATAATTGTGCACATACCCATCCAGGCTGTCACATTGTAAAGCTTGCAGATGATACAGGCAGGAGGTGGAACACCTGGAGAGCTGGTGCAGGAAGAATAACCTTCACATCAATGAGAAGACGACGAAGGAGATGGACGTGGACTTCAGATGGAACACACACACACACACCCATCCACCCCCATGAACATAAGAGGATCTGCAGTGGAAGTGGTCTCCAGCTACAAGTACTTGGGTGTGCACATGAATGACAACCTCAGCTGGGGCAACAACACCACCAGCCTGATCAAGAAAGCTCATCAGAGACTCTACTTCCTGGTCTTGGAAACTCAGATCTCACCTCCTTCTACAGGTGTGCAGTGGAGAGCATCCTGTGCTCCAGCATCAGCGTGTTACCATTGGCCACCCTTTGGTTCCTTCATTGCACCTGGCGGTGGATAAATTGCTCCCTCCACTGACCAGGAGCGGTCACTCTGTGCTGCATCAGACAATCAAAAAACTAAAAATTACATTTGAAGTAACTTCTGTTCTCCACAGTGTAACTCCTACTCATGTTTATGTCTTGCATCTTGTTTTTTTTTTTTGTTATTTGAAGATTATCATTGTTTTGAAGTTATTTTTTTTGAGAAACGGGGCAGACATAAGATTATTTTTTCTTTCTGCTGCCTTTCATTTTATTAGGATTGAATTTCTTATTGTGTATATAGATAGAATTGTTTTATTTTAATGAAATTAATAAACTTTAAAAAAACATTTGGGTTTACTTTAATTTCTTGTTCAATTACGATCAGAGAAACACTTATATTGAAAACTACAGGCACTATTCAAATCCCTCAGTAATAAGAGGGCATCGGCGTACCGCTTGTTCATTTATGGAAAACCACCAACCATCTCTTTAAGAACCAGTAGGGAAACTTCTCAAGATATCCAACTCAGTTTCAAGATTTCAAGCAAAACCCTTTGACTCAGAGTCTCTGCCTTAGTTTGTTGCACCCCCTGGCATTTTATTTTCATTTTAATCCAATAAGTGTCGCGTTGAAAATGATTCGACTCGAGCATAAACACATTTTGTCCGAGTCTGTTTCTGATCAAGGCGATGGCGAAGAGATTTTAAACATCAGTGCATTTCAGAGCGCAGCTATTTTTGACGCTTGTTTGTTTGAGTTTTAACTTTTGTGAAACGTGAATCGTGGAAAATTTTCAATTAAAAAAAAAAGTAATTAGAGTTTTGGTGAGAAAAGCAGCTGTCAGTATCAGTATTTAAAAAATTTAGTGAGTACGCAATGCTGGAAACACCGTTGTCACACTGTTAAACCGATGTTCTTATTTTTATTTTTTTATCGTACAACCAGAGGAGCTGAAACTAAACTTGCTTTAATACTTCTGGCCCTTCCTTGCGTTTCGTTTTTCTCCAAAACAAATATTTAAAATTAGGGCAACTCATTATTCTATGTCTGGCCCTGGCGTCAAAGGTAATTTGCTGCCAGATTATTGTGTAATTCGAGTCGTTTCAAAGTTAGATTTAAAATGAAAACAGTATGGATCGGCCGACGTGTTTGTGAAGCTTGGTTCCATTACAAATACGGTTTTTGTTTGCGCAGACACAGATCCGTCGAAGCCCCCGAGAAGTCGTCCAGCCGTTTCTCACCGTGTCACATCTGGGGCAGGCCTATTAGCGGTTGAGACTCGCAGACACGTAGTAAATCCCCTTACACATCCATACGTAAACGCCTGCCTTGGAGATGCACGGTTGCGTTTCCGCCCCGGCCTCGTTGTGGCCCCTAAACCGGTTCGGTAACATGTCAACAGATTTTTAAGTGGATCGGTGGAGAACAAACAACCTCAATCGCCTCTCGTTTGTCTTCACCGCCTTCCCGTCACTTTTTTTTTCCCCCGCCTCACTATGCAGTGTGTTCGGGACTGACCTATTTGGCAAAGGATCAGTAGTCTGGCGAGAGTAGGAAAAACACAGAACCACCAAACATGTGGGGAAATGTTAGCACGGTGCCTTTTGAATGACGTGCAAATCGACGTTGAAAGCCAGCATTGGTGGAACGATATCAGTGAAACGGAAGCGGCTTAACCAAAAAATACATTTTTATATCTAAAAATTGATTTTAACAAGTAACAACTGTAAATGCCAACAAATATGGGAGCCGTCAAGTCGAACTGAAGATTAAGCCAAGGTGGTTTAGTGGAATATGGGCAGCTGTGGTGAAATGTGACAACTGGCTTTGGTCAATTTATGATTAATAAATACCATTTCTTTGTGTCTCTTGAAAGAAATGTCTAAAATAGAACTAAGGAATATTTTGAACCACTTTTCTGAGCAGTACCACAATTAATGATTTTAGTAGAAAATTGGGTGGCACGGTGGCTCAGTGGTAGAGCTTTTGCCTCTCAACGAGAAGATCGCCGGATCAAATCCCAGCTGGGGGCATTTCTGGAATGAGTTTGCATGTTCTTTCTGTGCATGCGTAGGTAAACGTGCATGTTACGCTGTGAGTGAGAGAGTGAATGGTTGGCTGTCTCGTTTGTCTCCATGTGTCCCTGTGATGGACTGGAAACCCGTCCAGGGTGTCCCTGTAACGGACTGGAGACCCGTCCAAGGTGTCCCCCGCCTCTCGCAGTGACTGCTGGACATGGGCACCAGTGACCCCTGAGACCCAAAAAGGACAAAGCAGGTATGTATGTATGTATGTATGCATGCATGCATGCATGCATGCATGCATGTATGCATGTATGTATGTATGTATGGATGGATGGATGGATGGATGCATGTATGGATGTATGTATGGATGTATGTATGTATGGATGGATGGATGTATGGATGGATGTATGTATGCATGTATGGATGTATGTATGGATGGATGTATGTATGGATGGATGGATGTATGGATGTATGGATGTATGTATGTATGGATGGATGTATGGATGTATGGATGCATGTATGGATGGATGGATGTATGGATGGATGTATGTATGGATGTATGTATGGATGTATGGATGTATGGATGGATGTACGGATGTATGGATGTATGGATGGATGGATGGATGGATGGATGGATGGATGGATGAGCAGAAAATCTGTAAATTCTTGTTACTTTCCTTCAGCCCTAGTGAAGTTATTTTCAATACCAGATGGGAAATCCAGATATCCAAATCTCGTTTTGAAGTTCTCCCTTTTCAAATGACATCAAGAAACCCTCATTAGAATTCCCTAAAAATAGGATTCAAACCAATTTTCCAGGGATTATCTCCATTAGCAAGACAAACCTCTGGAACTGCTCAAATCAGATGATCCAGGTATGAAAATGTAGCCAAAAAAAAACAAATCTGAAAATCTGCTTAATTTTGACGAAATCTGACTTAATCCTTGAGTTGATGCGATTGGTACCATTTATGGCTAAGCACAGTCAAATTGTGTATTTTTAAAATAAAATATTTGATGAGATTTTTACACCATTTCAAGTTAAAAAAGTGGGACTTTATTCTTTCTATAACTCATAAGGTAACTGAACTACATAAACTCATCGTTATCAGTCACATACTTAGCTTGTTAAGAGAGAAAACACATTTTGAACTGTAGAAATCAAAACAGTCACAATTGGTTAGCAGCATATCTATATCTAATCTGTGGGATTTACTTTTTTAGAGCTTATTCATTCAACCTTTATTTATACAGGCTAGTCTCATTGAGCCTCGAGGACTCTTTTACAAGAGAGACCTGATTTAAACAAAGAACACAGATGAGGAACAGAAAACAAAAATCATATAAAAGCATATAAAATGAAAATAAAAGAAATCATATATAAAAAACAAAAACGGCTACATTAAAAAGCAATGTAAAATACTAAAAACAGGAACATGTCTGCGTGTCAAGGTTTCTTAAGTCAATGTTATGTTTCTTAAGTAAAAGTTTAATTACAGCAATCTTAACATGCTGTGGTTTCATTAGAGACGAATTAAGCAGATCAAAATGTGGCTATTAATGAAAGGAAATATGTCTTTAAATAAATAGTCTGGTTGAGATGGGATCTAGCAGACATGTGGATGGTTTGGATGAAGCTCAGCGCTCAAGAGGACAAAACAGTCCAAATATAAATTAGGTTCTAGTGACATTTTAAAAATTGTCTCATCTGACACGGAACTAGAGGCGATAGTTGGAAGGATGGTTTGAATTTTTTCCCTAATTGAAATAATTTTATTTATAAAGACTCATGAACTCACAGTAAAAAAAAAAAAAAAAAAAATGGAATGCAAAATACAAAAACCTGGAGGGGGGGGGGGACTGCACTCATAATAAACTATAAATATTCATATCAATGTAACAAAACAACTGTTTCTGTAAACATTCCGAACGCAAGTTGTGCATTGGAATAGAACTTGGTGTTACCAGTGAGGGAATAAACCAGGAGAAAGTCTAAGGAATATATTCAAAACTGGAGATTACCTGAAGACCTACAGATTGAGTGAAATACTTCACACACATCCAAATTCAAAATGAGTCATCACCAGGAGTGCGTCCACCGCCACCGAAGTTGGGACATTAATCGGTGTATTTTGTGCCTGGAAGCTGCCGCCTGATTAGCTCATTTCACCTCATCCTTATCAAACTTGAGACAATCGCAGTGCATGCAGTTTTCTTGCATTTACTGCTTATACAATCCAAATAATTTATTCTAATCTTGTCTACACTCACGCACTGGTAAAAGACAAGTCCTGATAGGAAAACCCATACAGACAGAGTTATACCACTCATTTACAGCATAAGGCAGGCAGTTGTACTGCGAAAAAAAGCAAAAAGTCAAGAAAAATACAAGTCCAGAGACTTAATTAAATATTTTTTTCATGAAACGAAGAAATCCCTGTTCCGTAAATCTACCTTGCTGCTCTATGGAGCACAGAAAACCAAAAACTCAATTAGTAGACGTGCCAAAACACTCGTCAATGTTGAAAACTCGAATGTTGACGCAGTTACTATCCACATGCTTTAAGAAAGTAGAACAATACATCATCAGCGGACATGTGAACACAAACATCCATACGCCTGTGCAAGCAGGCACACGGAGGTCAAAGCTCTGCCAGTCTGGGATAAATTTATTTCTGTCGGCTGTGCGGCAAGACTTTTCTTGCCTATTGACACTGAATCCAGATATCAGGTTCCACGGGAAATATGGGGTACCCGTGTGTGTGTAGGCCCTCTGGGCTCTTTTTATTCTGCCAGATGTCAGAACTTTTTTTTTTTTTTCCTCGGGGAAACGACAACAAGAACCAGGGAAATTTCACGTGAAATTATTTGCAAGTCATTTTTTGGAAAATGTCTGCCTGAATTTGCACGATGCAGGAATACAGCAGTGAAACAAAGCAGCGTGTCTGTTTGTGAATGAAGCTTTTATATTGGGATGCTCTATTCTGGGCACCGGACAGGCCACTGGTGGGCCTCCTGTTACCCCCTTTTAGTAGCACACACACAGAGGGTTCTGTTGATTTTGGTTGGACCGACGTCATCACGCAACAGGAACACAACCTCAATTTCAGGGTGGATAGTCACGTCCGTCTTCCTTTTTGGAGAAAGGCTGAAGGAGCATAGGTGGTTTCTGGTGCCAGAAGTCTACTGCGCCAAGATGGTCGCCACTGTTCTTTTAAGTCAGATGGCATTAGGAGGCAAGAAATAAAAGTTCATGCCAAATTTATTGGAAATTTACTAGAATATACCAGCTGGGATTGGATATCTAACATGGAAAACCTATTTTATCTAAACTTTACCTGCCATTAATAATTATTTCTCAAGCATAGTTTGTCTCAAACCTGTGATTTGTAGTCAAGCCACGCTGTCCTGGAAATTCCCAGTTTGAACTTTCCACGGAAGTGCTTCTGCTCCGGGTGTGACTCATCCGTCACCGTTCATAGGGTCTAATGGTTGCTAACGCTACTAGACAGTTAAAAGTGCAACAAGCAGCAATGTTTTAAACCCAATGTGTCATTGTCAGATTAGAGTCAGTAATTGGTGAAATTTCCGTTAAACTCACGAAAATTTGTGGTTTCCCTTTCAGGCTGCCAACAGTGCAGGTCCAAGCAGTTCTCAAAAGCTAAACTTTTTTCCCGCAAACCTTCAACCCTTGTGACACTGGCTACATTGTTTTGTTTTTTTAACCCGTTTTTAATGGGATTTGCAGTTTGATTTTGAATGTTTGTTAATTCTGGAAAGAAATGGGCTACGTAGGTGAACATTTACCAGACCTTGCATCAGCAGCTTGCATGTTCTGTTTGTCACTTATGAACAAACTGAATCTAACATTTAATAAAACTGAATAAATAAGATGGAAGATGACAAGATGTTAACAATCAAAATGAAAAAAGAAAAGCTTTAAATATTTCATAAAAAGAATGCTAATGTGTGGACGGACAACCCTAACTGGGTCAACGACATGCTAACATATAGTTAGCATGTTGGCTAACAACAAAATGTATGCAGGACAGTGCGGTAGTCGAGGTTCTGGGGGTCTCGGAGACCCAGGAGGTCCAGCGGGGTGTGTGGGCAGCGGATAGCTTGTAGTAACCCAGGGAAGGGGGCTTAAGGGTGGGTGCGCATGTTCGCCCGGTGTGCAAGATCCATGGCTCCAGGTGGGCTGGGGTTTTACCCGGTGACGGAGCACCGAAGCCAGGCACGGTTCGTGTTGGGGGTCCCTCCAGGTTCCAATGGGGTTGGGGCTGGTGTTTTACCCAGTGACGAAGCACCGAAGCCGGGCACGGTTCCTCCAGGTTCCGGAGGAACCCTGG
>NC_056520.1:7317529-7326503 GCF_014905685.2 Nematolebias whitei | reverse complement strand
GGACAAACGCTCGCCCAGGGACTGAGCACCGAAGCCGGGCACGGTTCGTGTTGGGTGTCCCTCCAGGTTCCAATGGGGTTGGGGCTGGTGTTTTACCCGGTGACGAAGCACCGAAGCCGGGCACGGTTCTTCCAGGTTCCGGAGGGACCCTGGATGAAGTTTGACTCCGGGAAAAGAAGCCAAAAATTGGGTTATAAATATGGGAGGAAAAAACCAAAGTCGTTTCACTGTTTAAGTCGCAGGGCATGCTAAGTTATGCAAAAAGCTACAACTTATACAGCAAAAATTACGGTAGTTTTAAGTAGAGATGCACCAATCCGATACCAGTATCAGTACCGACATCGAAAATTTTCTGGATCGGGTATCGTGACAATGTAACCGATCCATGACTGGGCAGATCCATTCACTCTAATTCTATGCTTTGTGCTCTGAGCGACGTCATGTGCTAGCGTACTGACTGAACAAATTAAAGTTGTGTTTCAGAAACGGGTCCAGGCGACATGATTTAGCCATTTTTGTTAATCCAGAGCCGTTTTTCTGCATCAGATCGGTATCGTCCTAAACTAAACAACCGATATCGGTATCGGAGCGGAAGTGGATCGATGCAGCCCTAGTTTTAAGTGTACTGTTTCACAAAAAAACCCAAACAGGTGTCCAGATTGCAAAAAAAAAAAAAAACATGGCCCAAAAGAAGGACACCTAAGATGGACCGTTAACCCCAATTTAACTTAAGATGAACTGTAACCGTATCTAAATTCATGCTCAATAATCCAGGTAAAAAAATCCAACAAAGTTCAGCAGGTCATTTGGACATTTGTTTTTGTTGTTGTGGAGATGTTTCGTCCTTCATCCAAAGGACTTCATCAATCCGAGGAGCCAGAAACAAATTTAGTCCCACAAGCAGCACACTCCCATAGTGGACCAACCAGTTAGATGGTGATAAGATGGTTTCTGGGGCCCTCCCTCTCCCCCGTCGACTCTTCTGAGGCAACCGTAGCCGAAGTGGCTCAAAAATGTGACTATAGCAGCCACCATGACAAAAAGTCCAGATCAAGAGGTCCTCCCTACGGCGTGAAGAAAATGAACAGAACAACTTGATCTGACCCAGGTTGCCATTTCCAAAACAGAGCGTCACATCGAACCCTCCCTACAAACACAACACTTAGAAAAATCTCAAGTGGTGATCACCATGTAGCTTTTTGCAGGCGTAGACGTCTCCTGCAGGATTCAAAGTGGTGGAAAGGATCTCGATGCGGTGGGCGAGCACAAATCTCCAGCTGCCGCACGCTTCTCCGTCGTTAGCCGGCGCCTAAAAACAAACCTCGCCCGCTTTCCACACACACACCACAAATCCCAGGGATGCGGTGCGCTCCAATTTATTTTCAAATTTCAACAAAAGCCTCCGAGTTCGAAGGTCATCCCCAGCATGTGTTGGTAAAGTTTTGCCGATTCTCCAGAAATAATAAGAAAGTGTGAATGAAAAATTACGCTGAGGCAGTTTATCTGTTCGAGATTAACTGCAACCCAGCAATTAGTCACAGACGAAACACGTACAGAGCAATTTATTGCGGCTTGGTGTACTCCCTTGGAGAAGATTCATACAGGCTGATGGGAAATCCAGTGGGACCGAGGCGATGATGCAGGAGTCGGTGTGAGCATCCGTTGTTTTGACTGGCGGTTGACTGAATGTTGGCCGAGCTACTTGGTTTGAGATCCTCCTGCTTGTATCCCCCCCTTCATCCTCGCCTCCCACCTGGTAGCTCTGCTAATGCTAAGGCTTGCCCTAACAGTCTGCAGCTGTGGAGTTCACACACACAAAGAGCCCCGCACAAACAAAAACACAAGTATATCTGCGTAGCAGCACGTGCACGGATGTGTTAGAAGACGAGGCTACGTTTGAGTGAGAGTCGTTGTTCTGTAGTTTTCATTAAACACAGCTGGACTTGGTGTAAAAAGGCCCAAACCAGCGCTGCTGTCCATCAACATGTCTTACAGAGTAGAGCAGAAGTTTCTTTTGCTTGTCCAAGGCAGAACGAGTGATGGATCCTGGCGTGTAGAGCCATATTTTATCTAACACCAGGCACAATGGCGGAGCTAGAGGGGGCCTAATGGTGGCATTGACCACCATAGATTAATCTTGGGCCACCCCAATCATTTGAGGAATCTATAGTTTTGAGCAATAAAAACCTAGAGAGCGCAGTTTCTTCAAATGATTGGGGTGGCCATCTTGGATTTTTGAGATGGCAACCCAGTCGTCAGTGGTGGCATTTCTCGCACCTAGATGCAGCCAAAATGGTGGTCAAGAGTGGCTAAAACCCTAATTTAGGTAAACAAAACAAAAGCTAAAAAAATTAATCAGTAGCTAAAATTGGCAGCAATAGCTGAAAGCAATAGATCAGTAGCTAAAAGCTACCTAGCAAGACTTGTTACTAAAAGTTTAAATTAGCTTAAAAAAAGCTAAAAGCCTAAATTAGCTTAAAAAAAAAGCTAAAACTAGCAACACAGTACCCAAATGTTAAAATTTATAGAACAGTAGCTAAATGGTAAACCAAGACAACAGTAGCTAAAGTTTTAATTAGTTTAGTAAAAGCTAAAAATAGTGAACAGTAGCTAAAATTTTACAATTTTGAACAGTAGCTAAAAGCTAAAATTTATAGAACGGTAGCTAAAAGTAAAAACTAGCAAAACAGTAGCTTAAAGTTAAAGTTTATAGAACAGTAGCTAAATGATAAACCAGCACGAAAGTTATGAGTTTAACAATAGCTAAAAACGATAAAACAGTAGCTAAAAGCTAACTTTATAGAATAGTAGCTAAATTGTAAACCAGAAACAACAGTAGCTCAAGTTTTAATTAGCTTAACAAAAGCTAAAAAAGTAGTTAAACAGTAGCTGAAAGCAAAACAATTCGAACAGTAGCTAAAACTATAAACTAGCAAAACAGCTGCTAAATGCTTAAATTTATAGAAGAATAGCTAAATGGTAAACCAGAACAACAATAGTTAAAGTTTTAATTAGTTCAACAACATCTAAAAACAGTAAAATGGTAGCTAAAAGCTAAAATTTTAGAACTGTAGCTAAAAGCAAAAACTAGTAAAACAGTAGCTAAAAGCTAAAATTTTAGAACTGTAGCTAAAAGCAAAAACTAGTAAAACTGTAGCTAAAAGCTAAAATTTATAGAACAGTAGCTAAAAGTAAAAATTAGCAAAACAGTAGCTAAAAGCTAAAATTTATAGAACAGTAGCTAAAAGTAAAAACTAGCAAAACAGTAGCTTAAAGTATCCTGATATAGGTATTATTTCTACCTCAATAATCCAGGTAGAAAAATCTAAAAAAGTTAAATCTGGTCCTCTGGACATTCAAAAAAAAGTAACTTAAAGCTTAAGTTTATAGAAGAATAGCTAAATGGTAAACCAGCACAACAATAGTTAGAGTTAATTAGTTCAACAACATCTAAAAACAGTAAAATAGTAGCTAAATTTTTAAACTTTTGAACAGTAGCTAAAAGCAAAAACTAGTAGAACAGTAGCTCAAAGCTAAATTTTATAGAACAGTATCTAAATGGTAAACCAAAACAACAATAGCTAAAGTTTTAATTAGCTTTACAAAAGCTAAAAATAATGAAATAGTAGCCAAAAGACAATTTTTTAGAACAGTAGCTAAAAGCAAAATGTAGCAAAAACAGAAGCTAAAAGCTTAAAAGAAAGCAAGTATGCTACAAAATTTCAAAAAGCACAATTTTATTAAAATAATTTGAACAAAAAATAGGTCCATAAAAAACGTTATATAATATAAAGTTATAAATTAAATAGTTATATAATTAAAGTATAAAAGAATTATTAAGAAACAGGTTGACCTGAACGAACTGAACATTTTGACGCCTGATAGAGACAGAGTCAACTTTTAAATAAAAATGGACCGTTGCTGCTGACTCGGCTGTTCTACTTTCACCATCCCTGCATCCTAATCTGCTGCTTCTCCTGGATTATGTCCGTTTTCCCTCTAAGGATTAAAATGGCTGCCCTTGCTGCTCGCAAAAGAACTTCATCAATCGGATTAAAGCACTTTGTTCTCTGCAGAGACCCAGAACTCCTAAGTTCTGCTGCAGTGTTGGATTGTTGGTTCTGAGCTGAGTGATTTTCAGTGTCTGAGACAGAGGACAGAGACGGACGGTGAAGACAAGAGTTGGACGGATGGACACTGCCCCCGAGTGGACGTGGGTTCGCTGCAGGACTTCCATCAACAAAAAATAGATTATTTTCCATTTAGCTGCAATATTGTGGAACATCTTCAATATTTCTGCTGGTTTTTTTTTTAACCACCATCTTCTTTATCCAGGCCAAAACAACAAGTCAACATCTGCACCAGGTTTTTGGACCAGAAACAGGATTAGTTGATCCGGTCCAGGAGAATGTGAGGTTTTTAAAAACCTGGGTAAATGTTTTTTTTTAAGGAGCAGATCTGAAACAAATGAAGCAAATCAATGAAAGAGCAAGATTATGAAACGGATTCATGTTTATGGCTGGGTGTATGTGCGTTTATATGTCTGTTAGCAAAATATCTCAAGAACCAGTGAAGGGATTTCAATCAAACCCTTATTAATTAAAGGCTGGATAAACAACCGATTAACCGCAGCCTTCAGCTAACACACAAATGGCCTAAACCCAGTCCGTTTTAGAGGGATTGAACGATAATTTGGTGTGGTAGTATCCGAGAGTCATGCCCAACACATACTCCGAGCACCAGCAGATCACCATTTTGACATGGCTGTTTTTAAAGGTTCAACCAAAATAATTTTTGCTTGGAAAAAAGAGGCAGTTTTAGCAGTTTAATCTAATTTTCTAACACGAGGGGGCGCCAGACTCTAAAGGTTGAAGCGCCTTCAGAAAGCCACCACAAATGGCCTGAACGCTGATACCAAACTCATGTTTTACAGGGTGGGGTTCTGTGGGAAATAAAAGATGGAGACAAAATAAAAAGTGCTCTACTTCAACTTTTATACCCATATCTGAGGGCTGCCTGAACGCCGGATCGCACCCTCCTCCTCGTTACGAGTGCAATAAAACAAACGTTTTTTTAATCATTTGTGCAGAGTGGTTGCTCTTCATCTGACGGGGTCTGTAAACTGCGCAGTAACAACCTTGGCAGGGACACGACGAGGGGACGCGATGCTGAGAAATCACCGCTAGGCGGAGAAGAACGGCATCTTTGTGCCTCAGATCATGACCAATATCTTACCTGTTGCAGGTAAGTTTTTGGAAGAGCTCAGTTTGGGGGAAACCGTTGTATTTTGACAAGCGTGATGAGCTAAAGAGCTAATCTAAAACAAGTCAGGGCCGAAGAGGTTCTCCATTTTTCTAAAAGAGCTCCAACCCCGTCTTCTACTGCTTATCCATAAACGAGTCATGGCGACAATAGGTCCAGGAAAGAAACAGACGTTCCTCTCTCCAGTGATACTTTCCAGGTCCTTCTGAGGGATCTCAAGGTGTTCTCAGGTCAGAGAAGATACATAATTCCTTTCCCCGGGGGGGTCTCTTACCACTGGAACGTGACGGCGCCCGGTCACCCTACAAAGGTATTTTGGCTGCTTGTATTCAGAATCTTGTTCTTTCAAACAGGGTCTTAACCTCATGACCACAGGTGAGGGTTGGAACGTAGACCATCCATCCATTATCTTTTGCTTATTCCAAAGTTAGGTGTCAGGAGCAGCATCTTGAACAGGGAGGCCCAGACATCTCTTTCCACAGCTACCTCTTCCAGCTCTTCTGGGAGGACTCCAAGGTGTTCCCAGGCCAACTGAGAGACGTAGTCTCTCCAGCGTAGATGTAGACAGACCAGTAAATCCAGAGCTTTGCATTTCAGATAAAATATTTCTTCATCGCAACCTTCATTACGGAGGATAAGGCCCCAATTTGTCCACCCATCTCCCGCTCTGTCCTACCAAGACGCCCAAAAACTTGAACCTACCCAAGACTCACCCCAAGCCTGGATTGGGCATTTCACCCTTTTCCTGGTTAGAATACCTCCGATCATCATTCTCTCATGATAGTTCAAGAAAAATATGTCTTGTAAACATTTACACCGTTGTCAGCTCAGCAGTATAAAGCGATTTGGTTAGAAAATGGTGGCCCACGGTGATGCAGCAGCCGTTCTCGTTCTAGAATCAGTGCAGGGTTTTGTGCTCATTTTTGTCTCTGATGCGCTGCAGTCCATCCGGGACCTTTGGTTGGAGATCTGGAGAATCCTTCAGGGGTGTGTGGAGGACTCCCACTGTGTGATTAGAAGCTACAGTAGAGCTGGGGACGGCGGATGAAATGTGATGACAAAATCTGAGCACCCGAATGGTTAACCGTGGACTATTTGGCGCTAACCTGCCGGTGCCCCTTCATTGGAGATTTTTGAACTCCACAGCAACATTTCTGTCTCGGCAGTCCAACTTCTTGCTCCGCACAGAGAAGCTGAAAACCCCTACGTAATCTGAATATTTTGCATCCCAGATCAGAGAACCACAAAAGGGGGGAGTGGTGGCGCAGAGGTTAGAGAGGTGGGCTTGTGATCCGAAGATCGCCGGTTCACGCCCCGGCCCCGACAACATCAAAATTGTGGGTGGGGTAGGTGAAACACCCACACTTGCCCCCACCCTCATTCGCCCCACTCTGGGCCCATGAGCAAGGCCCTTAACCCCCACCATGTGCTCCCTAAACAGGTCTCTCTTGAAAATGAGTTCTCGTGGCTCAATGAGACTAACCTGGATAAATAAAGGCTAAATGAAAAAAAAAAAAATAAAATGAGAACCACAAAAGGAAACGATGAAAAGTCAGCCATTTCAACCGGAGCGTTTTCACTTATGGCCTTGGCCTGGCCACCATACAGATCCAGGCTGTACGATTGCGCAATGTGTAAAGCAAAATTAACGGCGATGTAAAAGTTTTTACATGCGAGTTAGCATCGAACCTAGTCTGACTAGCTGCTAGCTCTTAATCTAAACTTTTTCTTCAACCTGAATTTGTTCAAAGAGTCGTCTATGGCCGTTCCCAAAAGATTCAAACTGTTGCTTTAAAACCAAAATGTTACCTGGAATAAGAACGTCGAGACACCCGCTACCGCTCACCCTTCTACTGCAGTTTTGAATCTCCACTCCCTCGTCGTTTTGCCTCGTTCGTTCCGTCTGGCGCTCGGGGTTCATCTCATTTTGTTGTCGTTTGCCGTTTTCTCTCGTCAATCAGCTGAAGGTTTGTTTGCTTTCTGCATCTATGCACATGACCTCCCTCACCACTTTTCTTCGGCACCACCTCAGTAAATCCAGACATTCGTCTGTGGCTCAACGAGGCTCATAAAACCTCAGATTGACCATTTCGGCACGTTCCCCCCCCTCAACCGCCCACCCCCCAAGTTCTACCGAACTAATTCCTTCTGATGATTGCTGCAATTCAAACCTTTAAAGCACCGTAATACTTTCAATTACACAGAGTGTGTTTTTGCACTAAAAGGCTTCAAATTCATCAGTGAAATAGTCCATTAGTCAGAGCGGTTGTGACTAACTCAGTCCTGTTCTTTTGACAGCTTGTGGGCAGTACAATACCCTTTGATTGCCTTTCTGTGATCACCCACAGCTACAGTGTTTTTCAACATGTTGGGTTAGTCATGTACTTCTTTCTCTTTATGCTTTCCATAACAATACGGTGTGGGTTGTTTGTAGCTGGTGGCCTTGTTTGAAATAAGATCATAAAGGGCCATCCAAAACCAGAGAATACTGGAATCGTATTTTGTCCATACAGGCAACAAAGAACGAGTCGTCGCACAAACGCGTACTTCATGTTCATTTACGAGGAATAGGAATCACAAAGACTTTTTTTTCTTGCTCCCATCGGAACTGTTCGGCCGCAGAGCCAGTTGGTTCGAGAACAAAACGTTTGATTGCGGAGGTTGGGCTTGAATTTTCACAGCCTCTTGCCAGAGCAGCGTATAGTTTGGTTTTATCCAAATGGCAGTGGAATAATTTTAATAACCGTGGACATCGCATACTGGCAGCTTGGATCTAGAGCAGGTATCTGATCAGATGTGGCGTTGCACTGAACCGTCTTGGAGGTTGTTCAAAACGGTGTGTGATAAAGGATTGAACGTGGCATGCTCCTGACATTTTATACAGTTTAGTTTAAACCCAAACTGGAAAAAAAAGGCGTCATTTGTTTTGTAAGAAATCCCTAAAAATAAGTTTCTCATGAGGCTTTGACTGTTCGAGACTAGATGAAGACAGAATGGAAAATTCACATTTTTCCCCACAGTTTTGAGCGTTTAAGACCCAGAAACCAGCGCACTTCTTGAAAACTGTGTGAAAAACTGCATTTTTAACCGCCCACCTTAATTCACCGTCCACCTCCACCCACACACCTGCCTCGGTTTGCTGTCCCCACATTTATTCTACTGTATTATATTTCTGAAAAGAAGACATGCAGATTTGGCAGTTTTTAGATAATTATTTATAATTAAAATGATTGGTTAGTTGGTTAATTTATTAGATTTAGTTTGGTTGTTTTGAGATGATTTTGTTGTTGATTGACTTGGTTCGTTTGGTTGTGTTGGTTAGTTGGTAGGTTGGACTGGGTTGGGTTGGTTTGGCTGATTTCTTTGCGGTTGGTTGGTTGGTTGGTTGGTTGATTGGGTTGGCGTTGGATGGGTTTGGCTGGTTTGGTTAGTTGGGTTCGGTTGGCTGATTTGGTTAGTTGGTTTGTTGGCTGGTTAGTTGGGTTGGCTAGTTCAGTTTGATTGGATGTTTAGTTTGGCTGATTTGGTTAGTTGGTTTGTTGGCTGGTTAGTTGAGTTGGGTTGGTTTGGCTAGTTGGTTTGTTGGCTGGTTGGTTAGTTGAGTTGTGTTGGTTTGGCTGATTTGGTTAGTTGATTTGTTTGTTAGCTGAGTTGTGTTGGTTTGACTGGTTTGGTTAGTTGGTTGGTTGGTTAGTTGAGTTGTTGGTTTGGC
>NC_056520.1:7305600-7317519 GCF_014905685.2 Nematolebias whitei | reverse complement strand
TTGTTAGTTGAGTTGAGTTGGTTAATTGGGTTGATTTGGCTGGTTTGGTTAGTTGGGTTGGTTTGGCTGGTTTGGTTGGCTGGCTGGCTGGTTTGGTTAGTTGATTTGTTGGCTGGTTAGTTGGGTTGGCTGGTTTGGTTAGTTGGTTTGTTCTTTGGTTAGTTGGTTGGTTAGTTGGTGTGGGTTGATTTAGCTGGGTTGATTAGTTGGGTTGTTGGTTGTTAGTTGAGTTGGGTTGGTTTGGTTAATTGGGTTGGTTTGGTTAGTTGGGTTGGTTTGACTGGTTTGGTTAGTTGGGTTGGTTTAGCTGGTTTGGTTAGTAGGTTTGTTGGTTGGTTAATTGAGTTGGATTAGTTTGGCTGGACATTCAAAGCTTTAGCCCTGAATGTTTTTTGTTAGAGCTCCTCTCTAGGTGTCAAAATGCAGCTCTAGCGCTCTAGATTTTTTTTTTTTTTAAATTACTAAATTTAAAATTGTTCATGGCGCTAGTGACAACTCGACTACTTTGAAAGAAAATTTGTTATACGAATTCTTGTTCAAAATTTAAACAAGAGAGAGTCTCTGTAAATCATGAGAACAACAGAAACCAGACATTTTGGACACTCCCTTGTAAATACCATTTGCCCACCTCTGCAGCCCTGTGAGATAATCGTTTTACTAGAAGTATTGAGGTAACCTTTCCAGGGACTGTCTCTGTGAAACTTGGCCCTGACTTTCACACTTCACTCTTATTCCTGCACAAGCTTTAGCATCTTCTGCTGGAAGAGCCTCAAGCTTCACCAGAAGTGCTACAACTGCAGCAGCCGCTGATTTTTTCTCCTCTTAACACGTAATGAACACGTAATATCCGAGACGAGACGGTTGGAGGAGTTCAAATGGTTTTCTTTCTCTCCGATCGTAACCCAAGAAGGTACAACTTTTTGAATTTGTTTATAAAAAAATAAAAAAGCCAACACATCCAAAAGAACCATATCTTTAAAAAAAAAAGGTACAAAGTGTCTTGGAGTAGCTGAACAGGACTGAAGACCTAGCATTCAATGAATAAAAATGCTAAGACCACAGAGTTAAAGACCATTTAGTCGAAATTTAAACCCACTTTATTTGTGACTCACTAACGCAAGATCTTGCTCAATGAGATGAACTGCTAACGTGTCAAACTTTAGCTCGATAGGTGTAAAACTGGCTAAGCTTTAAAAGATTAAATGGCTCTGGTGGACATTTTTAATTGGGTTAATCTGTCTATTTCCTGAAACTTCATCAGATATCTGTTTTCAAAGCTATTTGCTGGCGTAAAGCCCCACCATCCAGCAGGTGGAGCTAGCTTTCATATGAACTGGTGCCTGAGCAGCTTCTGAGGATAAATAAAAACAAAACGTGTAACTTGATAAATGAGAAAGTTCCTCCCATCCAAAACAAAGTCATTATATTTAGACGCTAGCTGCCACCTGGATGATGGATGGGGACATTCCCTATGAGTGTTTTTTCTTTCCATTTAAAGTAAAAGTAACAATCCCTTAAAAGAAAATAGAAATCCTGAGAATTCAAGCTTTTATTCTGGAGCCTTGCTGAGTGACCACACACAACCCAAGTTTCCCCGGTCACTCAGCTCTTTTGGAAGAAGAATGGGCTCACGGTGAGTTTTATTGTGTTCCCGCAGAGCCTTTGAAGGGTCTAAGCCATGACTAATTGAATTAGGACGTGTATTTTCTCCAGAAAAAGGGTTTCTAGCTTTTCAAACCGTTTCCAAATTTGATGGACCGCTTGGATGTGTCAGCCTCACAGTAGCACTTCCTGTCAGATCAGGGGACTCCAACCTGAATTGTGCTATAAACGAGAAAAGAAACGTCTTTGTGTGTGATGAAAATCCTAACTCCAGGCCCGCTCTGTACCTCAGTTATCTTGTGATAAGCTCTGGAACACACCATGTGCTTCCCCTCATACAGCTTGTGTGGAAGTGGTTGGCAGCCAATAAACCCCCTCCTCTCTATTTGCTTTCCCCTCAAAGGGACTATGTGAGGAATGCCGGGAATTTAACTGATCCTAAAGTGTCCCGGCACGGCTCCCAGCGCTCCTGGCCTGCTCACGTTCTGGGAACAGCCGGGCTACCTGAAACTGGACACCGGCTGACCACCCCACCGTGGGAAAGCAAGCAGAGTGAAAATACATTCAGGGAAATGTCTTCAATAGGTTTCCAGGCTGCTTAAGATCACAGCGCGAATATCGCCAGGCTCTGCTTGAAATCCGCTCTGCCGACGATATTAAATAAAGCATAACTTGGCATTTGTTCTCTGGCATCCTCACTTAAGGGAAACAATAAGCATGCTCTAAAAGAAAGTGCAATACGGTGAATTCAACGGTAAGCTGAAGCATGTGTTTCTTAGCATTATACGTTGCCGTCGGCGCCGTTGGGCTTCTCTTTTTATAATAGAGGGAACATTCATCAAAATTGCTTTGGAAAAAGGCAAAAAACACTTAAGTTGGACACAAAGCCGCAGAGGATAAAACGGGGTGCCATTTTTTTCCTCCTCAACTGTAATATAACGCAAGCTGAAATCAGTAGAAAATACTCAAGGTTGCACGAAAGACGGAATTAGTTTTCCTTTATTAGCCCGCATAATAGCCCAATAAATCGTTTGAGAATATGCCGACAATGAGGTTCTAAATGTTGATCTAATGTCAATTCACTTTATATAAAAATGAAAGATCACAAGGCTATGTTCAAGGAATTCATCCTCCAAATGATGGTGTTGGAACCAGACTAAACCAATGTTCAATAATTTAAGGTTTGAAGCATCATGGCACAATCAAAAGTACAGATTTTTATGATGCAACGAGGCACTTACAGACACAAAAGACTGGTTTAATCAGCTGAAATCCATTTCCTCTACCCTTAACTGTGTCTGCTGCTTATCTGTGGTTGGGCTGGGGAGGCAACAGATCCCAATCTGTTCCCAGACTAGAGAGGATCTCTGTTGAGTTCTAGGTTTGCCCCTGAATCTTCTCCCAACTGGACAGAGCTGTCAAACTTCCATAGGCAGGCGTTGAGGAGGTATCAGAGGCCAGAACCACCTCAATTGACTTCTTTCAATAAGGTAGAGCCCGGCCACCCTACTGAAAGAAGTCCGTCCACTTGATCCATACCCCCTGTTTGGAGCATTGAAACACCAGTAAACCAGAAGCATTGCCTTTTGGTTCCTGTCCTTCACCATGACACATCAGATAAACACCCTCATTACTGCGGACAAAGCCTCAATCCGTCCATTCGTCTCCCTGCCATCCATAAAGAATAAGTCTCACAGATAACTTGAAACCGGAGAAAACTTTACATTTTTCCTGTTTGCACTCTTGCCAATAGTCCCTCAATGCAAAGTCACTGCGGTTAAAAAGTTCCTCAACTGAATGACTTATACGAGAAACCGATACGCCTTCAGCGGTCCCCAACTTTGACGTAAATCCACGTAACATCATGTTCATAGAGTCTACAACACCGTTTTAAGTGTTGGTAACATTTTGTGACAAATCAATGTTTGTTTTTTATCCTTGGAAAAAGACATTTGCACTTATTATTTTTTTAGTCAGAACAGCTCAAACCCCATCATGTCAAAAGGACCCTTGGCTGGTCCAAAGGCAATTCCTCAGAATTTTATTTTTTCTTCTTTCGGCTGCACCCTTCCTCAGGGGTCGTAACAGCGAACTAACTCGCATGAAGACTTGGCAATTGTTTTTATGCCGGATGCCCTTCCTGATGCAACTAGACCACAGAGCTACCGCAGCCCTCTGTGTGGCGCAGAGAGCTGCCATCTAAGGCACCTGGGGGAGCAGAAGGTGGGGGTTAAGGGACTTGTTCAAGGAATGTGGCGATTGAAAGTGGAGGCAGGTGTGACCATTTCCACTTTCCTCATTCACATTTGATGTTGTTGGTCCACGGGTTCGAACTGGCAGCTTTCCAATCACAGGCTCGTCTTCTCCGACTGTTGTGCCACCACTTCCCTAATATACTGTATATTATATATTTACTGAGCTTGCTTTGATGTTTTGAACCACTTTGTCTATGGCTGCTTCAGAGGAGTCGACGGGGGAGAGGGCGGGTCCCAGTGACCATCTTATCACCAGCAAATTGGTTCGTCCACTATATGGGTTTGCCGCTTGTGAGCTTAGTTTGTTGTGGCTCCTCGGACTGATGAAGACCTTTGGATGAAGGAGAAAACATCTCAACAACAAAACAAGAAAGAAGCCATCCAGATGACCTGACTGAACTTTGTTGGATTTTCTACCTGGATTGTTGTTCGTCGTCGTCGTCGTCTTTTTTTGGTGCGTGTGTTTTTCAATTTTGTCCGTTTTAAATGAAAATTTTATGGTTTCGGTAATTTATTCTCAATTTTTTTTAAAACTTATTTACAGTTCATGGGTAAGTAGATCGAAACGTGTTGGCAGTGGTCAGAACAACCAGATCCAACAGAGTCTCATTTGAGGCATAAAAGAAACTTTGGCCAGTGGAAAACATTCGGCTGGTTTTAGCGTCAATACGAACACTGCAAACCCTAGCTAGCCCTAACAAGCTCAAAGCTGCAGTGCAACCTGCTGTGTCCATCAGTGGAGATATTCTGTTTTAATCAGATTAGGGCAGACAGAGGGGACCAGAACAAAAAAAATGAGGATGACAGAGGACAGATAAAACCAGAACACATTTTGCTATTCTGGTAAGAACTTATTCAACCAACTTCTTTGCATGCAGTTGTGGTAAGTCAGGCTGTAGGTCGAGCCCTGTTTGGAGCTTTAGTTTGAAGGGTCACTTTTATATTCGTTAGAGTTACTTCACAGAATATTCCTTCTCCCATTTAAATGTGACAATCTGGATTAATATTTCAGAATTATTACTTCAGATCAAATTAGATATACAGTCCAGAAAGCTGTGTACCTGTCAGTTTTGTTTTACACATCTAAAGGTAAAAAAAAACGCTCCTATTTCGGGCGGGGGAGGGAGTCGTCCATTTCTCTGATTTATTAGATCGCATAGATTTTCACGAGACGACCTCAACCCTCGAGAGGGAGAAAAAAAGGCAACAACTTCGTAAATACACACAAAAACCATAAGCAACATATCGGTATATCGTATTTTGTTCACCGAAAATGTAACGATTTGTAAAATTTGTACGGTTATCGATTCAAGAAATTATTATACGCCACTAATACTTTTACTCAGGAGCAACAAGAGATTGAATGAACAGTGTAAAACTCATACGCCAAAACATCAACGTATGAAAAGCCGGGAAGGGATAAGGCGTGGGTAGGGGTGGAAGTAACGAATTACAAATACATTAATGCGTTATGTATTGTCATCATTGTATGTTCCCAAAGGCGAAATTGGTTCTCTGCTTTTAACCCATCCACCACCAGGTGGAGCAGTGGGCAGTTATGGAAAGCGCCTGGGGAGCAACAGGGGATAAGGTGTCCTGCGCTGAGACACCACGAGACGTGTAATGGCCAGGGATCGAACCCAGGACCTTTGGGTCCCAAGTCGGCTGCCCTGTCCCTACACCATCTCGGTCCCCATTACTGTAATTAAGGAGATTTTTTGGGTACTTGTACTTTTATGTGTATTTCTTTCACGTGTGTAATTTTACTCATACTTAAATACAATTTAGACCACGTAATCTACTTCGCTACTTTTAAAATCAAAAGTCGCTACTGAGTACGTCCGCAGTTTGAATTAATATTCAAACCGTTCATCTGCATCTTTGTAGCCTATAAGGCTCTCGGATCACCAGTGACGTAAGTACAACTCCGTAGAGTAGAGAGTCATTTATGGACTGAAGATTTGGAGAAAAAGCCAAAACGGAGACCAAGGACAACACTGTCGACAGAGAAAATGATAAGGTAAAGGCTGAGGACGAGTGCCCGTGGCCGTACCTGGAGGAATGTTTCGTGTCCAGAGGGCGAAAAGGAGACAGAGTCCAGATGCAAACTTTGTTTGATCTCTACGGTGATAGCATCTTACAAGACTTCATCTAATCTCAAAAAACTTACTGCGGTATACGAGGTTTGACAGCTACCTGTATGATATTGCTTTTTTTTTATTGTTTGTATGTGTGGGTTATTTAGTTTGACTAAGTATGAAAAGATCTTAGATATCGTCATTGGTTTGCCTGGTACTAAAATAAGACGGAGCTTCTGAGAAATTAGTTTTGACTGTAGCGATTATATACAGCAAATCAAACTGAATGACTTCTATTGACACAATAAAACATCAGTTGGTTAAAAATAATTAATACTCTGAGCAGTTTTTGCGAAGAGTACTATGTATTTTTACTTAAGATTTTTTTTTTTTTTTTATAAAACCAGTACTTTTACTTGTACAATTTAAGCAATAACAGTACTTGAGTACAATTTTGCAGTACTCTTTCCACTTCTGGTCGTGGGTCGAAGACGCTTTTTGGTAAACTGATGGTTGGCGCTTCCTGGGTCATGCAGACTAGTAAATATTCAGGACTTCACCTAAAAGTAGCGTTGCATCTAAAGAATATGTGCATTGCGTCTGTATTAGTAGAATACCCAGAATTCCTCAGTGCAACCACGCCCAGGCTTTACAATTCAAGGTTTAGTCGGGGTGTAGACTCTGCTACGCAGAACGGCCGTCTATAGACGCGTTCACATCCCGTGGACCGCAGCGCAGCTTCGTTTCGAGCATATCTGTTACACATCGAGCGGTTTACACACACTTCCGCCCCCCTCTTTGACCTCTCCCCCCCCAAAATCCTCGTTTTGTCAGTCGGTGTAAAGGAAGGTGGGCACGAGGGGAGCAGCGGTGGGAGTCGGTGCTCGTAGTAGCACCGCAGCAAAGGATTGTGGGAACCCATGGAGAGGCCAATGAGAGCCCTTCAGAGTGAACGCTGCCGGGCACCGCCGCCCACCTATGGACTGCTCTTCAGCCGTTGCCGTGGCAACAGCAGTGCTTGATAAGAGACGATTTGATTTTTATTTTTGTGCTTTTTTTTTTTTGTTTGTTCGTTTTTTTCCTTTCTCAACAAAAGAGCAGAACCGTGCCAAATTTCTTCAACGCGGGCCATGAGAGTTACGGAGCCCAAGTCGGAGTCAGATAAAGTTGAAAAACAAAGAAGTCTGTGCAAAGAACACCAATCTCCTTTTTTTTTTTGTTGCCGTTACATTTGAAATGCACTTTTAAGACTACAAATCGATATTAGGTTTATGTTTTTGTTGCAAATATCTAAAGTTTTGAAAGAAAAAAACCAAAAGCGCTCGTTTGGCCGTTTCTTTCTATGAACATTTGTGGAAAAAGACTCCGCCGTGCTTCGTTTGTGTGTATTAAAGAGGAGGATGTGGCGTGGGTTGAGGCGTTCATGTTTATTCATAGCGCCGCTGATCTCTTCACAGGTTTGGCTACTGTTTGCTCCCGTCATATCTGCCCGTTTCGCCCTGGTTTTAAAAAAAAATTCAGTCACTTCACTCCTCTCGGTTTATTAAGACCGACTGAAAATGTTCTTGCTCTTTTGTAATTTTCCTCCTAATTTTTACTTTTCCATCCTCAAACCAATTCCCGGGTGTGTGCAAGTGATTTACTTAAAGATAGACCAAGAGAGCAAAAAGAATGGATTTTGGTTTAAAAAAATAAATCCATTAAAAATAAAAAAGGATGCCGCCATCTGCAAACGCTGTCCTTTCAGCTGCTTCACTCTCTTCTCATCTATTAGTTTCATCTGTTAGCATTACCATTGTTATCAGGGACATACTGGTGAATTTTAAATATTTGTTGCTTAGGGCTTAAACCTCTAACATTTCTCTTAACGTCACTTGCTATCCGTGTGCGATTCGTGCACAGCAAACAGCCGACTAGAAAGTATCTGAAGGATGAGGGTTGGAACGTAGACAGACCAGTAAATCCAGAGCTTTGCCTTTCGGCTCAGCTCTTTCTTCACCACGACTGACCGATGCGACGCCCTCATTACTGAGGACCAGGCCCCGATCCATCCTACCACCACTCAGGAGCAAGACGCCCAGATGTCTGAATTCACTCAGCTTATTTTGTAAGTAGATTTTGCCGTCAGCGGTTTTTTATTTATTAATTAAGTTTCTTCTTGAGCTTCTTTATTTTTATTTTTTTCTGCAGTCTGGCTTTGAATCGTCTTCAAAGCCCAAAAATATTTGTGACCCCTGCTGACACAATGAGCAGATGATTTTTGACGCATTGATATAAAGTCTCTTGCTGTCTTGCGATTCACTTCTTGCAGCTTTGCTGCATCGCAGGTTTTTTTAAACCCGGGTTTTTTTTGCCCGGTTTTTTTGTGTGTGCATTTTTTAAACCGTTTAACCCTTTTTGATATTGTGTGTATAGCAGTACTATACAATCTCATCTTCATCGCCAGTGTTTTTTTTTCTTCCATTTACCCTTTATTTATACAGGTAGTCTCATTGAGCCACATGAACTCATTTTCAAGAGAGACCTGTTTAAGGAGCAGATGGGGGTTAAGGGCCTTGCTCATGGGCCCAGAGTGGGGCGAATGAGGGTGGGGGCAGGTGTGGGTGCTTCAACCCACACCTGCCCCACATTTTTGATGTTGTCTGTACCGGGGCTTGAACCGGCGATCTCCCGATCACAGGCCCACCTTCTCTAACCTCTGCGCCAACGTTTTAGAAGAGTGGGAAAATTTTGTAGGAGTGTGGGAATGGTTTATAAAATCTGAAACCATATATGGATAATACAATAAATGTTGCTACTTCGCAGATTTTCACCTACCACGGGGGTCTCTGGAATGTAACCCCCACGATAGTTGAGGGATCATAGTCAAGGTTTCTTTATTGCCATTTATTCGCATCATATGTGGTACATGTGACGGAAAAAAATTGTGTACACTGGGTCCCAGTTACATCCAACAAAAGTTTTTAAATGTAAAAAGAAAAATAGTAATAAGATCTAAGATACTAAACCAGATAGACCACCACCAAGTCGCTGTTTCTGCTCTAGCTCAGTTGGCCATGGAGTAACCGACTCCCTGGAGGCGTGAATTATTCTTCAGTCTGCATGTAGAGCTACTGTTTTGTACCGAATGTTAACTCAGGCACACCGTATGTGGGTTTTTAGGCTTTCAACAGAGTCCTGCGAGAGGTGGTTTACTGGAGCCTCACTTCCTTTGGCGTTTATCACTGATCCCAGATACTTGAACGTATCGACCTGCTTCAGTACATTTCCTCTACCATCAGTAGTTGTTAAGATCTCATTAGCTTTCGAGCAGACCATGGTCTCTGTTTTTACCGTGTTATTTTCAGACCTTTACTCTCAAGTGCCTACTGCCACCATCTTGGAGACTAACTTCAGAATCTCCAGCAACAACTAGGTCATACCCCACGGCACTTCTCTCCTAATAAGCTCAGTAACTGCGTCCATCATAACAATGAACAACAGTGGGCTGAGACGTGAACCCTGATGATTGCCAACTTTAATCTCAAATACTGTTGTGTTGCCTTTGCCAGTTCTGATATTTTTAACACCTTTGTACATGGAACCAACAATCTAAACTTGAATTAAGAAATACGCTAAACACTTACTAGTACGTCACTGTACTATTACTGTATTCTATTAACTTTTAACGTCTCCTAAGTATTCCAACAGGTACGTCTTCAGAAATACTCCATTTAACAATCTTTAAAATCAACCGATTTTCTCCGTCAGCTGCTGTAATGCCAGGAAATCCCTTTGTATAACATTTGGCATCACTGGGGAGCTCCTCTTTGGTATGGAGGACGCGGCGTCTGGTTTCAGTTCTCGTCACCTCAGTCCATTTGAAAGGATCAGAGTCGACGGCAGCGGTTCTGGACGGTGTTCATGTCCGGGTTGTTCATTGTCTGATAGAGCAACAATCTGTGGAAGTGTTTGAGCCCAGAACAGAACCAGACCTGGTTTTAATGCAGCCGTCCTTGAGGATCCGAAGACCACGACCGTCCAAGCCTGACTTCAGCCTCGTCCTTTGAGCCCAGAGAGTTAGAAAGGCGCCCCCCTATTATTATCCACCTGACAAGGGTCTCGCTCTTCTATCAACTTTAATATGTCCTGAAGCACAAGGTGTCCCCCAACAAATTATATCAAAACGACCGGCTCGGCACCTTGATGTGTTATTACTTTTATTGGCATTTGAGTTACCATGGTGATGTAATTTGCGAACCGAGACGCCATTTTTCTCATTGAAAAACAGACATAACTCATAAAAGCTTCTAACTGCCACAGCGAGGTCACATGACCTAGAGTGAAGAGGTCCCCGAACAAAACCCTGATTAACTTTTGGAGCCATTTTGGATCAAGATGGCTGCCACAGCTAACTCAGAAAACTCAAAATTGACCATAACTCAGTCATTCTTTGAGATGAGCTGAAATTTGGTGTGGTCATAGCTCAGAGTGAGAACATGCATGCATCCCTAAAGCAAATAAAATATCCAAGATGGCTGCCTTTGGTAAAACAGAAAAATATGTAAACTTAGCTATTTGAAACGATATTGAGCTGAATTTTGGCGTGGTGGTACCCGACAGCGTTGTTGGAGAACATTATTCTGAAATTGTTCCACTAGTTTTGGACAGTTTTTCACAGGGTGGTGAACCCCTACCCGTCTTTACTTCGGAGCTTTTTGTCACCCAACTTGCTGCCATCAATTACAGGTCAATTACGCAGTTGGCTGATTGACGGATGAGCCGCAACATCGGCATGGAATTTTTATTATTATTATTTTTTTTTATGATTGAGCAGCTGCTGCACATGTGTGCAGCCCACAGGTGCAGGGAGAAGCTTCCTCCTGCATTTCTCCTCCGGTTGAAGCAGCTTCCTGAAGGGTTAACCCTTTGCTGTCCAGCTGCACTGATCGACTTTTGTCTTCTAAATTAAAATTCAAAGTACTGTATTTTTCAGCCTATAAGTCAGTTTTTTTGCATAATTTGCATGCTCTGTGACACACACCAAAGCGCCGCATTCATGGATTTCCCCACATATTTATAAACCAAAGTTTGTCTGAGATACGACCGTGTTCATTCATTCTGACTGAAAACATTGAACACTGCCATTTTCAGCTGCTAGATGGCACTCGAGTAGTGTGGCATCCCGTTGTGTAATGTAATAGATAAAAGTGGCTATTAATGACACAATCAGCTTGCCATACAAAGTTATGTTCGTCCAGCTCCAGGATCATGCCTGGAGCAACTGTCAAATCAGCTTCAATTCGCGGCGCCGCCCCGGCAAAATGCAGCTGATTTGACCGTCAAAGTGCATTTATTAAGTAAAAGTTCAACTGAGACACACCTTTACTATTATATCGAGCAAACAAATAATTGTTTTCAAGTGTTAATCTTGTAAAATTCTTGTTAAAGTCCTCCCGTGCATGCTCCCGCCGCCGCCATTTGGCAGCTAATCTGTTTTTGGCACAAGACCGGCCCACATTTCCAGGTTGTCGAGGGTGACGCAAAACAAACGCGACGCGTCAGCGGTGACGCATAATAGATGCGACGTATAAGGCGAAGCAACTTATTTATGTTTTTTTCCACTTTATTAAATATATTTGGACTGATGCGACCTATACGGAGGTGCGACGTGTACGGCGAAAAATACGATGCGTCACATTGTAAAATAATCATCATCACAAAATACAAGTTATTTTTAATTATTTTAGAACTTCTATGTTCAGTCGTTAAAGTGCAATTCATCAAGAAGTACATTTCAAAGGGTTAACCCTTTGCTGTCCTGCTGCGCTTCTCTTGTACTACTATCCCCATCCATCCATCTCTACATCCATCCATCTCTACATCCATCCATCTCTACATCCATCCATCTCTAAATCCATCCATCCATCCAACCATCCCTACATCCATCCATCCATCCATCTCTACATCCATCCATCTCTACATCCATCCATCCATCTCTACAT